>NC_045481.1:7174386-7484325 GCF_009650955.1 Corvus moneduloides | reverse complement strand
AGGCTGGAATTCAGCCAAAGCCAGGAGTTCCTGCTTCACATAAAGGTATTGCAAACCAGTTTGTCAAGGAGTCTAAAAGATGTTCAGTCCTACAAGTACCCTGACCACAAATCTCAAGAGTAATTGTCTGTGGCAATTCCCCCATGCAAAACAAAGAGCTCTAAGAAAAGGAGCCCAGTACCTCCTGTCTTAGAAGAATCTCCAAATCTAGTGGAGTTCAAGTGGGAAATGAGGGCTCTCCATCCCCCAGGTAAGGAGAAGATTTGAATAATATCTCAGACCAAGGTCCTGTGACTGTTACAAAAAGGGTGATGGGGAAAGAGAAAATAGAAGTGAGTAACACATCTGATCACTACTTTGAGAGAACAGCAGCTGACCCTCCCCAGACTCCAGGAGAGAGTGATGACAGTGAGCTGCAGCTGGGGAGAAATCTGTGAAATTTAGGCACCACAGCACTGAGTCCTTCTGCTCATCAGGCTTTCAGAGTCTGATTCAAGACTTACCAAGTCAGTGTAGAGTCGCACTGATTTCAGTGAGCTAATTAAGTCTTGAGTACTCATAAGCTTTACTGTGACCTAATCCCCATTAGAGCTGTAATTGTACAGATTGATTTATCATTTGATACTGAAATTGGTTAGATTCCACGCAATAAACTCTTTCTGACAAGGCTCTTTTTTTTTTTTTTTTTAAACAAAAAAACCCATGTTGTTTTATAAAAGTTAACCTTTTGGAGGAAGATAAAATTCTACTGAAAAAATGCTGAAGAAAATTATTTCAATGGCATTTTGACTGTCAAAATGTTTATCAGAATGAAAGTTCATCATTTTTTCATATACTTACACTACGCTTACACTGTGGAGTTAAATTTAAAGGGTTACAACATCTTCTCAGAAATAAAAATTGCAGCCCCTGGCAGCTCTATTCCCCAGAGTTGCTGTAACCCCCTGCTGAGTCTGCGCTTCATGCTCTTCCCTGTCTGGTCCACAGAGGAGGAGAGTCTGCTGAAGTTGCCAAAAAGAAGCTTTTGCCAGAAGTCCCACCTCCTCGAAAGTTGTTCCATAAGCAGTAGAACTGTTGAAACCTGTTTTCCTATGACTCGGTGCCCTGCAGCCAGATTCTCCTGTGCCTAACAAGGTGCTAGACCTTCCCTCTCAAGGTTTTCCTACATTTGGGGTGTTATTCCAGTCTTTATCCATGTGAACCCCTTCCCGCCTAGCAAGAGATGGAGTTGACTTCCCCTCCCTATCCACTGTCAGGAAACCATTAGGATGCAAACAACCATCTTTGTCAAACTCAGCTACAAGAGACCAGCAGATTTAGAAGCCAAGACAGTGCAGGGGCAGGTGCCTGCATATACACGCACAAACATCCCCCCGTGCTCATAAGCCTGCCTTCCTAAGGAAACCAGCCTAAAAATAACCAGCTGTAGTTGCAATGTGAGCTCTGCCTCTGCTCCCTGTCAGTATGCATTAGAGCACCTCTTAATTTCACATTTCCATGGCTTGTCTCAAAAGAAAACCTGGTATTTTTCCTGTGATCTTTTCCTAGCTTCTTTATGTTTTTACCACTGTGTATTCATACTGTTCTCCATGTCAGAGCAGTCCCAAGACTGCAATATAGGCTTAGACATTCTGCATTCAACTTCTTTGCTTAAAGTACTTTATAAGACATGAATTTTAATAATTGTTAGAAGAGTACATTTTTTTTTTAACCTGCAATGTAGCTCACTTTATATGCAGCTCAGGCAGAAACCTACAAAGGTAATATAGCTGTTAACTGGCACAGTCTATATATGCCAGCAAAAATGCACTGTCACCAGAAAACACTATATTTAGTAACTACGTAGCAGAAGGAGTTAAAAGAGATCTTTTTTCCACTTGACAGATACTATTTCTGTAGATTGGATCTGGTAAATGCAAAGTAACACATGCTAAAGACGCCTGTGCAAGTACTTCTGGTCTTTTTTGTAAAAAAATGTTTTTATAGTAATATTTGAGATCTTCTATATGGTCTTGCATTGAAAGCCACAATCAAAAGTTTGCATGTGTTCTTTCTCCACTGTCTGCTTTTAGCTGGCCACCATACCCTCCTCTCCAGCACTGTGTTATTTGTGTTTCTTTGACAGCATGAGCCTCACAAAAAGCGCCCTTTTATTTTGTCTTTCCATACAGTTATAGTTCTTCATCATCACAGAAATCCAATATAAGCTACTTATTTTCAACACATTCTGTAACACAGAACCTTTGCTCACAAGACAGACTTCTGGAAAAATAATAATCCTGTATAATACATCTAAATCCCTCCTGATCAGTAGTATATTCCTGAATAATTTCCTTGATTCAGCCAAGTTTCCACTCAGAGGCACAAAATCTGGAGGGGAGAAAGTTGAGTCGTCCAGGTGGCACAGACAGCATTTCACATCATTCCAGCAGCTCAGGAACTCCTGCTTCTCCTCACTGTCTCAAGTTCAGGGGAGGGACATGGACAGAAGCAGAACTGCAGTGTTTGCTGAGCATCCGATCTCCTTACAGCAGACCAGAGACCCAAATATTTAATGCATCACAAGGGAAGGTCCAAACACAGAGCACCAAGAAAGAAAATGGTGCAGTTATAGCACCAAAGCACACTGTTTTTGTTTATGTTTGCCAGAGCTTTCAACTGTTTATCAGAATGGCAACAGATGGCACAAGGCAAACGCACGCACTTTTTCACAGTTTCCTACAAAACGAACAGATGTCTTCATTACATGCTACATGACCGCATTTAACAAAATGTGACAAGAAGCAGAGGTAGAGAAAAATGGCATATCCCTTTGCTAACCTGAATTGCCTCTTGGCACAGATTTGAGTTGTGCTGGAGCATGGGACTGAATGCACAAGAGGGAACTCAGAGCGATTTTCGCTTGTCTCTAATCCATCGCATCCAGTGTGCGTGGGAAACAGAAGCAGGAACTTTGGGGTGGTTCCATCCCTAGGGAAACATGGCAGCTCTATGGACCAGTCAAGATGGACACAGGAGATGTTTTCATCATCTCTCCTTAGGAATGTTTCCAGGCGATGACAGTGCTCACCTGCATGAGTGCAGCCCCTCCAGCAGAGCCCATACGAACCTTGACGCCTTTTGTCTCTGCCAAAAAGGACACATTAGCCACAGGCCAGTGCTGCTGGGGGCACAGACAGCCCTTGTACTGCCCAAGCCCTCCCAGAGCCTCAGCAAGAAGATACAGCAGACCTAAACAGTCAAAATGCTAAAGGTTTTTGTGGTGATGTGAGTGAGTAGAGCACCATCAACAAAATAAATCTGTTCTGAAAGCAAGGCCCATGTTGGGTTAAATACTGCCTGTCTCGGCTCATCTGAGTGGCTCAGAAATTCCAGGAAATGCATGTCTTGCCACACGAGGAGGGATAAGAGCATGAAGGCTTGCTTTGTACTGGAGAGAGATGTTTTCAACATTCATTTTTGCTAACTGCTGCTCCAGAAATCAGACAGACTTTCTTTTATTTTCAAATCAGCTAAAGAAAAAATGGAGAGAAGTGTGCAGGTTTGGTGGGTAATGGGCACTTGACATCCACTCACTCAGGTGTTCTGTAACTAGCCATGGTTCTCAGCACAGAGTGAATCAGAGTAAGATCGCAGCTGATGTGAAAATTTTACAATAGGGCAGCAGACACTGATATATTTTATTTAGTTTCTGCTGAAGGGAACAAGGCCAACCACTTCAGACAGCTCTCCCAGTTAGACCAGAGACATAACTTGCAAACCCATGTGCACTTGTGACCGTAAAGTCAGGGACAGTAGCAGAAAAGCCTGCAGCAAAGCACAGCCTTGGACATATTTTTTTCCAGCTGGAAGCTTTGAATTGCTTAAATGAGGAACTATATTCCAGCCTCTTAAGGAAAATTTCAGACTCTTCATAATAAAACCAAAATCTGTCTCCAAGCCAGGCTGTCACAACACAGTGAGAGGACAAACCCATAGTGAACAGAACAGACTTTGCAGGCTCTTCTCTGTGCCCACAATATACATGGTTACAAAAGAAGAGACTGAATCCTGTCCGTCTCCCCAGAGCTTCTCCAAATAGGCCAACACAGTGGAAACTTCCATATTGTAAAATGCTAAATCAGCTAGTCAGGGTTTTGTCAGGCATCAGATGTGCCAGTGAGGCAAATTGTTTTTCCAACACTATCTCCTAGTTTTGCTGGCTAAACCTCAGAACTGACTGTCCTTCTCCCTGCACCTTTCAGGCCTGTACAGTCCCTATAAGCGGCTTTATACAGTCAAGATAACGGTATACAAATAAACATCGGCAGACTCCCTTTTTGGGAGGGTTTCTCTGCCAGCCCAAGAGACAGAGGACCATGATCTCCCTCATCTGGTACCAGCTCACCTCAAAGGTCCTGAGATATCTGCTAAATATTCCCATCTAGACACATGCTGTTGGCCTGCAGCATTGTGCAGTGGGTTTCATAAAGTCATAATCCAACGTGAAACAGAGAATATTCCAGAGCTCAGTACACTAAAGTAGTCATCAGATAAAAATAGTGATCAGCTGCATATTATTTATCAACACCTATTGCATCAATGAGCTGTTGGTCAGGCTGATTGACACAGCCTGGCACACTGACACATGGCATCCCTGAGCTGCACTGTGCTCCTTGTTCACAGACAGGGCTGTGACAAAAGGAGAACCTAATGCCTCCTAAGGGCCTGGAGTCCACAGAGCAGCCTTCTGCTTATTGCTCTTCATTTTACCCTGCCAGAGGCAAAACTGACTGCGAGTGTCCCGGGGAAAATAATTTCTCCCTCAGTCACAGAGGGTTTTATGCAATGCAGTTCTCTTCTACTCACCCATGGCTGGTTCTCCCAGGACAACAGAGACAGCCATTGCTGCTGGTACAATTCTCCCACATAAAATGAAACATCCAAAATCCATCTACATTCTCATTCCCAACATCAGGAATGACAGCCCAGGTAAATCCTTTGGCTTTCAGATAACTTGTGCTCAGCCTAGCAAAACTCCATTCCTAGCTAGTTAGGGAGACACCAACCAGACTTCAGAAGACAGTTTTCAGGAGCTGATCCTGTGCTGATGAGAGGCCATAGGAGCTTTCCCAAGGATTTCAGCAGATAAAATCAGTCCCTCTGATAGCACGAAAAGCAGAATGTAATTGCAGGATGACTGCCATTCCCTGAGGAGAGAAAAAATATCAGGATGCAGCAGAGCAGGAATTCTCCCCAAGAGCAAGGAATAAAACATTTGTCATGTTTTTAGGCAGGAACACTCTCACCATTCTTTCAACCATTTTATGATTTTAATGACCGGCTTCTCATTGTCTCAGCGGCTTGCAGAATTTTCTCCTCCCTTCCCCTCATCTCCACCTTGAAGATCTCATCTGCATGTGGTCACAGAGGTATTGTCCATCTGGAAGGCAGTGACTGCTAAACCCAAAGTTTCTTGTGAAGCTACTGTTCTTAGCAAACTGCCTCTCACAAGCCTTATGTTCATCACCAGTTCTCCGGGCCTCTTCCTAGTGGCATCTGGCAGCCCCTCCAGCGATAAGAGATCACACAGGGTCTCATTAGCAGCGCAAGGCGCTTCACAGCAGGGGCTCTGTGCATCAGTTGCAGTGATGTCCTGAGTATTTATGTCCTGAAAGAAAGTGTCAAAACACAGGCAGTGGTGATGCAGAACACTTCCTGCACATGATGTTAAAATCCACAGCAACAGTCGCACCTACTACACAAAACAGCAGAAACCCAAATCTATACTGTGTTTGAGGGCATCTCTATCTGTTTGTGAGCACATTTAATGCAACCCTCAAAACTCTTCTAAATGCACTTACCTCTGCACAGGATGTTGAAAGTTCAACTGTGTCCACAACACTAAAAGATTAAAAATCTTGATTCTAGTGAAAGGGGAAAGGGGGATTGAAACTAGATGACCTTTAAGGCCCCTTTCCACCCAAACCATTCAGTGATTCTATGAAAAGCCAAATTCAACAAACACTTCAAATGTCTACATCAAGTGGCTGATGTAGCTGTGACTTGGGTGTCCTTCCCACCCAGCCCAGAAGACATTGTGAACCTTCTTATCTTAGCCAAAGGTTCCTTGGAGTCTCTGTCTCCATGTTGGTCCCTTTGAAGAGAGACAAAGGTGGATACAAACAAAAAACTACTGACTAAAATGTTCACTCCAGAACAGGACATCTAGGTTTGAGGTTCTCTACAGCCTGAGAGTACAAGCTCAGTTCCTCTCTTTACTCTAAATGAGTCTCTTTGCCATTAAGCTAGTATTTCTTCCTAGTTATCTTACCTATCTTGCCAGAACTCACAAGAATAACAAGCAGGACCAACCTACAAACCAGGAAGCGCAAAGAGCTGTGACAGAGAAGCCCTGTCATCCCCAACATCATTCATACCATATGCAAAGAGACCCTCTGATGCTCAGATTTCACCTCTGCAGCACCAGAAGCTTTGTTGTTGTTATAAACCAATTCATCTGTACAACTGCACACACTCTAGCAGATCCATTGAAGAAGATATGTGTATTCTGGCTTTTGCTTCAGCATTTTCCCCAGCACACAGGAGGGGAAGGGTCTTTGGCATTGGCATCTCATTGGTAGAAAAGTCAGAGGGCTATAGAGCTTGAGTTGTCTGGACATATCAGACATTCCTCTTGGAAGGAAGGCCACCACAAGCATTCTGAAGCAAAGTTTCTCCTTCAGAAATTCAACCCTCCAATTCTGATTCCTCCAAAAATACTCTGCCCTATGAGTTATCCTCAGCTACGAGAATGAGAAAAGACCATCCACAATTTGTTACATCTTTTGCTAAAAGATCACTGCATAATGAAGAGAGAGACCAAATCAAACAGCAGATCTTCCATAAACTGAGCATTTGCTTACACACCAGAAAAGGAGCTCACAAGACTGTGTTTAACACCATCTGGAGATCCTTCCATACAATATTACCATCAATAATAACAGAAGCCTAGCTACAGATTGTTGTACTCTGTGACAGCTAAATATATCAGGCCTAATTAGATAACACAGGCCAAAAAGCAAAAATCTGCAAACACAAGGGAATGCAACCACAAGGGCCAGGAAGATGAAAGAAACCCTGCAAATTAAGTGAAGGGATGAACCTGGATAGAAATCACCAGTCTCAACACCATAACTGAAATTTAGGAAAGGTCAGCTCTAAATAAGGAGCCTGGTTTGAACTGCACAGCTGGGGTCTCTCTGTGACTCAAACCAGAGAGCAGGCTCCAAAACACTCCTCAGAGCTGGAAAGAATGCACAGGGGAATTTACCTCAGCTGGTGTAATCAGCCTGGCTCCATTGACTTCAATTAGCATGATGTTAAATCTCCAGTGTTGACTTCAGTGGGATTACAGTGATTTACATCAGCCGAGGAGCTAACATTTCACTTTTAAGCAGACTCTTCTGTAGCATCTTCATTAGTGGAAATTCCATATAAAGAAAAGGAGACATACTCTGTTCTTACATCTCCAACTACCTCCTGCAACGGGTATATCACAAATGCAAGATACAGACTGGCAGCCAACTATAATTAGCTCTGTTTTGCTGCAGTTCAATCTGTGGTTACAATTACCCTTTCTTTGGTATAAAGATGCAGCTAAGAATTGCTGGAGCCACTCCTTCCCCTTCCTGCCTCTCCCCTTTATTTAAAAGCTCTAAACGCAGGTTTTCATAAAGGCACAAGGTTCTTGCCCTTTCCTGTGCATGCACAGCTGGCAATTATTGCTAGCAGCCAGCCTTCCCACTTCCCAGCTCCCTCTTCCTGCCTGTTTTCCCTAAATCTGTAAACACAGGAATGACTATCATTTTGCTGGATACTACACGCGTATCCCAGGTTTGAATTCTACAAGATACTTAAATCCAATAAACTGTGAAATATGCAACAAGACACCGTGGTCCTCCCACAGGTTGCATTGCCAGATGTGGATGGAAAACAACATGCTGGTTCCTCCCAGATTCTAGATGAGCCACTGCTTGTTAAACACTGAAAATATTATCTGAAACACACAAATATGGCCTTTTGAGGAATCTGGGGAAGGCATCCATAATTCCTACTACTAGGTACCCAATCTCAGTGGTGTGCTTAGGCTGCTTTACAGCCAGTGGAGACTTCAGAGACAATTCAAGAGCTAAACCAGGAGTTTATCTCTCCCCATGGAATATATAACATGCCTAAGCTCATAAATTAGGTACCTTTATTAGAAAGCCTTAAGATGGTGTAAATATTCTCAAAATACCTGTAAGGTCCATTTCCCCCCTGAACTCTTTTTATCGCCTGACAACATGAATCAGACAAAGTGAGGAACTTTGCTTAGTCCAGGGTTCTCTTAAAATATTAAGACCTTGAGATTTGCACAGCTGTTCAGCATCAGGTCCTGCTGCCCAGTACCAAAAGTGTGTTTTGCGTGGAATTGCATAAATCATGGACTTCACATTTCCCAGTCAAATTGCAGTGGTTTCAGACTGATCTAAAATGAAAATTTAAATGTCTCAGTGAAACTGGCTATTTAAAATACTTTTTTGAGCCTGAAGCAAAGGATTTCTTTCCAATGTTGTTTTAAATTTGTTTTGTTACAACTTACCACAATATTCTAAGGTTTAACACAAAAATGTAGTATTTTAACTTTAAAAGAGTTCTCTTATGATTCATTTTTAATCTGAAAGTGTAAAAGGCCAAATCCAGCTCTGACTGACAAACATCTAATTTCCTCAAAAATTCATTTTTCAGTAAATAAACAGGATGTTTAAATGAAAAACATGCCACTCTAATTCGTGTATCAGTGAAAAATACACACATAAAGGTCCCAAAATCTTATCCTTAATCTGTGCACAAACATGATGATGATTTCCTACCAACTACTGGTCCTCTAAGGCCTACTTTGAATAACGAAGTTTCTCTATGACCCAGCCAAATGCCCCTCAGAAGAAGAGCTGATTTAACACAGAGAATGGCAAAATTCATAATCTGTCACCTTTTCATAGTTTTTTTATATTCTTGACTGATCTAAGTACAGAACAAAGTCACATGTAAGCTCTGGTACAAAAATACCTCCTTTACTGGGACAGGCTGTGACTTGGCTACAGGAAAGGTGCAATAATTTCTCCTTGCACACACGCTTTACAAGCTACAATGCCCCAGATTCTCCTGTTTCCTTCTCTCCTCTTCTATCTTCCTGCCCTCAAGGGCCTAATACCCAGCCATCCTTTCCTGGAAAATAACAAGAATCATTCTCTCCATGGATACAAAGCTCTCCTTTCTGGTAATTAACCAGTATTTTCAATTTAATGGAATGTGAAGGATGGATTAAAACTGACTGTGGAAGGAAATAAAAGTGCACACACTACTTAGAAGTTTTGAAAAGCACAGTTCTACATGAAAAGGTTCGTGTTCCCTTAGATGAAGCTTGTTCCTTCTTTTATGTATTTGTACAGCAGTTCTCATCTCACAATACTGGGGTTTACGACTCACTCCCCAGTTTTTGGTCATCATTTCCTACAGAGCCAAAAAAATGCCTTTTTATGTCAAGAATTACTTTTGTCTGGAGTGTTTCCTAGGTAGTTGATGGGTGGATGAATCTACTTTTCTAGGAAAATGTCACTGAAATATCAGACATGCTGCCAACTTTGGTTGTTATCGTTTCATTGTTTGTATTTATTTATTTACCCAGTAAGCTTCCAGTTTTCAGTACCTTCCCTCCTTCCCTCCTCCTCCTCCCACAGAGCTCACTGATTTTTCCTTTAGTTTTGCATCATGCCACTTTCCAGTCATGGTTTGCATAACACATTCCTACTCTGCTGTGTTTCTAAGCCTCAAACTAAAGTAATTATAATTTTAGCCGTACAACTGAATTTAGCTCTTCTGAAGGTCTTTAGTTTAAGTTAAATGGAAGTGGGACATTTTGGCCTTCTTGCAAGACAGTGAGCTGCAATTGACATCAAGAACTGTCATTCAGCAGCTGCGTCTAAAAAATAAAGAATATGGAATTATGAATAAAATTGTCAGAGACCAGGGAGAGAGGAGGTATTGACGATATGAGAGACTTCTCAGTTTGTTAAAAATCACAGGAGAGGATAAGGAAAGTTCTGGGCAGCTGCTCTGAAGTGAGATACTGACCTACAGGAGCAGCTTAAAAATCGTGCAAATTTTGTAATTCTAGTTCCTCTTACTTGTCCTTATAACTCTAGTTCCTCTTACTTGTCTTTTGAGTAGCTAAATATAGATTCTATTTCCAGGTTTTGAGAGAGAGAAGGAACTCAGACTCTTGGATGGTCACATGACTCCAGGGAGTTGGGATTCAAGAAAAAATATTAGATCTTTTGACAAATCATGTGGGTACTGACTCAAATACAGGTTGAATGGTGCCCTGAGCAACCTGATCTAGTGGGTGATGTCCCTGACCGTGGTGGGGGGAGCTTGGAACTATGTGATCCCTGTCCCAGACTGTTCTAAGATTCTGTGATTCTATGGTTCCCTGGAAGTGCAGCCATGCAGAGCTCTGAAAGAGCTACATTATAACAGCAATGAAGCAAAGGAAATTGTTCTACTCTTCATATTTTCTAACCTGAAAAGGAGTGGAGGGAGCCCAAGAGTTTCTCCCCTTAAAAATGACTTGTTCTTTAAGGTCTCTTCTCTTTCTCAGTCTTATATCTCCCCTCTTTCGACTCCTTTCTTAATTTCTTTGTTTCTTTCTCCTTTTCAGTCATTGCACTCCAAGTTCAAAAGCGATGCTTTCCCTGCTGCCCAAGGTCCCATCCCAGGGAGCCAAGAGCAACTCCTGCTGCCATCACCAGACCTTCCCAACAACTCTGGTAGAGTTGTTGGGAAGGTCTGGTGATGGCAGCAGGAGTTGCTCTTAACCTTAACCCTTAACCTCCCTCTCCCCGCAATAAACCTTAATGACCTTCTGAATCTACTTTGACAGAGAAATAAGGGATGCTCATCATTAGGTAGATTTTTTTCCAAATATTGGCTTGTCGTGGGTTAGCAAGCATAGTCCCAGAAGTGATTTTCTTGCAAAGATAGGCTTCACCCTATTGACAGTTTTATCTGTATTTGGCAGGCCTGTAATTACACAAGAAATTAATATAAACTATGTTTTTAAGGTTATATATGGAACATTTACCTAGGAGTTGGAGAGTGGTAACCCAATGAATTGCATGAAACTAATAACAACACTAAGGTTTTGTACACATCTCAAATATCTCTCCCTGCCATGTCAAATGTTTTAAAATTCTTGATCACTAATTTTTTTATTAAAGAGTGCCCATTCAAAAAATCTTTTCTCTTTCTTTAATCCTTGCCTCTGTGCTCCCTATTCAACATTTTTAATGGCCTTTTTTCTAATACCGCATTCACCTCAAGTGACATTAAGCTGATGTAATAGAACCATTTTAATCAGTAACAATCAATTTTATTACTATGAAAACCTTAGGGACAGAACATTAAATACATACCATGTAATTAGTTTTGATAAAACAAGCCTTCATCTTAGCAAATCAAATATAATGAAAAGGAAATTTAACAGCTATAAAAATCTATGGTATAAAGTAGGTGTGAATATGCATTCTATATGCACAGCAGTATAGCATCCTGTTTCATTTCATCCACACACATAATCCATGTGAAGGCAAAGATGAATTCTGGAAAGTCTTTGGAAATGAAGGAATGCCACAAATGTTCTTTTATTGATAATATCTACTTTAATTGCTTTGTTTATAATGAGTGGTTGAATCTTAGAAGAGAGTCCAGCCTGCAAGGAGACTGCAAAATCACTTATTGAATGCACTTATTGATGCAGTGAAACCAAGATGAAAAGCAGTACTGAGGAAAGCAGAGTAAATATCCACTACCTAGCTAGTGATAAAACCAGAGTTTCTACCTCTGTATTTATTCACAAGGTAATTAATATCTGACATGGTTCTGCATCCTCTGTGCCACTAAGGCTGGAAGTATTTACAAACAGCCATTAGTCCTGTGTCAGGAGAGCAGGCTGGGCACATAACAGCCTCCCCTGTAGGCACAGACCAATATTTCTCCAGCAACCAGGAATTCCAACTGAGGTCACTAGCAGCATGAAGGCACTTTATTCTGTTTCTTACAACGACCATGTTCCTGTGCAGATCATGATATTCCTTGAGCAGGAACACTTAATAGGACTGAGGGGATTTGGTGACAAATTTTTCTTTTTCATTAGCCAGGGGTTGTTTTGTTTGAAATTATTTGGAAAATATAAATAATGTTTCCACACTTAGTAATGGTCCACTGGGGGCATATTTAAGTTGCAATTCATCAGCCTGGAGTTTTACCACACAGAATGTAACACGAGCTACAGAAACAGTCACTGAGACACCATCTTTCCAGCCAGGATTCAGCAGTATTCTACTCCAGCCTTCTCTCCTTCATTTCTTGGCCAGACGACCTCCTGGTCCTTGGGAAAGACTCAATTCATTTTTCAGATAGCCATTAAGATTACTTCATACTATTCCACCTCAGGGGAACTGAAGAGCTGCACCAAAATCCAGAACAATTGACAATATTTTCTTCTCAACAGAAAATTGGATTTTCTACTAAGCTTAAAATCTCTTCAAGGAAACTAGATTGCTTCAGAAAGTCTTCTGATTCTAAATCAGTTTTCCCAGAGCAGATTTTGATTCAATATTTTCAAGGGGTTCTCATCAAAAAACCTAAAGCTTCAGAACCAAAAAAGTCCTTGCAACTTCCCAGGAAAAGTTCTTCACTAAATTCTGCCTATAGAAATTACAAGTATTTACTATTTTCCTCAACTCTTGCAACATGAAAACAAGGCATTTCCTAATCAGTTCTACTCAAGCATTTTCAGGTCCTGGTTTGTCTCACTCCTGCCCACATAAATTAGGAACCACACCATAGCCAAGAGGCTGTATCTATATCTGATGGAACCCTTCACAGTGCGTCAAAAGCATCCCCTGCGGAAACCAAGGAATCTGATGCAATGGAAATCCCGTGGCCCAAGAACTGAGGAAATACACCTGAGTTTGGGGAACTGCAATCAGTGTGGAGTTCCAGGTTTGGGAATGACTCATGACGTGGGTGGTGGCAGGGTTGAGGATGGGGGTTTCCTGAGGTCCTGGATCTGGGGCATGGCATCCAGCACATCACTCCAGGGCAGAAGAGCCTTGTCTCCAAGTCATGGCCGTGGGATGGGACTTGGGACCTTCGGAGTCAGAAGTTCCAAATGACCTCACTGGCTGCTGGCCCAGCCCTGGGCTAGATCCCTTCTGCAGGTTGCCCCAAAGTTGGTGGTCCTGGGACAGCAGACCAGCAGCCCAAGTGGATTGGTCTCTGATGGAGAGCTGGGACTGTGAAAGCCTGACTGGCACTGGCACCAGTCCAGCCACAATTCCTGAGACACAGAGCAGCTGCTACCCGCAGCAAAACTGACAAGATCATCGATTTCTCTGAGAAGCTGCAGCATCTGGGGAGCAGATTTCATTTCGGAAATGCTGTGTGTTGATGTGTCTAAAATAGTCTTTTCTTAGGTTTTCTAGTTCATGTGAAGTAAAGAGGAAGGCTTGTTTTAGACTGAGAGGAAAAAAACCCACCACAGTTTTCTGCCACCTGGAAACCCTGGGGGTTTAGCTGTCTATATTTGGCACAGTCTGTGTCTGATGAAGGAAAAGGATTGGGCTGAGAATCCTGCAGGATCAGCCTGACCCATCCTTTTGCTGTGCCTTATTATGCTTTTGACTGGGGCTGCTCACAGCCTCGTGTAGGCCAGGTCAGCTCCACCAAGTAGGATGTGCAGATACATCCTCAGCCTTGTATTTCGCTGAACTAATGGTGACTCACGCGCAGGGACAAAATTTTCCCAAGTCATTGCAAGTCTCACAAGCAAAACTAAATCTTTGAAAGAAACATTTGACACTCAAAACTGAATCCTCTATTCAAGGTGACCTTGCAGTTTTTATTAATGCTTTGATCACCTCCGTGTCCATGAAATGACATGATTCGATTACCATGTGTTACATCCTTGCATTTACTCATACCTCAGAGGGTCTAATTTGTGCCTCTGATGTATTTCTGAAGCAATTTCTATGGAAATATATTTTTTAAATTCCTTTAAGTGTATAAATTGTATTATTAATTCAACATACTACTTTTGCTTCATTGTTCTTTTTTTTTTCCTTTCCTTGCTGTTAGAATACGTGAGAGGAAATTTAAGCTGATGAGCCAGTAGGAATGTGTTACCTCTTTATTTCACTGAAAGAAACATTCTGTTTCCAGTCCAGACCACGTAAAGATAGGTGCTTAAATTCCTGTAGTTTGATACTTCAGGATGAAAGTCCTGGTTTTGCCAAAGTCAGTAGCAAAATTCTTACTGATTTGATTGGGGTAGAATCAAATCTAGATAGTGACGACAAGGCACCTCTGTTCAGCACATTGGTCCCTCCTGTTATCTGTGCAACACATGGAGTTTGTTGATAATTTAATAGGAATAAAATATTCATTGACATTTTTTATGTGTGTCTGCATATGCACTGCAGCTGGATGAACTAGTCATCATTCCAGGATCCTAACTTTTTGTCTGATCACAAATTACCAGCCAAGGCAGTGATTTTCATCACTTTTATTCTATTTTTCCTAAATGTGCAATGGATCAGTTTAGGAATGCAAGCTGCATTTTGTAACTAGCTCACAAATAGCCTGTTCATGTCTGCCTTGATCCAAGAGAGAACTTAAACCTGTCCCCAGAAGGGGTTACATAAGATTTAAAATATTTCCTTGCATTGTGACCCATGTGTGCTGGCTGGACACAACAACTCACGCACCCCAGCTTCCCTAACAGACCTCACATTTCCCTCACAGGATCCAAGAATGGAAAAGTTGTACAGGGAAGAGTGGTAACCTGTCTCCATCAATGGACTACAGCAGATATATAGGGGAGAGTTCTAAAACAGGGCATCGGCACACTTCAAGAACACTTCCCTGATCACCAGCAGCCTGAGGCTCAGACATCCAGCAGCAGAGGGGCTTGAGGTGCTTCGCTGGTGTTTACTAAATCTGCATGCATTTCTTCCCCATTAACTTGCCCAGCCTCCCCATAAGCTCATATGAACTCCCAGCAACCAGAACATCCTGCAGCAGGGATTTCCTCAGTTTCACATCACATTACAGGAGAAGACACTGACTTTTGCTACACCCACCACCCAAAGAGGTTGTGAACAGACAAGGCCTTTAAAAAAATCTTAGGAACTATTTCAGACTCTTGAATAGAAAAAGTTGTTGTTTCTTTACCAGAGCAGTAGAAATAACACACTGTCAAAGGTGAGGGACACTGCATGATCCCAACTTTGTCACTGCCCATGGGTAGATCCGTGCTCTCACTCTTTCCTTATGAACTCCCCAAGTTACAAGTAAATTTCAGAAAGACCATAGTATCATCTGTTGTACAAACACTCTCATGGATAATTATTTACTGTATATTTGCTACAATTTCTCCTTTCTGCAGAAATTATGGAGGGATAAAATCTCACTTTCTCATCTGTACACAAACAAACCAATAAGCAAGGCTGCAATTGCAGCCACTAGAAAATCAATCACTGACATTTCAGTTGGTTTAGCTCATTTGGGAGGACATACAGGGATATATTTGTGCTGTATTTGCCTAATTCTAATATACATCCACGTGCCTGTATATATGTCCATGTCAAGATGCAGTAATTAGATCTATGAAATACAAACAGCCCGGGTTTTATGGTGTTCTTCCTCCCTTCCTCCCCAACACTCCTACACCAGTAACTAGAAATAAATACACAGCAACATGAGAAAATATGGGAAGGGAAGGCTTTAAAAATGAGCTACTGATTTCTGCATGGAAGGGCTGGGGAGGGCAGTAGCAAACCCTCTCAGAGAAAACTTGCTAAGTGGATTTACTCTACCAAGGTGACCTGACATGCTACTCCTTAATTACCAGTATGTGATGTGACGTGTCACAGCACAGCTGTGGTGGCACTGTAATATACATCTGTCTCCAGCCAGCACCACCCTAATAGAGCAGTTTTCACAATAGATGTTACCTCCCTCTGGAAACAGGATGCAAAGGAACAATGGTTTTGGCTTCATCCTGGGTGAAATAGCAAAGGGAAAGGGTAATACCTACACAGCACCTTTATTATGTGGAATTTAGCAGGGACTTAAGAAATATGATGAGCTAAACACTTTTGATAGCTGAAGCACTTAGGCTTTCAAATTAGCCATGTTTGTTTTAGAAAGATCTTCAAATAAAACTGGGATGAATTGCTTTCTCCTGATCAGAATCCAGTGTCATTCATTTTCCCTTAAAAGAGACATGGCAGGATTGGAAGAAATTGCTGCAAGCATGTCCAAAACCCAGGTGTGCCTGTGTCTGTTTCTTTGTGTTTATTAGTAGACTAAGAAATTATTATTGGAAAACAGCTCTTGCTTTTTGAAGGCAATCTGGCTTGTGAACGCTTCCACCAGGAATCAATATGCAAATGCTGATACAGATATTACCTAAGGTACAAGCCAGATCAAAGCAATGCTCGCAAAATTCGACTCCACTTTTTGGCAAAGATGCCGATGGTGGAGAGGGATTAAAAATAAGTGGGCATAATAATTCCAGCATGAAACTCCACTCCTTATGGGTAATGCAACAACCCACATAGGAGATTGCTGAAATGCTGAAACCAGCTACACTGGCAGGGCTGATAGGGAAATGGAGTCCATCACACTGAGACTTCAAACAGGGTCAGATAGCACAGGGATCTGCAGGCTGCGGCAGGGAAGGTAAGAGGATAGCAGAAGATCGGATACCAGGGACTTTGTAGCTGGCCTGCTGCCAGCAGACAGGTCAGAGGCAGAAAAGGACACAGTAAAGGAGAAGAGGGAAGGCATTGTCCAACAGGAAAATGCATTACTTGGGTCCTTTCTGGTCTCTGGAGGCTGTCATTCAAGCTACTTCAGTACCTGCAGAATGCAAAAGAAAAGGTGACACCGGTGTTTTAGTTGTCTGGTTGGTCTAGGTATAGTTAAGGCTTCTTTGCTTGATATTTAGTAAGTCTGGTCTGAATCCCCAGTGCATTTAACATCACAGACCTGTTATGGTTGGACTAGATGATCTTGAAGGTCTCTTTCAGCCTTGATGATTCTGTGATAACTGCACACAAACTGTGTCAAAGACGCAATACACCATCCACTTGCACCAGAAGATTGCTTTCATCCCAGCAGATTCCATATTCTAAGTCAAAAGATGGACTCTGAAGACATTTTCCTCAGTAAAACTATCCTTTATAGGTCTTCTCCTGTTACAGCCTCAGAGGTGAGAGACTGAGGGAGGTTTTCAGGAAGAGATGTCTTTGAAAAACAAAATTAAATAAGTCACACACAGAGATGCAGCTGGAAAAAGCCCTGCAGCTCATCTTCAGGTCTGAGACAGAAGAAAAAACTTCAGGCTAAAAAGATGTCCCAAGATTCACTTAATTGTAGGAAATGCCTTGCCACCCACTCTTTGATAAATGCACGACATTACTCAAAGCTGCCTGAATGACAAATTATATTAAAAGGTAGAAGGTGAGAGAAATTTAGACTACCAAAAAAAGTAAATCTCAGTCATATTAAGTAATCCTCCTTTTGAGGTGGAGGTCTCTCACACCAAAGTGTTCCCAGCAGCTCTTGCAGGGAGTAAGAATTGGGCCCATTGCCTTTTAAACAAGGCGTCAGGAAATAAATGTACATTGCACCTTTTATGTTTCTTCTCTCATTGTTCATATAATAATGAGCAGACGCTGTCACAGGACCCAGAAGATTACATTTCCCATCTGTTACAGACAGCACAGAGCAATGGTTTTACGTTACCATGTAGGGTTCAGGACCTCTGTTCACAAAAGTCTATTAGGAATGCACACTGACAGGAGATTCCAATTAAGCAGCAGAGGAAAGGGGGGAAAAAGCTGGAAAAAAGACTGCAAAAGTTTGGCTTTGAGTCTTAATTTCCTGGAAAACTAGAATGCTGTGGGCTGGTTCTTCTCCAGGTGAAAATGCAGAGCTCTCTGCACAGTAAGAACAGCATCAAGAATGAGGCTGGACATGTGGCTGTGCACTACTGTCCAAGAGAAATGAAAATCAGCCTCTTGCGTGACTTTGCGCAGAAAAGTCAATGAAACTTATTGACTGATTTAGTTCACCTAAACAGGAAGGTCAGGGACTCTGCTCAGAGACGGCTGAGTTTGGATCACACCTGGTAAACAGGAAGGGCAGGAACCAGTGTGACAAGCTTAAACTGGGTATGCTGGAAACCAGCGAGCAAAATAGTAACAGGATGGGTCTGTCACCACTTCGCAGGATACCTTATCCAACACAAGTCCCAGGAGGACAGGTGACCTGAAAAGCATGAACTAACACACAGCCTATGATACTCATCTCCTCCTTTAGTTTCTAGGCCACCATGGCAAGGCTGACCCTTTGTCCTGTTCTTGAAAGGAAACTGTCTCGGGAAGAGTCTCTGACATTAGCTCTGTTTCAACTTTATTCACAAACACCCACTAAAGATCAAAACCCCCCTTTTTCTTCCCTTTTTTCATGCATCTTCTCCTTTTCACTTTTAATGTATTTTCTAGCTTTTCTTTTATGTTCTGTTTACCAAATAAAATAAAAAGCATCTCGTTTAGATGGCCACTACTGGTCATTCTCCAAAGCTACTGTGAGTTTGTGAGATGTAGGCAATATCTGGACATAGCACTTGAAGACATGGTTTAATGGTCAACATGGTTGTGGCACTGGGTTGACACTTGGTCTTGGTCATCTTAATGCTCTTTTCCAACCTTAACAATCCTAGGATTCTAAGATTATTTGTATTCTGTATATTTTATATTGCAAATACATTGGGTTTTGTCTTTCCCTGTGCCTTTAAGAAAAAGTCTGAAGATGGTTTTTTGAGTCAGAACTCAGCAAGGTGAAGTCTTTGCACTCAAACCCTTATCTGATGTAGGCGTTTCATGTGGCACAAGTGGCAGAATTTACATTGACATCTCTGAGACTCTGGGTCCTTTCCATACTTTCAAATCAACCATGTGCAAGTGCACCTCTTGGTGACCTGTGGCTGAGACTGAAACCCCTGTTTGCCAAATAACCAGCTGCTACTGCCAACACTTTGTGTCCAAGCTACAGCTCTAGGTGTTTGTCTCTGCAAGGACATCATTTGTCAGAGACCATGAAAGCCCCAGGACAACAAAAGCCTTGCCCCCAGGACGATGCAAGACGCAGAAGCTCCAGATCCCAATCCTGCTCCACACTGCTCTGCAAACACAAGCTTTGCATCTGGTTGACTGTGGCCCAGCAGAGCAGCGTTGTAAGCAGGACATCCTGCAGCACAGAAATGGCAACAAGGGCACCACGACCAGCATCAGTCTGGGCACACGTCAACCTCCCGGCCCATTTTACAGACTGGGGAGAGCACAGGTGGCTCAGAGGTTTGCCCGCAATCCTCTGCAAAACATGCCATGAGCATCCCAGGGCTGGTGAGAGGAACAGTGCAATAATGTTAGTATTTACTTGCCTGCCATCATGTGATGCAGAGTCTGAACATCAAAAAGAGAAGAGGTCACAGCCTTTAAAGCATCCTCCCTAGAGCTTCACTTGATGGGCAATCAAGAGCAGTGCTTTTAAAGAGAGTTACACAGCCAGAGAAGTTATGAAGCGAGAGAGCTGCTATTCCAGACACAAATGCTACAGATGAGCCGGCTCTGTGCTTCACCCTTCTGTGCCAGTCAGGGGAGGGACCTTGCAAGGGGGGCTTGCAGGTCCCGTGGGTATACATCTTGAAACTGCTACTCAATCATGCACTCCATCTGCATACAAACCTGCTCTGGGCTTCAAAGCAAGGGCTACACACAGCCTGACTACATAATCAGGCTTTGTACACAAAAGATGAGTTAAATATTAACTGTGCCGGAAAGAAGGAAAGAAAGGCGGTCACCTGGCCAAGCTGTGAGCACAGGAGCAAAACGCTCACAAGTACACGTAATGTGGTCACATATGTTCACTAGCCAGAACAGCCCCCTGCCCTCCTAGAGCAGGAGAACAGAAGTCTCTGAAATCAAATCACCTAAATGACCTGTATTTTTTGGGCATCATCTTTTTTCCCTTGCTGCCAGATTTGAAAGTCCAATTTGCCAGGATAATATCCCCTGCATGGATGGAGGCTTTCAAAGTTGAAGCATTCGTCTCTTAGCAACTGGAGAGGCTTGAAGGATCTTTTTTTTTTCCTTTTCCCTTGATACCCACTGAGATATGTCAATTACTTAAATCTCCCCAAATGAAGATAAAGGACTGGATGTCCCCACCACTCTCCCCATTCCAACCACATAACGCTAAGAAGAGAACTCCATGGAGGGGTTAACAGAACACCATTACCTAACAAAGAAGGAACAACTGCGTCTATATCCTGCTGTCCAGTGGCAGACTCCAGGGCAAGAGATACCCATAGGTGCTTGGTCTGTTATGAGAAGTGACAATGCCAGGACAGAAGGGACAAACCATGTGCTGAGATCTGAGACTCACACTCCTTCTAACTCTGATGGAGATGGTCTGGGCACTAAAACACAGAGGTCCTGGTTTATGGTAGATGTCCCTCAGGAGACAACTCAAGGGTGGCAGGAACAGCACTTTGGTGAGGACACGGACACTGGGAAGTGATGGGCAGGTGTCATGCATGGAGTGCCACACTGTACTCACAGGGAAGGAGCAGCAATATGTTCATTGATACAAACCAGCAATTTAATGAAGTGTGATAGCAAATGAGACAGTGATTTAACAAGATTTGATGGCAAGGTACACCTGAGTATTCTGCATAGAGGAAACAAAACTGTCAGGGAAACCCTCCTAGTAAGTCATGAGGTTCAGAAAAGACCCCCTTGTGTCCTAAACAGCTTCTCCAAAGAGAGTTCAGGTGCAGCTGGATCCAGACTTAGTCCTAGACGCGCTCACTGGTTTAAGTCTAAGGAACTATGTGTGCACAATCAATCCTTTATATCATTCAGCTAAGATTTCAAAGTTTAGCATGCTATTAATCACTTACCAAGAATGTGCTGTGTCAAGGAACCTCTCATCCTCAAGGAGTAACCCTGAGATGTGTCCCCTCAAGGGGAGATCTGGTGTGCAGCCTACTTCTGTGCAGGAGAGCTCAAGAGGCCCTGGGCTGTCAGCTATTTATGGACTTATAGTTGTACTTGAAAACAGCAAGATCTCTGGTCAGCATTCCAGCCAGTCCTTGGTTACCACATTGCCATCCACTGCTCCTGAGGTCCAGAGTAAGCTGGATACAGCCATCACAGCTGCACTGGTAGTTATGGCATATGGGGAGGCAGCTGGGAAGGTCATGGGAGCAGAAAGCTCTGCAGAGCCAGTGCCAGGAAGCAGCAAGAGATGGCTGCTCTCAGGCAGGAGCACCCAGGAGCAAGGGTGATCCAGCCCTGGCAGTTCTCTCACCAACAGGCACAGCCCCAAAGAGTCTGGACATGGTGGGCAGAGATGGATCCTGGTGTCTATCCATAGTCCAGGACAAGTCCCGGTAGCTGGTGCATCCAGGGGAAAACCAGGGAGTCTAATCAGGAATAAATGGCCCTAGAGCCATAGGCAGGGCTGGAAACAGGGCTACAACATGGGTCCAAAGTCCATCCAGAAACAGATGCCAAATACAGGCCTAGAAACAATCTACAAGGTACATTCAGGATGTCCAGCCCTGAGAGCAGATCCCTACAGCACAGCACCAAGGAGATGGGATCACCTACAGCAAAGCTCATGCAGCGACTGAGGGCACAAACTTGAGCTTAAATGGAGCCTCTGATAGAGGTGTAAGTTCCAGGTGAGGCTGAACAGAGCCATCAAGGCTCATTAATTCCCTCAGAGCCCTGACAATGTATTTGGAAGCAGTGAAATGGGGTATGGACAATATTTGAATTTTTTCCCCCATGCACACCTCTCTGCTCAACAGCACCCTGCAGCATTGTCCAGATCATATTGTTGTTCCCTTTTCTGCCCCTTCACAGGCAGCTTGCAGCATCAGGAGAGTGCCCACCTCACACAAATCACTGAGACTGGTGCCACAGAGCATCTTCTGCACCAAGTCACAGGACTGGAATCCCTAATGGACCCCCAAAATTACCCCAGTTTGGCCAAACCATGAGCATCCTCATCAGCCTGCACTTCATATAGCACAGGTAACAACATGGGAAGCTCCTTGCCTACTGAAGGTACAGCACTAGCAGAGGTCCTCACCATCTCCCTATTCCTTTAAAGTTAAAAATCAGTGTAAACTCACAGACTAGCATATGGTGTGTCTGACGCTACAAAAACAGTTAAACTTGTCAGCATAATTTCAAGAGCATTGCAGGGATCTTTAGTGTAAATAGCAGGGATCTCCAATGCAAGCAAGGGGAAGGTGGAACCTGAGGCAGCTGAGTCAAGCCTGGCATGAGGCAGGATTCAACACTGAATAACAGAAAATGGAGACATTTCCTCCTCTGCCTCAGCCTCAATTGTGCTTTTAAGTATCCCCAAGTGAAGGGATCAAGGGGGTCACATTCCTGGCTGGATTCCCAGCTCTGATTCAAGTGTAGCACTGTCCCTACACAGATTTTTAACGAAGCAAAATACACTTGATATAATTTGTACCATAATTAAAAACCTTGCCTGCAATTTTAATTGAAAAAAAAATTTTCATTTCTAATAAACAGAATCTATTATATCCTCACTGCTGTGCCAAGGTGTTTATTGCAACCTCTGTTCAACCTGTGGAAGCTTTAATAAGAATGAAAATACATGACACAAAAATAAATCTTTATCTACTTGTGTCCTTCTTTACACACATACAAGCACAGTAAAATGCAACTAACCTCAGCAACCAAACCTAACATCATCTTGTAATAAAGAGTTTGAAAAACCAAGGAACATTTGTTTGCATGGGAAGAATAATACGTTGTTGGATATTTCTCCCTGAAAGCAATAAGACAGGCCAAAATTTTCTAGTTTAAGTTAGGAGATAGATATAATTCAATGGCACTAGTGGAAACTAGTCTCCTTTGCAGCATTCACATCTCGCAGTATCTCAACATGTGAGCACACATACTCGATGATGTAATTTAGCCCCAGAAACCACATGCGAAAAGAGGCAAGGCCAGTGTTGAAAAGTGCGTTAAAAACCCATAATGTCAAGTGATCTCCTCATCCACACTCAGCCAGCAGACTGG
The DNA here is from genome assembly GCF_009650955.1 of Corvus moneduloides. Lineage (NCBI taxonomy): Eukaryota > Metazoa > Chordata > Aves > Passeriformes > Corvidae > Corvus > Corvus moneduloides. The sequence continues at coordinate 7,461,040 of NC_045481.1, read as the reverse complement.
AAGCAAGTGGAGGCCAGTGAGCAATTCCACTGCTGAATTCTGAACAAGCAGCAAATGGACAGGGCAGTGCCAGCAGAAACCCTACGGAGAGTGACAGCTTCAGCCTAATGCACCTTTCTGCTTTTAGCAGCACTGGTTATTCCTCCAAGGTCACCTCAGCCTTGAGTTAACAGCAGCAGCTGTCTCAAAGAGCTTGTCTCACATCTCCCAGTCCTTCTCTTACGGCTGGGAAGTGGCATTTGGGATGGTCACCCCACAAAAAACAGACCTCCCCTCCCGGAGCAGTACAGGGATGCTCTGCAGGCCCTGCCCTCTCCCTGAATACCAGCTGGGGCTGAGGAGTCTCAAGAAAAGTTCTTGAGCTGCTCTTGCACAAGAAGCTCATGTGCTTTATCCCTTGCTCCAAGGCCTTGTCAGAGCCCTGTAGCTGTACACATGGGGAAGACACTTCCCAGACATAAAGAAGGGCAGGATGAAGGCTTGCCCATACCTAAAGAGTTCCTGTGAACTCAAATCGCTGTTTTTTAGTGTTAAAGAACAGAACAGAATGCAAGGTGCAGTGAGAGCACACAAAGTAGGTCTGGTCTACTGGAATATGTACAAAATTAGAACACAAAGCCAGTGTCCTTCCGTTGTGTGCACCCCACCAGAAATATAAAGGCAAAAGTCCCAATCATCACCTACCCTCTTTTAAATTATTTTTTGCTCCTGTTTAAAACTGTGCTCCTGAAAGTTTATTGTTGTGTACACTAGCTGCTGGAAAGGTATAGGTTTGGGACTTGTAATTATTTGTGAAACTTGGAGAGTATCAGCAATAAAAAGGGTGGCATTGTTTTGAGGCTATTTTTATTATTTCCTCAAAGGAAAACAGCCCACCAAGGCTATGCAGTTTGCATAAATCTTGTAATCCTTTCCTACAAATGTGTACAGAAATATTTCCCAGTGTCTGCTGAACATGGTGATAGCAAATACACGTAGGCACAGCATGTAATTTAGAGAATATTTTTGTTTTATTTATAACATGGAAGTGAACAGGACAGTCTGTTTGCAGTTGCCATGGAAATTGCTGGCATTAGCTCACTTCTTACCAAAGAGGAAGCAAAGAGCTTTCCACTTTTTGCTATTTAACCTCTTTTAATATTAAAATCCTATATGCTGCAGGAGTACAAATTTCTCCTCTTTGGAAGGTCAAGGGCATTCTAGAGCTATCATTGCTAAGAAGAAATTAGCTAATTTGAGTACTGTGCATATGCTTGGTGAACACGATATTTCTTGAAACAGATTGAGCTCATCTGCTTAGAAGCATTTCTCCTTTTTTTTTGCTTTCTTGATATTTAAGAGAAGCCTTTGGATTGTGGCAGCTACAAAAACTGGCAAAAAATGTGCAGAGGAAGTTAAGGCAAAGCACCTCCACATAATTTTTACTAACTTCTCCCTACCTTGTTTCTCACTGATACAATCGCAAGAGATTCTCACCAGTGACATGCATCTGTATTTCACTGACCCCCCTCTTCACTGTTCAGGTTCAAACAACAAAAGTAACACAAAATTGTTCTTTCCTTGCAGAATTATGACCTTGAGGAGGGAGAAGTGACTCCATGAAGTCTGTGGTATTTCACTTTTGCCTTTGCAACTAATGGCAGATAAAATGTTCCCAGCTAATATAAAGTTAGTTAACAATATAAAACCCCTCTTGAGGGGACAGCAAAATTCCTTTTCAGTGACAACTCATTCTACCTGCATCTGTACAATCACGGAGTAGCAATGCTGAATCTTATGTAGCCTCTAGCTCAGTGTTGTGAAGGCTGAGTGTCCTCAGGATCCGGTGAGGGATAGAAGAGAAGCATCCACCTTGTCTCTATCAGTGGCATTTTATTGTTATCAAAGATTAACAGCCTGGAGGATCTGCTTTTGCCTGTAAATCTGACCACTGGGGGAAAAAAACACACACTCAGAAAACAAACAAATAAACAAATATTTATTTAATTCACAACATGTCTTTTAAGAAAAGATTTGAAAGTTTCTGGTGATGGAAAATCCACCAGCCCCTTGACAACTGTAAGAGGGTTTAATCCCTATTTAGGGGAGAGAGGCTCATTTAGCCTATTTGGAGCAGGAAGCAAAGAGGTCAGCCCAGGGAAGTAGGGAGGATCATTATTTGTGAAAACTTGCAGTTCCTCCTCTTTCTCTCAGTGTGTCCCAGATATCAAGGATGTAAAACTTCATAGTTCTAAGAAAAAAAAATAGAATCAAGAAAGAACATCAACAGCTTTAATGCCAAAACCTAGTTTCCTTTTCCAACCAATCATAGAAGATGAAAATATTTTTAAATACAGGGGAAAAAGGAACATCTCAATGCTCAGAAGTGCAGAAGTCCTTCTCTCACCTTGGTTTTTATTAGTTTATGCACAATAACACATTTCAACCATTCCCTGCACCTCTTGCTCCTGTAAAACCCCTCTACCACCCATTTTTCACCTGGCACTGTGCAGTTTCCTGCAAACTCACGGTGTTTGTAGTAACACTTTGTGGTGTATGGCATGTGATGCTCCCTGATCCACAGGGTCTGCTCAAGCAGGCTGTGTGTGAGCTGAGCTCCGGAGTGCAGGGCTCAGAACTGCTGCCTTTGGCCACAGAGCCCCTTCTGCATCCAGCCCCAACAGCAGCAGCTCCTGCATCCAATTCTGCAAAACACAGGAGAGACCACTCTGCGGGGCAGGACAGCCAGGACCCTACAGAAAACACTGGTACCAATTCAGGCTTTACTGTTAGGTGAGGAAATTAAAAAGATATAGAAGAAAACAGGCTGGACTCATGCCATCCTGTTTAGAGATAAACCACAAATAATCTGTCGCTAATGCAGGGATGTGAGGCCAGGTGCCAAGTGCCCTTCCTAGCACTATTACACGGGGCAGGCAGCACCTACCTGTGCTTTCATCTCACTTCTCAAAGGCGTAAGTGTGGGTAAAAAGTGCAGTTTGTCTTTAACAGGGAGCTCTTCAAGTCGATATATTGCTTAACTGGCAAATAACACAGTGCTTTGGACAGAGGTGAAATGTGGAGCTCATCTCTCTATTACAGGAGCCTGGCAGCAGCATTCAGCACCAGCTGGAAATTGTACAGGGTCTTATCAGGCCAGGCTGTCAGGAGGCAGTCGCAATAATCTAATCTTGATGTGAGAAATGCACAGGCAACCAATTCAAGGTCAGGACAGCCACAGACCATAGATATTTGTTAAAAGATAAGGGAGCCTCCAGAATAACTTTCAGGATCTTGATTTGCTGATGTAGGCAAAGTATATAAAAAAAAAAATTTAAAATCTGCTTTCCAGTGAGGAAAAGTGCAGGTAGCAGTGATGGACAAAGAGCATTTCACCTCAGACAGAGCTGCCTTTCAGCACTGTTTCAGTCGGTGATCCATCTGCATCATTTGTAAGGAGCAGTAATAGGCTGCCAATATTTTAATAAGAAGCTGCCACAGAATTCCCTCTCAGCTGTGATAAATCTGCAGGCTCGAGGGAAAGGTTGTTTGTGGAAGGAACAGGCAAGAAATTAGAAATCTATCCATTTGTCTTCCCTTTCCCACTGAAACGTGCACTTCAGCAAGCCCGATCCAGCAAACGGGACGCTGGTATCATGAGATACAGCACTCCACCCACCCCGTGTGCTGGAAAGGCATGAGGCTTCCTCCAGAAGCTATTTAGACTCATTAGCACACACTGTGCCGGTGATAATGAGTCCTCTCTTGCAGCAGGGCTCCCCCTGTTATAGGGGGTTTAAGCAGGAGGCAGCTGATGCTTGTCTGGCTGAGAGAGTGGCAGAGCTCACCTGCATCCCTGAGCCCAGCTGCACTGCCAACCCGCAAGAGACCAAAGAAGAAAATTATAGGGACTGGGGCTAGGGAGACCAAGAATGTACAGGCAAGTAGAAGGAAACGTAAGCAGGATGTCGATCTGAAATGCAGAATTCACTTCCCTGAGCAGCCTGGACTGATGGAAGGTGTCCCTCCCCATGGCAGTGAGGTTGGAACTAAATCTTTAAGGTCCCTGCCAACCACTCCATGGTTCTATGGTTTCAGGACACTAATCGTTTGCTGGCACACCCTGCACTATCACTGCTCATCTGGGGTTTTCCATACAGGAATCCAAGTCCCACAAAAACAAATGCACAACCACAAAACCATCTCTGCTCTGAGTTCACAGTATAGATGTGCATCAGACATTTGGGGCTGCAGCAGAGGGGCATCCCACTTGCAGCATCCTAAAGCAAGACCCTCGGCTTAGCAATTGCTTTTGAATAAGTAGTTTGCATAGTGGGCAAGACTTCCTTGGGTGGCATTAAAAGTCACCATTATCTATGCCAAGGAAGACATGGACAGAGTGGAGGAAGTCAGAGCACCATCCAAACTCAGATATCTGTAATAGAACAAAAAAGCACTTCTTGGCAGCTGGCTAAATTAAGAGGGACAAGATGGGCCTCAGACAATTAGTCAGTACTTTGCTACTGCTGCTGACTGTCCCTGGTTGCAATGTATTACCACTATCTGCTATTATTATTGAACTTCTGCAGTCAGATGCATGCTAATATTTTATTTCTGAGGGACAATCAACTACCATAATGACAGTGCACAACCCTGTAAAACGCACTGCTGATCAAGCTCACCAGCTGACACACAGCAGTTAGCTAATGGCTTCCTTATTTCTTCTTTCTTTTCCCTTTTTTTAAAGGAATAATTGTTGGCATTTAAAGCTTTTCTTCCCAAATATTCAGTAAAAATGTAGGTACGTGGAACAAGTTAGTGTTTGTTGAGAAGTTTGTGAACATGATTCAAGAGGTTTTTTTAACGAAGTCATCCTATTTTCCCTGATTTCAGTTTTTAATCTAATACAAGAAGTCAGGTCACTCCACTTCTTTGAATTATTTTATTTTGTTCAAAAAAATGTCTGTAGAGGATGTTTTTCTTTCTAGCCATAGTAATGAAACACATTTGCTGGCTTCATGCCAGGGATTGTAAACAGGTATCTGTCCTTATTTAATTTCACAGTAAATAAGGTCTTCTATACATTCTTACAGCTGAAGTAGTTTAAAGTATATTTATTTCTATCTCTAGTTCTTATGGCTTGGCAAATACCCATAGAAAACTATGCTGGACTGCTACACAGTAATCAGATCTCTGTTGGTAAGGCAAGAAGGGTCACTGAATACATATTCTTAAGGCAAAATGAAATAAAATATCTAGAGAAAAGTGAAAATGTATTGACTTTGTCCCCTGTCCTCAGCTCTCTGACAGCCCAGGGGATTCAAAGTTTATAGAGACTACCTTTCTTCAGGAAGCGTCGAAAAATTGAATTAGATGTATTTGCATTATGATGTTATTGAGTGGAAGAAGGGGAACCGACAGAATATGGGAACAGCAATGAGTTCCCTTCTCTTTATTTGTGGAAGAACAGAGAAAAGGCTGATAGAAAAGGCCAGCATGATCTGATCCAAGGGCTACGGCTAGCATGGGGCAGGCATAACTTTTTATGATTCACATTCTACCGCTGCAGTGTTCCGTGTACTTCTAGCAAAGGTAATGATGCTTTATTAGTTTCCACAAAGTCCCTTTCCACTCTGTGGTCAGTTCTGTTCCATAACTTCCATTTTTCCATTATTTCCTCCTTTCCATTTAGTTTGTAATTGCTGTTTTCCCCCTCCAAAGCCCCTGCCAGTCAACCATCATATTGGTGATTTGGGCTGAAGTGGCTCTGAGTAAGCTCTAATGACAGACCAGAGCCCTGCTGCGCTCGGCAGCCTGCAGGCAGGGGAAGAAAGAGTCCTTTGCTGCAGTCTTGCAGTCCCAGCCCCTCCAGTCTATAATGCTTTGTCTTCTGATTCTTAAAACCTTATTTAACAGCATCCAGCCAAGGTATCGCTAAGGGCTCTATAGCCCCCATGGGCACACACTCCTCGAGAGACCTCCATTGTAGGGGGCACTTCCAAGCCAATAACCTCGCCGCCTCAGAGCCACTTCACCCACAGCTCCCTTCGTCCCTTCTCCTCTGACGGTGCATTCAGCCTCCCGGGGCTCATTGCCACAGGCCAGCTTCCCCAGTGAAACAACCTCCCCTCTGAAGTCTCGCAGCTCTACCTTTTCCCTGCCAGGGCCTGTTTTATAAGAGCCTCCTTGTTCTCCCGGCACTGTCCCGCATGGGCAGCCCGCGCCTCAGGATTGCTTCCTGCCACACGCTGGCCAAATCCACTGCCTTAAACAAATCCACAGCTCCCCTGGACGCCTGGCCCAGCTGCGCCTCAGTGCTTCTGAGCACGGATAGCACAATCCAGGGCTTTATCCTCCCCCGGCCCAGAGCTGCAAGCAGAGGACTTTTGTGTGTGGAGCTGAGTTTACTTGCTCCAGTCCCACAGAGTAAACGTGGCCGTGCAGCAGCACACTGGAAGAGGAGGAAAACACCCCACAAGCATCAGCTCTGAGGCTCTGGTGATGAAGGCCCCCTGTGTTTCATCACATCATAGGAACACAGAATCCTGGAATGGTTTGGGTTGGAAATGACCTTAAAAAGCACCTATTTCCAACCCTCCACTAGATCAAGTTGCCACCCACTGGATCAAGTTGCTCAGAGCCCCATCCAACTTGGCCTTGTACACTTTATTCCTAACATCTAATCTAAACCTCTTCTCATTTAAAGCCATTCCCACTTGTCCTATCACTCTGTGCCCATGGGCATAACAATTTAAACAGCCAGACAAGAAATGATGGAAAGTCTCTTTCCAGCAGCATGATGATATGCTGCTGGATATCATCATATCAACAGGAAGCTTATCAATCCTGAGATAGAACAGAAGAGATGGTGACCAAAGGTGACAGGGCCTAATGGCTTCTGAGGCTGCAAGCCAGTGCTGAAGACTCCAGCTTTGTGTATCAATTTCCAGTCACTAACATTAAACCACAGTGACCACAAAGATAAGTGCCCACACAGGATCTAAATTAAATAGGGTCAGGAAGGGCAACATGGATACAGGGAGATAATCAATAAGCTTTGCTATCAACACAGATGGGACAGACTGGTGAATTTTTTATGAAACTGTTACTTCAAAATGAAAACGGCTTTGGTTTTCCCCAGTTTTCAGGAGCTCTCTGATGAAACACTGGAACTCTCCCTTTCATATCATTATCTCCTTCTGAATAAACTGATTTTTCCCTATTATCCTTATATTGCTCCTCATCATATCAAGGCAAGCAGATAGTGAAAACTTTCAAACACAATAATATTTTTAAAGGAAAATTTTCAGCATCCTCAATTTCACCACTCTCTATCCAGTGATTGTAGAGACGACCCAAAGAAGTCTGTAATTACCAGTAATAAGCCAGCTAAACCAACAGCACACTTTTGGCAAGGCAGAGATCACCCAACATTATCAAGCTGGGGAAGAAAGCATAGAAAAATGCTTTCCAAAGGAAAAGATGGCTAAGCCTTATATTGGAACCTATATTATGAGAATTTATATAAAATACTCCTGATTGTAAAAGTAATTACATTCTAGAATAAATTCTGCCAATGACTATATAGAAAACTGTATGTTCAGTAGTGATGGAGAGCAGAAAAAAAAATTAGGGTTGTTCCCTAGTTTGAAAGCAATTAACTTAGTTCTAATTACATAAACAATAAAACCATGAGAAGCCTTCCAAAGGCTTCAGTATGTCTTGGGGCAAAATTCTGGTAGCTAACTAACAGTGGCAGAGCTTCAGTTTGACTGAGATCAAAGACTCACTGAGAACATTAAGCCCAGCAGAGCACCCCAACATCTTATAGATCTTATATACTGACAGAAAAACAGATCTTTCAAAAGTCATGAGGTTAATGGATCCCCAGAAGGCTGCAGTTACCTAGTAAAGCAGGCAAAATCACCTGGTCAAGTTCAGCTAATTCTGACCTAAAAAATTCAGGATGAAAATGAGAATTAACTAGGAAGACAAAGCCAAAGTGTAAAAGAAAAGCATAGTTCCAGTCAGAACTGGTCATAACTTAGAATTTCCCTACTACTGGAAATGCCAACATTTTTTATTCAGGGTATGAATGAAAACTTGACACCTTAGTTTTCTGTAGGAAGAAAAATATTTTAATTATTTTTTCCTGAAACATATTTGTCCATCTTCTTTTTTTTCTTCAAACCAGCTGAAGAAGTTCGTAGCCCTGACTCCAAGAAGTCCTCCAAACAGCCAGAAAATTGAGAGAGAACTAAATTGTCCACTGCTATCAAGACATCTACCACCATGAGACTAGAGTCTTTCCTTCAGCCCAGCCTTCAGGTCTGCAGCCTCTGGCCCCAGTGCAGCTCTGCACACCGGTACTGTTGATACTCAGTGATCTGCAGAAACGTCCCTCTAGGTGCACGAGAAGCCCCTGCCCAAGAAAACTTCACCTCTTTTTCAGTCAAGTCCACTGAAACATGAAAAGGGCAAGAGGTTTATTGCAAACTTTACTGCTGAGGAGCAAAGTGGGAGCAGTCCTGGCCGAAAGTCTGGGCTTGGAGCCAGCACATACAACAACGGACAGACACACAGCCACAGCCTTCTATTGCTGGCCAAGCGAGGAACAACTGCAGATGCTGCACTAAAGAAAGCTTGTGCTCCCCACAGCTGTCTGCAAAGAAAGCACTCCCAGGACAACCACAGCCCACATGAAAGAACCTAAGTAATCTTCAGCTGCAGAGAACAAGAGGCCAAAGTGAATCGCCCTTGTTTCGTCACAGCTCTAAACTGGTGGGTCTTGACTTTCTCTTACTGGGTGCAGGTGGTCCTCTGGAGATGTCAGTGGAGAGAAGGGACTGGTGAGAAGGTGGGAAATATCATCTTTCCAGTGTTCTGCCCTCCACTCTTTGTAGTCCATGCCTTGTCCCAAACACTCAGTTCATGCCTCTCTCACAGGATGAGGGTAACTTGTCCCCGGCTATTTCTTGCCTCACTGCTGCCTGCAGGGAGACAAGTGCATCCACATGACAGCTGCCAAAGCACTGGGTTGCTCTTCTCCTTGTTCTTCCAAAAGGTGAGCTTCCAGCTTTTCCAGGGCTTTGCAGTAACGTGCTCCCCCACTCTTCCAGGAGCTGTGCCATTACGTGGTGGTGGTTGTTGGTCAGTGCTGCCTTTAGTAAGAGAGGCCTGAAAGACACAAGCCAGCTCTGATCCAGCTTGACAGAACCCACACCAGAACCTCCAAACTACCTTCAATTTCTGAAGATGAACCTTTATCAGGACAAACACAGTATTTTCAGTCAAACTTGGCCCCTTAGAGTAAAAACAGAGGTCCTGTAGCAGATAAAGTAAAAGCTCACAAGCCTTTCCAGAACCACTGTTAATTACCAATGTAACAGGCAGGCTCCTTTTAAAGAATTTTTTTTTTATTCCCTCCCACCTCTCTAACTAAAAATTAACATTTGAAACAGGATGGTGTATTTGAAAAGAAACCTATTTTGATTTTAGAATCCCACACTTACCTTTACACACAGAGTCAGGATGCCCTAAAGTCTTAAATACTTCCCCACCATCCTCTTCCTTGAAGAAACATCTTTCCTCTATCCTTCCCTCCTCCTTCTTTGACATTAATTACTATAATTGACATTATTGTACTGGCCTAGAACTCAGGCTGTCTTGTGCTAGGTCTTAGCTTTGCCACAGAATTTTTGTATGACCTTGGAAAACTCATTTCGTGTCCATGCACCAGCTTCCACATGGCCGGATGTAAGAAATTTCATTTTGTATAATCCTTCCCCTCTTTGGCACAGAAGATGCACACTGCTTAAGAGAATGGGGCCCCACTCTAGGTTATCACCAATAGCCATTCCTGCTAAATAAACCCTGCTGTGCACCTTTCCCACAAGCACTGCCAGAAAGCCAACACAAAACCTAGTGAGCCATAACTTGAGCCTTCTGGAGGGAGAGACAAGGGTGATTTTGGGACTCAGCTTCAAATGGTGAGTGTTTATCTTATAAAAGAGCTCCACACTGAGTATTAGAAGACCTAATCATAAGATCCTCCAACAGATCACTGCTACAATCAGTTAAAAAACAGCACCTAAAGTAGTAAAACAGCCAAATACTGCTGAATATCAGTTGGAACTCAGTGCCCAATTCCCTTCCTGCTGCTCTGAAAGGTTGGGGTGGAAGAACAGATGATAACTTCTGGAGTTTCCATTATCCCTGCTCTCCATTGCACCTTTTTTCTGTATACTGGGCCCTTGTCAGTGATATCCATTTAACAGCACTCTCCTCAGCAGAGGCCAATAGCTGCACCTAAAATAAATTGCTCTACTAATCAGCACAAGCTGAAGTTAAAGGGCTGAGTGGCTCTGTGAATATCGAGAGTGGCATTCCATCTGTGGGATGCCATCTGTGGCTTAGGCTCAACCAGAGTGCCTATGTTTAATTAATGTGGCCATAATTTGCTCAGATCTTAATAGATCATGGGCAATTCCACTTAATCACAACACAAAATTTGGCATATTTGAGCCATTGCACATGATATTCTTTGGGCTAAGGGCTGATTTGATGCAGAGTTTGAACTAACTCTTACCCTTCATAGAAGTTTGGGTCACTGCAGAGGTCAGGGATGCGTAAAGCAGCACAAGAAATCTCAAGATTGCTATTGCCTGTCCTGTACCTGACCTGTAAATAAACAGAGGATTGATGTGTCTAACTTTGCCAGTGCCTTCACACTTAAAAAACCAGAGGTCTCTCACTTGAAACATGAGAGTAAATCCTGAAAGTGAGGAAGAGCTGCCAAAGGCCAGGAGCAAAGAGAACTCAGGGATAAACTCATTCCTTCTGGAGTAGCAAATACAAGATGAGAGTGGTGCTTGCAGCAGGGAAGAGGGGACCCCAGGTCGAGGGAGATGAATGTGACAGAACAGAGGAAACAGAGAGGGTCAAAAGTGGTGTGAGAATGTATGGGGGAAGGAGGGAGGGAAGGAGGGAGGGAAGGAGGGAAGGAGGGAGGGAGGAAGGGAGGAAGGGAGGAAGGGAGGAAGGGAGGAAGGGAGGAAGGGAGGAAGGAAGGAAGGAAGGAAGGAAGGAAGGAAGGAAGGAAGGAAGGACATATTCTTTCACAGTATTTCTTTTTTCATCAGGCATCTTCCTATACCTGAAGTATTTTCTTGATTATGGGTGTGGGAGACAGTGAAACAGGTTGCGCAGGAGAAGTTGTGTATGCCACATCCCTAGAAGTGTGAATTGCAGCAAACGGTTGCATTTCACCCTCAATCAATAATGAAAAGGTACCTATTCATACAGACACTGAAAGTTTTATTTCCTTAAAGAAGTTTAATGAAAGCTGAGGAGGTGCAGCAGAAAGGTGTAGGGGGTGGTCAGTTCAGAACAGACTGTGGGGGCCTTTATTTTGTGGCATGAAACCCATGATGAGAAAATCAGAAACTACCGGTCAGCATTTAACCAATTTCTGACACAGAGAAGGGTCTCTGACTCATGGAGGAGTTTGATTTCAGGGCCACCCAGAGCTGATTTCCCCAGGGAAAACCACAAAGCACCCTGGGTTGTGCACATCCTTCTCAAACAGAAGGGCCTGCTGAAATTCGTAACAGCCTCCAAATCCATGGGTATTACCTCTCCTCTGCTCACATGTCAGAAGCCCTAAACAGCCAAAGTCAAGTATAAAGAAGAAATAAAGAGGCTGCCATTTCCCTCCAGAGGCTGCATCCAAAGTAGAGATGGTGACTGAATGCATCTTTCCAGAGGGGGATACCTGAACTATTGGAACATTTTCCCTCAGTTTTTCCTTTAAAAGGAATTCAGGAAAAAGCCACCCCATCTCAAATTACCAGGACACCACTGCAGTAAGAATGCTTGACAGAGGAATGCAACACCCAACTGAAGGCTGCCTTCAAAGACTTGAATATCTTCATGTGATATAAAGATTTCTTTTCATCCAGCTGAGAAGACTACAGCATGAGGAGAGCTAGTGATACATAAGCTCTGCCAGAAAATAAGCACTGAATAGTCCCTTGCTGCTGCTGGTTTACAAAAATAACACCTATCAGCAACACGGGAGATCTGCCATCACTTGAAGTCCAAACTCTTTCCCAAAGTGCTATTTCTGAGGTGTTTTCTCAAGTGGTGGTGTCTGTACCACTGGTGGGAAGTGATGCAGCACAGAAGAGTGAAAGAGTCACTGAAAGGTGTGCCATCTGCTGACCATGGTATCCTCAGCGTCACAGACTCATCAGCTCTATGTAGTAAAAGGCTGAGCACATGCAGGTTTCTAAGTAGCTCTGGAGGGCAGAGAGACACTCAGAAACACACCTCTAACACTGCCTCCCTCAGCCAACATTAAATTAGTCTCTCTGGCACCTCTCTCCCGTGCCCACGGATCACCCTGAAGTATCAGCACAAGTGTTTCCCAGCAGCAGTAAATCCATCAGTTCTGCCCATGTCATGGCCGAGCTCCAGCCACTTCAGCTTGCTACGGCTGTTGGATTTGACACTTTCTCAGTGCCCTTTTTCAACACTCTTTCTGGGATTTGGAGATGTTTCCCATTACTCTGAATGTGTGCCTTTCTAAACAACAATAGCACCCAGGCAGAGGGACAGTTTCATAGCTCTACTGTTGTTTGCAGTCGTTGTTTCCAATCTGAGACACTCAAAGTCTCATTCTCACCAGGTACTCCATGTGCATGGCACTACGCTACACTGAGTGTAATATGGAGCTTTATCACCCTTGCTACACCTGGCACTTTACACCGATGCCACTGACTTGCAGTGTCTAACATTCCTGTTTTCAGCAGGTGACACCTTGTCCTGCACTAGTGGTGCTTCACCAAACTACAATCAGGCCAGAAACTCATCCTGTAACCCTTCTTAGCAAATCATTTACAGGATTGGCATTGGTTCTCTCCACTCCACTGAATTACAGATAATTGAAATTAGTGGCAATATGCACTCACTGCAAACTGCTTAAATTTATGCCTCAAAATTCTGGATCACTGTCAGAGCTAATATGACTATTGGAAGTGGATGTGACAGGGCTCATCTCAGACTTTGCTGATCTTCTAGTAGGACAGTGTTATGAACCTGCAGCACATTCAGCTTAGTGTGTCACTTTAAACATCCCTTTTCTTCCTCAGTCTCCTTTCCTATAGAGTTCTGGATTTCTGTGTGCTTTTATGTATTTCATTTTAGGCTTGATGACTCCCTTTGCTTGACAACTGCCAATTTTCACTGTTTAGTATTTTTCAGGTTATTTTGGCCCCATGCCTCAGCCATAAATACAGTGAGGATCTCAAAGACCTAATCCTTCTGCTAAAACAGTTAAGTCCCAGATCAGTACCAGATCTGCCATAAACTCCAGATCTCCAACTTCTGTGCTTCATTTTTTTCCTCCTGAGTTACAGGGAAAAGAAAAAACCAACCAACCAACCAACCAAAAACCCAAAACCAACCACCAAAAAAACCCCAACACAACTAGTGAAAACATTAAGTGGTTGAGAAAAAGCTGTTATCAAAATCAGGTCACCTTCTGCCACATTAGTGTTTGCTGGCACTTGTACCTTGCAGGTACAGAGTGAAACGTGGAGGGCTTTTTTCCCCAAAAAAATCTGCACAAAAATGTTTAGCTCTAGCAGGATTTTTGGTTGTTTTGGTTTTTTACTTAGTGTGATTTCTTGCTCCCTGGGTGGTTTCTTTTTCACCCCTGAACCCATACATTGCTCAGAACCCACTCAGAGCGGAGGTATTTGAGGGCCATTTGATTTAAACCATTTCACCTCAAAGATCAGATTCCTGTGGCTCTGACCCTTTTATGCATCGATATATGCTATAGAGGGCAGCAGTTTAGACACAAAGGATGGAGAAAACTTGAACAGTAAACATGGATGAATATTAGGAGGGGGGAATGGAAAAATACAAGCGTTTAACAACAGAATTGTAATCTCCTAATGAAACAATCAGCAAAACAAAGAGCTTCTCTCCCAGCACAGGGAGAGGCAAAGTGGAGAGGGAGAGCCTTGGGGTGCCAGAGATAAGAAAATCACATCTGTTGGACTCTCCTGATGGTGCTGGCTACCAGCCCTTAAGGATCCCTAGCAAAGCTGTGTACATGTCACTAAACCAGTGTCCACACTTTACCAGCTGGAACAATGGGCACCAAAGTTCAAAATGAGCCAGTTTTATCCTGAAACATCAACATTAAATTGTTCATGTCCAGTCCTCAAAAGGATTTCAGCCGAAACAGATAGAGTTTAAAGATTTAACAAATGTTCAATATAACACCATAGGGTTGCTAGAGTTTCTGCTCCTGGACACAAAGCCCTGGTGGTAGCATGAATTTGCCAAGAGGGGAGGGGGTTTTGCCCCCTCCCTCAGGCTCACCACTTGCTGTGAACCAAACATGGAGGGTGGGAAAGAGGAGCTGCAGGGTACAAGTCAAACAGGGCCCAGTGAAAGAGGTGTCTGCAGCACCCATGTCACACTGCCTGAAAGGAGAGCATCCCACGGACAGAGGGCTCAGGGGCACACAAAAAAAGCTGACAAACCTGCCAGCATGGCAGTGCTCGTGGGAATGAAAGGAACACCAGGGGCTGAGGAAAGGTTAAAAAAACATCAGACCAAGGGCTGAGTTGGGAAGGGATGCAGAGAGGGAAAGTAGAGATGTAAAGGCAAACCAGGACCCCAGATGATGTCTAATTCATAGCAGCCTGACAGCACCACTCCCACCCCTTTAGCAGCTGGAGCATAGGTCAGCTGAGCTCTAATGGAGTCAATTTGCTGCTGGAAATAAAGACTAAATTACTCCCATTTGACCATTGGGGAGGCAGAAGTCTAAGCAGATGAACATCGGGAGGTAACTGTTAAGAGCAGGCTGATGTGTTGTGAGGGTTTCTTTGCCTGAAAAGGGAACCCTCAGCACCTTCAGCAGCACCAAACTTCTCTTACTGCAGAGCGCCTCTGTCAAGCTAAAGTTTCTATCTCAGTTCCTGCCAAGCTCCAAGGAAAGACAGCTGGGCTGAAACGCCAGCTGATAAATGAAAGGGTTTATTTGAGGAATAAACAAGGGACAAGCCTTGCAGCAGCAGCACTTCCAACCCTGCCCTGGCCACCTCCTGCTGACAATGCGGGGGAGAGGATCAGTCACTCAAGAGAAGTGGGAAAGAGCTGTTTATTTACCATTTCTGCACAGGCAATGGCAGTCACACTCTTTGCTCTCACCCCTGGTAGCTGAAGCTGCTGAGGGTACAGCAGCTCCTGGGGAGTTTCTAGACCAGTGGCACAACACCCCAGTAAGAACCCCTGTGTCAGAAGATGGGTCTAGGACAACACTGCTGGAAGGTCTGAACAGCACATGAGAACCAACTTGTTTATGAGAGACTCCTACAAAATCCTTGTCCAGATGGATTCAGTTCAGCCATTTCACCTGGCTGCCTCTGCCCATTGCAGGGTGAAGGCAGGATCCCAAAATGGAAACTAATGAAAAGTGCAGATGAATTCCCCAGTGCTCTAAAATAAGCAGGAGTTTTGCCAAGAGGCAGATCCAGAAGACCACTTAGGCACCAAAGCCCTCAGTATTTCTCTTGCAGGCTCTGACAGCAGGTGGGAGACATCTCCTGGCTAAGGCTCTTGGCACTCCCCAGGGGCTGACCTGCCTCAGGCCCCACAGCCTGCTCTCACCAAATGCTGAATTGCAACAGAGGCCAGGCTCCTCTTATTTAGATGCTGCAAGACCTGGCTTTTAGAAGCTCTTTCTTTTATACTTTTTTTAGGGGTCTTCTTTGAATCTTTTCCTAAGAGCCATCAAGATGTTTGTTTCCTCATCCTATGTTGGTAATTACTCTGTTACTGTTCCCAGGATAAAACCAAGAGTGAGGCCCTGGCTATACCAGCCTTATGTGACAAGCCCTGGGGAGACCTGTCAAAGGGGAAATGAGACTGAAAGAGATGGTTGCCCACCCCACACACCCCTCCCCACCTCGCTTCAGTACCAGTTGATGATTCATATGCTGCTTGTCACTCAATGGAAAAGATATTGCAACACTCCATCAGCATCACCCAGCCCTGATCCACACAGACATCCCTCAGAGAGGCAAGCTTCAGTGTTAAAAGCAGCAGCAGTTGCGTGGGAGGAAGCCAAGATATTCCACAGTGAGCCTGCACCACCTGAGGATGTCTGAATAAACTCCTGTGGTTATACAGCCATTCAATAACAGGTCCCAGTCTGTGAATCCACTTGTCTCCCTTGTTCCTGTCACCTCTTCCACTCCATCTTCCCCATGCAGCTGTCTGAGTGAAGGATCCCTGCAACCCCCTGTCAGTGACAAACTTTGGTTCTTTGTCATTTCAAGAGCCAGTGTTCATTTTATTTCTTGCAGGAGCTCAGTAGCTCTAGGCCTTCCTAGTGATTTGGCAGGTTTCAACTATTTTTAAAGGCGTCAAAAGCGAGTTCCAGCAATTCCCCACTCCTGAAGATGATGAGGAACAAATCCTCACACCTTGCAATAGGCAGGCATGAGCCAGTCAGGCTGTACACACAGAAATGGCACCGGTACAGAATGCATTTACTGGGTGCCTACCAGCTGCTTGGACCGGCTCCTTCCAATTAACAAAGCTTGGCCTTGAGAAGGAAGGGGATCTCTCTGCCTATTACACACTCTTAACGCAGTTGCATTTTCAAAGCAGGCTTCAGCTGCCAGCTGAAATGCTCCCTCCCGGCTCCAAGGCTCCCCATCATTCACCACGAGCCAGGACCAGGGCACCAGCAGGAGACAGTGACCTCACCCGCAGCGCTGCCCTGCCACTGCAGCGGGGATGCCCCGAGCACCGGGGCTGGGCGTCATCGCTGCCTCCAGGCTCAGCCCCGGGACCGAGGGACGCGATCGCTCAGAGGGGGCTTCTCAGCCTCAGCATTCAGATCTGTCGTCGTCATCCTTTGGCATGGGCCTGATGTGTGAGTCATGCCTTTAAAGAGATTAGGGATACAGATAAGGTGCTCTGCGCATTATTCATGGAAGAGCTGCAGGTAGTGGATGAGCAGAGCTGTTTTCGGTCATCTTCCTAACTGGAATGATCTTTCCCTGTTCATGACCCAGCCTCCTGCACTGCAGCATTAGTATGCATGTCCCGATGACTCCCAGGGTGAGTCACCAAGTGTAACACATCACAGTGCAACCAAAGCTTTAATAAACAGGGTTCTGGGGTTTTTTTTTTAAACTTGATCTCTATTTCCATAATAAAAGCTTTCTGTTATTATCTGGGCACGTACTTGTCAAATCAGAACATTCACAGGGATATTTTTAATTCCCAATCACTCAATAACTTATAAGGAATGCAGAGCAGACACGAAAGCCAGGACACCTGGGGTCCTGTGTCTTGGAGCACAAGCACAGCAATGCAACTCCGAGTGAATGTACTGCGTATCTACCCTGGGAAGGTTTTCCAGCTTGCTTCAGATTTATCCCTGCTGAGATTAAACCCTCCCAGCACCAAGCAGCTCTGAACCTGCACCGCACGAGGGTTAATGGTACTTCCCACCTAATTTGCTAGCCAGGGTAACTGGCATTCCCCAAGCTCATCTCTCAGGTCAGACCCAAAGGAGGAGGAACAGCATCTTCTCAAAGAGAAAAAAAATTCCAGCTAAGCTTTGTAGGAAAGGTCCCTCGGAGACACCTGCTTGTATTCCCCAAGGGTTGTGCCACCTTTCTCACTGAGTAACAACCACAGCACCCCAGGCTTCACGCCCTGCTGCTGATCTAGGTGCTGTGACCTATAGGTTGCTTCTAGCTCGAGTCCAGTGTAACAGCCCCTAAAGCAGTGACTTTCTGCAGTCTCCTCATGCCTCCAACTGTTCATTCATTGTGGCCTGGCTCACCTTGGCATGGAGACAGACAAAAATCAATACTTGACCTATCTTTTGGTGACATGCCTGACATATTTCTCTTCAAGACTTCTATCATATTTGTTTACCTCCAATGAACTAATGTTTTCCAGATTTTCTAATCAATATTAGCTAGGACTTTAAAAAGGTGCTGAGCAAGATTATTCAAAAATGATCCAAACGAATCAATGAAGACAATTAGACTACAAAGTTATTACTGTCACCGTATTGGAGAGACAGTGGGGGATGCTGGGCCAGGATGATGTTTTAGGAGTTTGCTGTGTGACTGTGCAACAAAAGTCCTTGGGGATGGGCTTTAGTGATATGTCCATAAATTCCTAATGCTCACAGTCATGGAATAGATAAGGTAGGAAGCAGAGATTCGAAGAAAAGATTCACAGTTAGAGCTGATTCGAAAACTGGTTTTAGGAAGCGCTGGAAGAATGAAGGGGTGAAGGGACCAGAGGGGCTGATAGTGGGATCTGTTCTGGACACCCAGAGGGAGCAGAAATGAGGAAAAGAAGAAATGAGGACAGGAGGACATGGACAATTCAGGGTGAAACCCACTCTAGAGAGGGTCGGAGGGTCCAGAATGGAGACAGGTTCCAACGGGCATCTCCAGCTGGTCCCTCAAATTAGACAATTAGATTAATTGCCTCCTGGCAACAAGCTGTGACAGGAGGCTGCAGCTGTGCCCTTAGAGCCTTGGCAGCCTGGTCCTGCCCCTGCTTTATCCTTAGGAGAGGTGCAGGGTGCCCTTCAGCGAACAGCATGGTGGCACAAGGACAGTGGGTTCCTGACAATGCCACTGCACTGGAAAGTTCCAGGGCTCCTGCAGGTCCCACAGCTGCTGCAGGGCAGAGGGTTTCTGCACTGTGACAGGGTCTAATTAAATGAGTCCACTCAGAGAGAGCAGGGTGGTACAAGGGTACATTCAAATCATTTCACCTTTAAGAACTAAGGGCTTTTGCATTCTTTTCAAGGAGTTCTTTCTGCAGGGTGAAAGGAAACACCCCAAGGACAGAAGGAGCTGAAGACTGGCAAAGGCCTTCTCTAACCCATGAAGCTGAGATGCAGGGATCCACAGATAAGGCTCAGAGCAGGCTCTGACATCCTGGCACCATGTGGAGCCTGTGCTGCTGCCGCCGGCTGCCGAGCAGGCTGCCACGCACAATTTCCATGCCAGCTCTCATCATACCCTCTTCTAGCCTCTGCCCCCAGCCCTACTCTTTCTGCCATAATCCCACATATGAGCCCAGCTTTGAAACTCTGCCTTTGAACTGAGTTATTTTTCCCCTCTGCAGTCAAAATTGACGCAGCTTAACCTCAAGAGGGTAAATGTCCCAAAAAAGCACAGAGGCACTGCTCTGCACAGTGCCTGCTAAAACCCAGCCTGACTCACCCCACAGCATCCCTTACACTGCTCCGGAGGACACATCCCTCAGATGTCTCGCTCTAGGTGTCACAGCCATTTCCTTCTGTCTCCTACCATCAAGCAGAGGCAAGTTCTCTCCCTGTGACTCACTAAGGACTTTGTTAAATTATGTTTTCTGCCCAAGGGGATTAGTTTTTTGCCTGGACTTAAAAATTGCCAGATTGCCTGGTGATCTGACCCAAAGCTGCCTCTGACTGCACTGGATGCACTCTTTCCCCTTGCAAAAGGTGAGCAGCAAGGATATCACACTCCGTTTGGATGGTGAAGGCCTCTGGCAACAGCATATAATCCTTTCAGGCATCCTAAATCTGGGGAGCTAAAACTACATGAGGAAGTGAGCGTTTCAGGCTCAGGCTTCCCTTTCTACCAAATCCTGGAACAAGTTCTGATAAGTCCAGGCTTTGAGAAGCGATTTGGGAATGAGCTGCCCCTCATGGGCACAGGCAGGGAGAGACTGGGTAGATCAGGACATGAATTCAGAGACAAGGTAACTATAGGGACTGCCTGTAGGGAACAGCCCCTGGAGCAAGCGGTTCCCGGAACAATACTGGGATTTACATTCGAAGAGAAATAGCTGATTGCCTCTGAGGGCCTTTTTGACATTCATGGAGTGCTGGCAATCAAGAGATCAGGATGTGAGAGCAAACAATGGCACTGGTTTGTTGGACAGTGCAGATAAAACCTCTGGGAGTAGGGTTGGTTGTGGAAAACGCTGTTGCTTCCTAGGAAAGAAAGGGAGTGGAGGACTTGGCTTCTCCTTTGGCAAGACATCTATAAAAGGATGAAAATAGACCTTGACTATCCCCCCTGTCTTGGTCGAATTCGTGCCCTGACCAGGCTGACCCACAAGAAATAACAATATCTATATTTCCTTCTGCTGTACCAATGGGAAAGTCTTTCAGCTTTTTTGGATCCAGCTTGGGCATCTGCACAAGGCCCTGTCACACTGACGAGACATTCCCAAAGAGTATTTTTACGTCCCTACTAATTACCTATATTTTTAATTGCAGAAGAGAAATTTTGAAAGCCACACAAAGAGAAAAATCTAAAAGCAGATTAGTTAGGTGAAATAAAAATGCCCTGAAAGTATACGTTCAGGTAGCAATAAAAAGACTTTATCATTGCTTAGAGGCATACAATAAAAGTATATTTTCAGTGTCTGGCTGCCACAAATAACTGTACTACAATTAGATGTGTGTATTATAAAATTGTGTGGGCGTTGTAATTATCACCCTTTGCAGCAGAATATATTTATACAGATCCTAAATTACAGCAGAAAGAAACATCATTTGTGAAGGTTTAAAAAAAACCATGTTGGGGGGGAGGATTAAACTTTCCATTTTATTTTTGGGAAGTGTTCTATGAAAAAGTAAGATGCATCACGTGTTGGGCTAGGAATGGGTAACTATGCAGTCAGAGGGAGAGGCAGCCTGTTTAGGTCTCAATTCATCACAGGTTTGTTTGCGTGTGCACACACCAGAAGGACATTACAGAGCTGCTCTAGTGCTTCTCTCTGGCTAAAACTGTCCTTGCGGTAAACTGCGCCTGATGGAGCAATCCAGACCTCACTTTGGGTGCACAGCCATGCAATGCAGCTCATACCTGCATACCTAGGATGAGAATCAGGCCTGGTCTGTGCAGCATCATCTCACCTTTTGGTAGGATTGCACCTGCAAATGCTTCTTCAGCACATGGAAAAGTCATGGGTACAGCTGTGGAGAGCAGCTGGATCCAATACTCACAGGATATTTTCTCCAAGACTCTTCTTTTTTCAGTTCTAACTTTTCAGTTCTAACCTTGCATTTGGTTTCCAAATGCAAAACACCCTTGATCCCATAATCTACTCACTGTATAGTCTGAGATAAATTGTTTTCTTATGCTGCAGTTCATACAGTGGACACAGGTGAATCCATCACAACTCCCACCTTTGCCTCTACTGTGATTTTTGGGAGATTCATTTTATCCCAAAAGTGTTTCTATTACATGTGGATCCATCACATTTATCTCTTATGTAAGACTGCTTAAGCACTTTCTTGCAACCTCTTAACATCTGCCTAAAGCCACTACAGCTCATTGCAATGAGATGGAGCTTGACTGGGAGCATTTTATTATTTGGAATCCAATATTCCCAGCTTGCATATTATATTTGCAGAAGCTTTGTGAAGCTTTATAAAAATTCTGTCACATATATTCTATTTTGATAGGGCTATTTTCATTGTGTTTCCAACTCTATTATTTAAAAATTGTCTAGCTTGGTCTCCCAAATGCCATTTTCAGGCAATTTCTTTTCCTAATTTGATGAGCATCTCCTCTGTCTCTCTCTCTCTTTTTACATAGCTCTGTTCAAATTTTCTAAGAGGTCAACTTAGAGGGCAGAACATGTTCTTTATAACTGGTGTATTCTGGGTTGTCTTGGCTGTTTAAACAAAATCAATATATTATCCTTCAGTGATGTCGTATTGACTCTCCATCTGTTGAAGGCTGTAGTCTTATTTGGTCACAGTATTGTTTGTGTGAGCTGGGGGCCAGAGGTCAGCCAGGTCATGACTTCACCACAATAGCACCATCTTCGAGTACCTCATTTCCTCCCTCACCCATCAGCGTTTTCAAAGGCCTGCCAGCACCGGGCTGAGGAAACAGAGTTGTCTGTAAATTCAGGATGGAGCAAGACTGATCATTGACTGCTCTTTGTGCTGATACCACACAGCAGGATGACAGAAATTTTTTAGGGCATCCTTGGTCTAATTCCCAAAGTTACTATCCTCTGCTGCTACAAGTGCTCCCTCAAGGAGCACTTTTATATGATACCCACAGCAATGCACTGTAGTAAAAAGATCAGGACCAGTGCACATCCATGACAGCCCCACCATCAGCAGAAGCCCCCCACCATCAGCTGCACCAGTGCCTCTCTCAAAGCCCAGGAGGAGGTTTACAGGCATGCAGGTGTGCTTGTGCTTTCAGCCTTCCTCAGGCTACAGGCCCTGTGTGACACTTGGGACACCTGGCTGAGGAGGTTTCAGGTGAGGTGTGTGGGCTGCAGGTACCATCTAGATCAGTAAATTAGTGTTCCCAGCCACACTTCTGGCCAGCAATTTGTCAAGGCAGCTTTTCCAGCTTGCATAGGAAAGATATTCCTACCCACCCTCAGTGAACACCTGGTTTCTTACAGTGACACTGATCAGGCTGGCAGGGGCCAGATTAACACTGTCCACATGGCTCTGAGTCTGTGGACTTTTCTTTTTGTGAGATATGTTTGGGAAGAGGCAGTAGTGCTGTGAAAAGAGTGTGAATGCTGGAGACACAAGGAAAGAAAAGAAACCAAACAGTATCATCAGCCCATTCAATTTGCACAAGAAAAATAGCAATAAAGTCTGGGGCCACAAACTGGTGCTGCAGTGAAGCATCACTTCCAAATCTATCAGAAAAGCTGCGCTGTTGATCAGACTTGAAGGTTTTAGAATTAACAGACAGATGAATATCCTGACATGAAAATACCAGGGACTCCTGAGACCAGTGGAAAGGGCCAGCACCAGAGTCAGGTTTCTGAGTTTGCTCACCAGCCATGGCATATCCTTGTATATCAATGTGCAGAGAACCAGCAAACTGGCAGAAACAGATAAAATTTCAAGTGGAAACTGTTAATGACACTACCACTCATTAGAATTTTACCGTGACTGACACTTTTCCCCTAAAAACTTTTAAGAAATAAAGTATTTTGGCAAAAAGTAGAAGATGTAGATGCTGATAGGAGCTCTAGTTCCCTTTTTTTTTATTCATTTGTCTACAGTGCCAGGTCCTCAAATGTATTGCATTTCCCTTAGAGCATCAAAGCTCTGGCAGAGGATATGTGAGAAGATTTAAGTGTTGAAAAGGAGGGGGCACATCTGAAAAGCACAGAAGGATAGAGATTCAAGAAACACCTAAAACCCAAGTAAAGAACCACTGCCCTACTCTGGTTCCTTGACCAAACAGTTTAATAAAACCCACAATTTTTTACAAAAGTATCTACCAAAAACCACATCCCACAGGCTGCTCCCTCCTAGATACCTTCAGCCTTGCCAATTTCCAGCCTTCTCCATACAGTCCCAAAAGGATCATCATTGATCTTTCAAGAATTTAAGGTCAGAAGTTCATCCAGTCTGCCTCACTGACTACTCCAAAACAAAGAGCCATGCCTGGCCAGGTTTAGCCTACAACTATTTTCGGAGATGCTTCTTCCTGACGTGGACCATAAGTATCAGAGCATCCATTCCAGCCACAGAAAGGGACCATAGGTGGAACAGCAGAGCACCCAGCACTCTGCTTATAGAATCATTTGGGAATCGTGGAGTCATTAAGCCTGAAAAACACCTTTAATATCATCAAGTCCAACTCTTATGAAGCTGGATACCTCCCTACAGAGCAAAGGAGACTATTGCTGTGCTCAGCATGCCAGAGCCCTTCTGGGGCATGAGTCCCCAGGCCCTGCTCCACATCCAGTCTAGGGGCAGTGCAGTTGGGTCCCTACCTCTAGATTTCCTGACTTATTTCAGGGCCAATGAAGATGTCTTCCTGTGATGTAACACAGATTTATAAGATATTCTTCTGGAATATATTTACCCTTTTCACCCAGAAAAAAAAAAGAAAAGCTCACAGTATTAGTAATATTCTCTATGAACAACTGTGGCAAAAAAAAAAAAAACAAACCAAAAAACAAAATACAAACAAAACTTGAAAAGGTGTAGAAGTTTCATCTCCAAAGTTTTCCCTTTTCTGCTTGAACTTGACGTTTTGATGAAAGGCAGAAATTTTCCATTTTTAGCCAAAAAAAGAACAACCACTTCAGAAAAGAACAAGAGCATTCAGCCAAAACCCTTGAGATTTTTCATAGAAGATTTCAGCACTCTTGTTTTAGGGGTTCATTGTTTCTATGTTGATGAAAAATCTGTGCAAGAATGCTTTCCCCAGTGGGTTTTGAAAATTAAAATTAGAAGTTCCTGCTTCTTTTATTGCCTTTTTTTTTCTCTTATGAGCCCTTCTCACCCAGGTTTACTATTTTTATATGGAGTCCCAGCTGCTAACTAAGCCTTGGCTTAGTGCTCTTACTGCAATGATGAGGCATTTCCATTTCTGATTTCTAGCATATGTTACACTTAATATAACACTGCCCCTGTGCACCAGTTACCCTGGAATAATGGCTGTGCCAGCAATAGAACAGTGGTATAGTCCCTGGAGAACAACCAGGGCATGAAACTTGTGCCAATATGCAGATGTCACACAGTTAATAGAACAACGATAGACCCTTGAACTATACGGAGAGGTATTTTTGTAATGTATGCAGAAATACATTTGATACTGCAATGAAAGCTTCTTTTTCTGGATTTCTCTTAAATGAACTTGGAAAAAATATCTGCAAAAGAGCCAAGAGATAATGACGAAAACCTGAAGAATTAATTCTGGGGATGAGGCATCCACAGCCTGAGCTGATTATTTTTTGTTTCTTAGGTCTGTAGCCTGGACTAGATAATTGCAAAGACCAGGCTCTTGCGCAGGATTTATGGGACTTTATCCTTTTCAAAGAGGGAGAGACATTATACTGCAATATCTGCCTTTTGCAAGGTGTTTTACAACTTCTGCTTGGGGAAACCAGAGCAGATCATCTGAAAAGAGAAAATAAGCAATGGATTGGAAACCACTGTTGGACACAATTAGCAATGATTATTTGCTGATGGCTGACACTTTGCATGATGCTGTGAGCAGTGTTACAGGAGATTTTATAATGGCTGTATTGTGCAAGATGCTGAGCTTCCTTCACTTCTGGAGATAACAGGTAAGGCCACACCAGTCTCACCAGTGACCTGGCTGGGTTCTGCACCAGTCAGGCCTCGTGACTCAGACCCATTTTTGCTTTATTCTAGGAAAGAGTTAGCTGAGCAAACATCTTCAGGGCCTCAAGGTGAAGTTGCCAGCTGCAGCTGAAGCAGCGCATCTCCTTGCCCTGGGACCCAGCCCAGGCAGCCTTTGGGAAGGTGCAAACTGGAATACTTCCAGTCTTCTGGGTGGTTTGGCTAAATCTGCACACCAGACCTAGCCAGCGAAACCCACCTTAAACCCCAGCTTTTGGCTGGTGTGGAAGCTTTTGAGAATCAGTGTTATCTCCCATCCACACAGAGCAGCAGAGGCAAAAACATGGGTGGGAGCACTTGCAGAAGGAGCAGCTTTCCCTGCTGCAGGAGTAATTGTTTCTGCTTCCAACTAAGTCAGAAGTCAAAAAGAAATTCTATCCAGGAGATAAACAGTGCATTACATAAGACTTCATAAAAAGTAAATTTTCATCAGATTTATTGCAGTTAGAAAAAGGCTCTTCTCTCTGTTGGCATAAAATATGTACTAGGTTTTAAGAGGCTAGTGAGAATGAATGAAAGAGTATATTTGGAGTTCTATGTCCTAAGGCTTTCTGTGCAGGGACCTGTCAAGCTTTTGGAGCAGAAATATTTTAAAATATTTTTTTAAAGTCATAAAATTGTATGAGATATAACTCAGAAGCATCAGGTCTTGATCAATTTTGCTTGTATGTATAGTATTAAAACTAAACAATAAAATCAGATTTAATATTCCACAGTGAATTCTGATCACTGGCTGTTTGTTTTCCTCTCCAGGCTGGAGAAAAAGCTAAAATATCAAAGTTCTGTTCAGAACTGAAGTTCAAAGATTATTTAAACTATGAAAGATCTTTTTTTAATGTCATTAGAAGCAGCTTGCTTCAAGGCTGTTTGGCACAACTGCATCAGCTTATAGTCCTTGATGCCTATTACAAGTGGATGTTTGTGAGTTCATTGCTCTTATCCTTTTTGTGGGTTGGGCTTCATACCAAGCATATATCTCCTATGATGCCTCTATAGGCTCAAAACCCAGTCAAAGCAGAAACACCAATAAAGGAGGCAAGTCTGTGCAGTGGGCAGTGATTTTAGGACACAGACAGACCCAATCTAATAATGTTCAAAACAAGGAGGTTCAGTTTAACAAACAAAATACTTTTATTTGGCTCCAAAAAATACCATTTTAGGGGGGTTTTTTCCTCATGGATTTTTTAAAAATAAATAAATGTTTCCATATACTATTTTTTTCAGAAACTGTGTCCAACCAAAACCAAAATGCACAAGATCTTACCATTTCTTATGGACAAGGAGACTGCATTTAACCTAAAGATTTAAAAAAACCCCACCACTATACAAACTGATAATCTCAATTCTTTGTCCTTTAAGCTGGTACTTCCCTGTAAATCACACAAAATCAACAGGCAGGAAAGACAATGACTCCTGATTGGAAAGAGAAGGAGGCCAGTCAGTAAACTCAGATCCCAATTAGCCCCAGCTGTAAGCCAAGCAAACTCCCCAATTTAATGGTTCACAGGAACACATCCATACAGTAAAAGCTACCAACCAAATAAATTCCATCGCCTTCCCCCAGACTCCCCTACTCCCTCAGGTCCTTCAGACAAAAGTCTATTTCCCTCCTTAGCTGTTAAAAATATTTTTAGTGCTCTTCAAATACGGAAGGCAGAACAGGAAATAAAAAACCAATAGAATTTGACACAAAAGCACCCTTCTCATTAGGACTTTTTAAATAGCATTAGAGCTCATTGAATTTCATACACTAATAACATTCCTATTCAATCCAAGGCACCAGTCACATCTAAATCTATCAGATTTTACAAGCAAAGGAATATTGCCAAGTTCTAATATTTCTCCTGCCTTCAATGTCAGAATGTGGTACAAAGTCTCTTCCAAACTCCAAATTTCCTTTCTTAAAAGTCCCTTTTCCATCTACTATTCCATGGTGTTAAAAAAACAAACAAACAAAAACCACACAACAACACAAAACCAGAGTTAAAAAGGAAGTTAAATCTTGAGAGCAACGTCTATGCAGGATTCTCAGATAAACAGTGTTTGGGGAGTGAAGCTGGCTTTAGCACAGCAATCAGCAAGGATTTGAGATTAAAAAGTAGCTAAGACCCTACCAGACAAAGCCTTTGGGCAGATAAAGCTGACTGTGACAATAATAAAGCCCCCAAAGACACAGAGGCATGTCTGAATCCTTGGCCTGTCAACACCAAGCTGCCTCTTCAACTGGGAAAAAGCAGCCAGGGAGCCTGGTGCCACTGAAATCAGGGAGACCAGGCATGGGCTTGAAGCCTAACACGAGATGCTGGTCCCACCAGTGCTGCTGGGCTGGGTCCCTCCTGCACAAGCACTTAAGACTCATACAGATAATTGTAGGGACTTGCAGTTTCAGCCATCTCCAAACGGCCCTGCTAAAAGTGCCAGACACTTGCAAAACCTTGGTAGGAGTGGCGTGAAGTGCTGTGGCTGCAGGAACAGCTGCCTGGTGTGTGTGTGTGTGTGTGTGTAATACATTTTCATTGAATGGTTGGCGAATAGAAGTGATAAGGAGGAATAAAGTCTGTAGTTAGAGCTCATTTTGTGTGGTATGGGATGTCTTGGGGGTTTTATGGGTTTAATATATTCGCTGCTCCTGCTGGATCTCAGCACAGACCTCCAGATGAGAATATCTACTTGAGATGCAGGTTGCACTACAACTCATTTATAATGAATATAACAACTTGTGAAGTGGATTTAGAAGTCATTGAGTTATAGATTATTTGGGTAAACGGGGCACAAGCACTGCAGCAAGAAACCCATTTAAATATTAAGGAAAGCTATAAACTGAGAAAAGAACCGATGACAGGGTAATATCATGTCAGAACATGCCCTCCAGAGAGGGACCTCTACTGTGTATTGATCTGAAAGAGCTCCAGAAATCATTCTGCAAACCCATAAAGCTCAGCAGTAAATGCAGAAAGGTGAGCTGCAAAGGCCAGCAGAGAGATGGGGTACAGCGAGCTGGACCAAACCCTGCCAGCCTCATCTCACAAGCAGTTTCTCTCCCCTGGTCTGTAGCACTCTCACCAACCCAGTGTTAACCACTGAGTAGGAGTGGAGGAGTCACTCCCTTGGACTGAAAAGACATTTCTGTGAGGATTTTCACCCTCTGTGTATCAGTTCTGTTACTGTCCACAGTCACCTTCCTTGGTCTAAACAAGCACATTTCTGGAGAGGTAAAAGAAGGTGTTTTGTAGGCATCTCACACCCATGGGTTCAACTGGCAAGGAATAGGAACCACAAGTTAAACCCTCTGCTGGAAATGCCATGTCCAAGGCAAATCCTGTGCTATAAACTGCCAGCTGGACCAAGCACAGAGTTTTATACTTGCCACAGCCATTTGGGATGCTACTAAAATAAGGGGAAAGCCTTACTGATTTCCATATAACACCAGGGGACAAAAGTGATGGACACTGCCCAACACTGCACCATGCTCAGAGCTTTTGGAGAGATGCTGAGAACACTCAGCCTGCTGAAACTGTACAGCTTGTGGTTGCTCTGGAGCCACACAGCAAAGCAGAGTCTGATACACACAGCCAGAAAAGTATGAAGGGCTTCATTTGAGAATCGGGCTGTTGCCAGTGGTCACCATGGCTTGCTGCAGCACTCACCAAATCAAGATGTACCCACCCAGGGGAGGGCTGCAAAATCAGGCTCTGGCAGAGGACTGGATAGCAGAAGCCTGTACAGAACAGCCAGGGAAGGAAAAATTAATGATAACTGTGGATACAATATTGCTGCTAGCAAGAATTTTTCTTGCTTCTTTCTAAGCCCGTGAGATACATTTCTCTCTCACGAAGATATTTGCAGAAGTTCTGTAAACTATGAACACCTGCGACCTTGTAGAACTATGTTTATGGTACAGCAGAAAAATATTTTGACTATGGATGTTTAGGATTTTTAGCCAATCAACTCAGGGGGTGGCTGACCCTTTGTCCTATTAGACTATGAAAAAAAAAAGTCTATAAAAGAGTTTGTAAAATAATTAAATAAATCAATCTTGCTGCACAATTCCTGCCTGCTGGATCTCCTGTCCTCTCTTCCCTACGGCTGTGGGATACAGTAATAGATAACAACCACTCATCCAAATGTTCCCATATCATAAGGAACAAACAGGGTTTTCAGACTTGCCTGGTGCCCTGCTTAGTTCAGAAAAACTTCATTAGTTTCAAAGCCCCTCTTGAACCCAGCATTGTTCCCCCCTGCTGCACCATACACATAGCACAGCCAGGTGAGGTTGTGTGATTCAGCAGCAAGAGCTCAGCAAGAGAGATGAGCACCAGCCAATTCAAGGACACGTAGCTCCTGAAAAACAAGAGGTTCCTGTTTGGCATGCAATTTGCAATACAAAAGCACTGTTACAGTCACTTGTTTGTCCTCTTCCCTCCCTCCTGCCCTTGTCTAGAGAATGCTCTCCCATTTTTTGCCGCATCAGGGAAAACACTGCATCTGGCTGATGGGCCAGAAGCACCCGGCACCCCTTACCTGAGGCTGGCAGTTGCTTTTAGCATGAAAGCTGAAGCATGCTCCTTGGATGATGGAGCGCTCTACCCAACTTAAAAAGTGCTGAGGAGCAAAATTCAGGGAGAAGTGCAGGAAACTGTGAGGGTGTGAACTGCTGTTCAGTGAGAACAAAGAAAAACACGGTCCCAGTGAGATGGGGACCGGGGAGAACGAATGAACTCAGTCTCAGTGCTACACCCAGTCTTATCCAATTTATAGCAGGACATTATAACCGGTAATAATAATCTAATGGGAGGGCATAGCTGACACTTCTGAAACCCTTGGATCTGAAGGTCACTCACTTTATCATCGAGACAATCTTTTAAAAGCCCCGTTGGCGTGAAGCATTAACGGGAGGTGATCAAGGCTTTTAATCTAAAGCCTTTTATCCACAGACTGCGGTGGCACATCACGCACCTGCAGACTGGGATGCATCACTGAGCACACACTGCGCGGTCCTGGCTCCCGAATCAAATTGCCCAGACATCCAGGAAGGAGCTCCACACCACATCCCTCCTTGCCGGCTGCCATCTGCGGCAGCGGCCGGCGGAGCGGCGCAAATTCCTGCGCACAGAATTCCACCCAGAGCGTCTGCTGCTCCATCACCCGGGCCAGGCTGCACTGGAGGCACCACGCCAAAGGGGGTGGCTTTTATTAGGGCCAGACCTCTCCTACAGCAATTAGTGGCAAAGCCCAATAACAGGATTAATTAGGGTATTGCCAGAAGAGACTAATTGTCTACTGCAAAACTGGCCCTTTAACCCGTTTCTTGGCTGAAAGCTTCTCAGTGACCTGTGTGAGAGCTCTGCAAGCCAAATGCAGGCACTGACATGGAATGAAGGTGAGAAGGGAAAAGCATGGTGAGGGGTTGTGAAGGGAGAGAGGGAAAAGCTCTCCATTCACAGGGATTCTTTATAAAGTATATGGACAATGTCCCACTGAACCTTGCTGATTAAATACACACCAACACCAATGAGTGACAAAGTTCCTTCTCTGATAATATTTCATGAGTTCCAGAACTCACAATTTCCTAATGGATATAAGTGAGCAATTTCTTTTTAATCATTGCTGAAGAGCAACAAAACGGGATCCCTATTTTTCCCTCAGCCATTACAACAATTCCTTTCAGGCCAGAATTAGAAACATGTTAAATACAACTTATCTAATGGCTTGCATTCTGTGTTTTACCTTTATGGCCACTTTTGCAGGAGACACATTACTGCCTTATTTAAAAAAAAAAAAACAAACAACTGCTTTCTGCAGGACTTTTTGCATGTACAGAAGCAAAGATGTATATACACAAACAGAACTTAGGTCACTTTATAAAAATCTAGGCATTGGAAATCATATTGCACTTTAGAAATGTGAACTACTGGATATTCCTTTGCCCCAAGATCATAAGAATGATGAGTTAGAGTTACATACTGAAAATCTGGTCCTTAGTATTTTGCTGTTGCCCTGGGGTTGTAAATTAGAGATGTCCTAAGACAGTAATGTAATTCCACAGTACATCCGTCTCAGTCCTGCCTGGGATTGCATGGGAAAAACGCACTCCAGTTCCATACAGATCTGTGAAGGTTTTCAGAAACATTCCTCATCCTAAACTGTGGCAAGAGGCCAGCACTTCAAACATTTTTGGTTACAGTGAAATCCCCCAGGATCACAATTTGGAAACATCAAAGCTCAACATGCTCCCCAGCATTCTCCAGCTGCTAGTCTGGCACTCAACAATAAAACCGTAGCTGCTGCCGATTAAAACTGGCATGGTTCCTCTCTCACCTATTCCTTGAAACCAGTTCAAAATCCATTGTTGCTGCTTCTTCAAAGGCCTGTACCTCTGAAAAGCACGTTGCAATCCACAAGTGTGAATCAATGTCTTTGAATTTTAGTGACTCTGCCTTGTAGGGTGCTTAATCCCACCTGGGACTCATGGCTCAGCAGCAGATAAGAAGCCAGACAGGTGATCTGTCAAGGAGCTATCAGGAGTTCCTTAGATGACTCTAGCCTTGAGAAAGACCTTCAAGAAAAGTCCAGGCCCTTGAGGAAATACAGTTAGTCACCAACAGCTCGCTCCCATCCTTGTCTTGCCCACACCAAGCGACTGCAGTAAATCCACCAGTGGGAATTGCACGCTATCCAGTTTCCTGGTATTGCGCCACTGCAAAGAGCTCAGGTCACACTAATTGCTGCTTAATGCTCACTGTCCACAGCTTTTAGCAGCAGGATTTATCTTACCAGGTGCCTCCAGCTTCCCTGGAGAACGAACCTGTGCTAGCACCAGTCAGCTGTGACATGGAAGAAGTTCTAATCCAGGACAAGGCAGAAAAGGAAAAAAGACAAGGAGAAAAAAAGTGGACAGTAGTGGAAACTGGTAAGAGCTCAATGTGAGAAGGAAGCATCTGGAACAGTCATGAGAAAATTCTTCCAAATGGGCTGGGAGTTGTCATTCCCTCCTAAGGGACCCATGATAAAGGATAATGTGTGTAAGGGCAGCACTCACCCTGGCTTCCACCATGCAGAATCAGCTTTTAGGAGAAATTCTCTTTCAGACTTGGGAGAGAGAACTTGCCAGTCTCCCCGCCCAAGCCTGACACTAGGCCCTGATTCCCTGGCTCACAGGAAGGCTGCTGAATAAATAGGGAATTCTCGCTCCATCACCTGAGCAATGAGGCTTCCCAGCAGGCTGAGCAATTGCTCTTAATCCTGACATACCAAGCCAATTGCTAACCATCCTTCCTCACGAAAGTTTTGTTAACATTGCACATTTGGGATGCTGGATAATCACATATTCTCTCTCTCTCTTTTATTCCCTCTTTCGCTTATCTATGTCAATATTTCATTGAGTTAAAGTAGTTACTCTATTCTCCTTCACCTTTTCCCCACTGCCAGTATGATTTTACTAAAATTATTTATTTGTTTATTCCAGTAAATTTTTCCCCCACTCTGAAGCCAGATAAGGAGGGGAAAAGTTTCATTTAGAAAGATTTGAAATTCCTGAAATAGATGACAGCTGAGAAAAGACTGGCATGTTAAATCATTCAACTTCACAAACACCCTACTCTCATTTAGGCTTGACAGATGTAAATGCCAGCCAGGTACTACCTACTAGTAATTCTATCTTTACTTAAATTAAGCAAGTACATAATACAAAATCCTTTTCATATATGTTAGCCATCTGCAGAAGAGTGGATCTCTAGCTGCTTTTTCCCCTCAGTTTTTCATTTATGTCATGTACAGTGGTGGGAGGACAGGCTTAACACTTTCTTCAGGTTAAATAACTAAGAGATCATCAAATGCTCCTAAATCATGTCACAAGTTCTGCTAGTGTCCTGTCCTGAATAACATATATTTTTTATGCAACCATGAATCAAAAATACTGACTAGGCCTGCAGTAACCAGAGTGATGAGATAGCAGGATAAGGCCAATCTATAAGAAAGCCAGTCTTCACAAATGTACACAGTACAAAAATGCCTACCAGACAAAATAAACTGAAGGATTTTATCCACTTAGAAACCAGGCAAAAAACACATTCAATGCCAGATTGAAATTCAGACTGAACAGGAGGTTTCAAACCAATTGCCAAGTCCACCAAGAAGCAACACCTTCTGCTCCACATAGCAGACTCCTGGTTATATTGGCAGGTGCAGAGAGATCTGCTTTGGGCACGGCACTGATGTCGTGGCACCAGTTTACTGAAGGTCACTCTGAACAAAATATACTCCAGAGACTTGGCTTATCTCAGCTGAAAATTGCAGGGGGTGGAAGGATGGGATGGTGATAGGCTTCAAATAAAAAGATCCTTATGTCTGAGGTGTTTCACTAAAATAAGATTTTCTATCAGGAGAATTCCCAGCTGCAGTCTGAGACCCAGCGACTGCCCCTTGCTCACAAGGTGATTCACTCAAACAAGAGGCTTACAGACCATGGTATTTTCTTGTTCAGTGTATAAATGCCAAGCCAATACTCAGTCAAAACTGGTTGTTTTAGAGGTGGGAAATTGGATTATTGCGGTGCTCACCTCTTTGTGGATGATGCCTTGCAGTGGGAGGAGGGAATGGGAGCTTGAGAATAAGGCCTTACACTGGGAGGAGGGAACAGAGTCTCTTCTCATTTTTATACCATCCAGGCAAATGAACTGTCAAAAATGCAGGGACAAGGGATTCAGCAGTGAAAAAACAGGTAGAACTTTCTGTCTGACGCGAGGGGTTCCTGCCACTGTGACAATCCCCACACCTAAGGAGGAAACCTTGGACGTCCACCCTGGGGGCCCCAGGATTTGTCTGGAACTGAGCCCTCCTGTACCAGGCATGTGCAGCTTATAGCATACACAAAACCAACCCATATGCCAAAATACTTGTGCCTAAGATACTGCCATTAAGTAATTAAGTAGCAAGAGGGGGGGAAGACAAAGGTCAGTATCCTGGGTTTGCTGCCTGCAGTGAGACAGCCCCACCCAGCCACCCTCACACCAAAACCTTTATCTCCCACCTCTGTCCCTTCTTCAGCTCCATGTGCCAGGTGAAACCAGTTAGCCTGTTTAAGGCAGACAAAGAGACCCTTTCCCCATCATATCAGATCACTCAAAGTGATTGGGAGAGAGAAAACAGATCCCCAGGTCTGGACTCAATTTTCATTCTGATTCTCCCTGTACAAGCTCCTCTGGGAAAAAAATCTTGGGATTTGGCATAGGTAAATGCTTCCTTAAAAAAGCCAAGGACCTCAGGGTATGTCCTAGGGATGACAGAAACTTGTGACATATATAAGTGGGCAGACCCAATTCTCTGTCTTTAGCTCTATCTGCAGTGGTGCAGTTTTAATAGAATTGTTCAAGCTCCTTCTCAAGGCGTACGCTGACAAGAGCTGAGCTCAACTCCTGTTAATTAGATCACTCACTGGTGGAATGTCCCAAGGTTTCAGACATCTCCCCAGAAACTTTAGGAAGAAAACAAGACACTTGCTTTCTCCGCTTTCTTGTTAATTCAAATCAGTCACTTGCTTTTCTGAGGCGGCTCAGCTCTGCTGCTCTGTGGGTAAGAGAAACTGTAGCAAAGGGACAGAAAGAGGCTTGATGTGTCCTGAGAACTGCAGGTAGTTTCCACACTGCCAAGCACAGCCAAAAACCTTGGGGGCAGCTATTGGGAGGACAGCAGGTTTATGCCTACAGCAAGCTGTGGCAGCTCCATCCCAGGAGCCTCAGAGATGCCAAGACTGAGCCAATACAAAAATCTGCTCAAGAGAAATGTATCTCAGAGCAGCAGCTCCGGTGCTGTGAGCTCCACAGGGACAAGTAGAGCAGCAACCAAGTCCAAAATCCCCTGCACCACCCATCCAAATGTCCTGCTGGGACAGGTCCTGAGGATGTGTAATCTCTGGTGAGTTGCTGAGAGTCTTCTGCCTGCATGGCCCCTTGTGAGACCTCCTGATATTCATCCCAGCCCAGGAGGTGCTTGTATACTGGTAAGGTCAAGACTAGGGCTAGCAGGAGTAGGGCCACACAGTATCTAGCAAAATTATGGCTGTAGCGAGTAAGAGCCAATGTTAGTGTGCTAGACACTGTACATAAACATCTTCAATAAAAAATTCTGAATATATAGGTTGTAAAACTGTATATAGGACATTAAATACCTAGAATACCAAATTCTGCACTAGAGTTCCCCTTAGATTGCTGAACTGTGTCAGCTCCACTGTGTTTCAGACACTCAGATGTGAGCTCAGGCTGGGATGTTTCCCTCCTACTTGGCAGTGCAGCCTATCCTCCGGGAAGAGTTCAGAGAGAGGTATTCCTCACTGCAGGGAAAAGAGCAGCGCATTTTAAACCTACCTCTAAATAACCCTGACAGTCTTTCTGAAAAAAAGGATTTGGTTTTCTTTGGCAGCAATGTCTGCTGCACACCCAGATGCTTTCTGTGCCCACCGCAGCGGGCTCAGCCCAGCCCAAAATCTGTCAGGGTCTCTGACAGAAGCAAACACCAAAGAACAGCCCTTCACTTCTCCTGGAGATGCACAGAAAAATCTCTTCCTCTCTGTGATGCAGATTCCAGTTCTCTCCACACCTTTCACACACCCTCCTCTCTACTACTGTCCCTGAGCTCAACTGCCACCAAATCTGACTGATGAAAGGTGGCAGCTCTATTATATTAATTCCCTCCAGAAAACAGGAAAAAAGCCTCGCATGCTTTCCATATCAAACACAACACATTTCAGAGTTTCTCTGCATGCTATGGCTTCTCTTCTGCATGAAACGTGGCTGTCAAGGGGAGTGCTCCCCAGACTGGGGGATGCTCCTGTCAAACAAATGGCAGATTTTCATTTATTTCTATTTGCATATTAGGCACACATGCAAGATTAAGTATGCTCATGCTATCTTTGGCTGATCCAGTATGATAGCTGCCTGCAGCTGCTCCAGTCTAATGGACCCAAGCCCTACCTGGGTGGCCTGAAAGATGTGTTTGTAGAAGACAGCCTTAGTGCTCCAGTACATGAACTCACACCAAAACTGCAGTCTTAAGAGAAAATTAACAAAAGCCATACCCCTAAATTTTCCCAAAGTAGGAACCTTTTATATACAAATTGTTACGCTACATAAACTCAAATTAAAACACCTCCTGTAACTGCAACTTCATTTTAATGACAGCCTGCTTTCATCCTCATAATCCACTGCCCATCGTAGCACTATGGATGGCTTTTACAGCTTAAACACCATCTTGATATCAGGTACTTGCACCAACCCGTGAAAAGTGTTTCCACATCACAGTAATTCCCAACAAACACTGTTATTTGATCACCTGTATCTCTGGTCTTTTTCTTTAGTTCCCTTTTACAAAGCCTGTGCTATGGTTTGTCCCAATACTGTGCCCTTAGTGTTGGCAAAAGGCCCTCACTATGAGATTAACCACAAGGAAAGGACCTGGACCAGAAAACCCATCCTGCCTGATAAAAGGTTATTTACTGACAACCTTCACAATTTATTCAAGCCAAAACACGCTGAGGGAGACAATTGTCTCTAGTGTCTTTAGGATTTAGTGCTCTCCCCACACTACGTTTTCTTCCTAAGCAAGGCAGCTCACTCACCCCTCTCCACTAGACTGGGTCTTTCTTGGAGGGCACCCTCAAGCTCAGAGCCATCTTTTCAGCATCTTCCCAAGTTTCTGACCAGGGCCTCTGTCTCCAGAACAAGCTCAGCCTCAGCAGAAGCAAAGCAAATGTCCCCAGGACACCCAACCCACATCAGAAAAGTGGCCCAGGCAGCCAGCTTTATAATGAGCACAAATCAGTCAGAAAAGCTGAAAACACTTGACTGTTGTCTTCTCCACCCATGTATAAAGGAAGGAGCAAAGCTCCCAGACTCTGGTCGCAGCCTGAGGACTCGAAGGCACAGCAGGTCCCAGACGAGCCCCAGCGAACACAAGGCAGCAGGATACGGAAACTTCCCTTGGCAGCCAGACATGCCTTTTACAAAAGCAGGGGAACTAACTGCATTTTGCCACTCCTCAGTTTTGGGCCAGTTCCCAAAGGCTCTTTGTGCCGTGCCGGGCGGAGGAAGCCGACCACCCCGAGGAACAAAGGGCTGGGGGACAGCCCCAGCTTCGGGCTGGTGCCGCTCTCCTTGGCAGCAGTCTCTTCCCTGAAAATCCCTACCAAGCCTTTTCCTTTAACACTTTGTCCAAAATCCTCTGCAGTTTAGGGACTGCACACCATTCAATGGCCTTGGAGCCAGACCCTCCTTTGCATTACTCTACTGGCCACAGCAGTAGGGAATGGCTTTACAGCAACTCCTGGGAAACTGAGAGGAAAAGCAATGGGTGGCCAGACACGCATCACCTCCTTCGCACAGTTTTCTGGTGCAGGGTCCAGCCCTACTGCTGGATGTAGGAGTCAGACTCTGACAGAAGAGGATTATTTTGAAATCTAACAATGAAAGACTGTTCTTCTTGTTACAAAGTGAAAAAGAGAGTGAAAGAGGGAAAGCCCCTTCTGCAGTAGTTTCTCAGACACGAGAGAGAATATGAACAGGTTTTGCAGGAGGAAAAGGGGAATTGGGGTCACCCTGTTACTCTCATACAATACTTTGCCGTGGAGAACAGCTGCACATTTAAAGAGTGATTAAAGTGGATGCACATGCAGACATGCACATTTATTCAGCACTGCTCCTTGGGGCACTGCAGCCACAAGTCCCACAGAGGGGTGTCTCTCCCTCCCAGCATGGCCCCCACACCCAGATGGGCTGGTCTGGGGAGCTTCACAGGTCCCCAAGCACACAGGAAAGTAGGGCTCACCAAAATGAGCACTCTCTCTCTGTGTCAGACCATAATTCTACCTTCCTCTCCTCAGCACAGCAACCCCTCCCAGCCCACCAAAGTGGTCCTTTGAGTGTGTCAATGAGACCAAAAACCTAGAGTAGGACAAGGGGAACTCATTAAGTTGTTTTTACAGCAAGGAAACACCCTTGCAAGTAATTTCACATGGCCAAAATGGCCAGTCAAAGAACAGCCTTCAAGAGTTACCCATGTCTGCTGTTCTCAAAGGAGTGAGAAAATCTCAAAGCTTTTGGATGACAAACTGGAGCATAACTGGAACATCTGCATCTAAGTTGAGCACAGGAGGCAGTGTGGGTGCACAGAGGACATGGAAGCACTTGGGGACAAATGCTTTCTGCCACAGCTCCAGCACTGCTGTACCACACAGCCACTCCTGTTCCCAGGCTCCTCCATCCCAGCTCTCTGTGGCAGGGCAATGTGTGCACGGTGTATTGCTGGAAGCTGGGAGTGACTTCAGCTGGGGCAGGTGCTCACATGAATTTACTGGTTCAGGAAACTCATCTGCCAGTGGGTTTACTGAAGAAGAAGCTATCACACACCCAGGTCATCCAAACCCCTTTGCCAGGCCACTGCAGCACCACCTGTCCTACCAAACCCAAATCTAAAAACCATGGAAAAATTTTTGTTGACTGCCACAGAAGCAGGAGGCCGGTAAAGTCATGCACTATGGCCAGTGCACTTTGCATTTGGGAGGTCATTTCCTTGCTCCTGGGGAGATGTGGCTCTGCTGAGGACGGGGATTTTCTCCCTGTCACCCTCCTGTCTCAGGCCACACAGCCACACCAGGCAGTGGTAATGGAGGGGTGAGACTTTGCAGCCCTCTTTGGGAAACCTGGATCTGATATACTCAGTGTACCCACTCTGTTTTCTATGTTAGGTGCCTGGCATTAGTCTGTATTAGGAGTAGCAGTTCAGCTGCTGACTTGGAAGAAGTGGGGAAGACCAGGACGGTGGTTTTTCCACAGCTGAGAGATCCCTCTTGCATGAGGAATTTCCACTCTCTTGCTCTATTAGTAGCAGTAGGAGTGAGTGTTGGGGCAAACCTGTTATCACATTACAGCCTGAAGTGCCTGTGCTCCACTCCCAGCTCTCCCACTGGATGAGAAGTGTAAACACCTCTCCCTCACACCCGAGCCCCGGCACAGGGAGACCGGCAGCTCCACCATGGAGGTGGCCAAGGAGACAGTGCAGCAGGGTTTGGGTTTCCTGCCAAGGCAGTGTAGGGACAATCCAGCATATTGAAAAATGATCTGAGGGCCTGTGCTTTGAACTCCCCCTGCTCTGTCTCTATCAACTCATTCCTCATCCAGCTGCTACGAAAATACTCCTGGAGTGCTCAGAGGTTATGTACTATGACTTGGCCGTTTGCCAATTCAGTGAGGCTCTTTTTTTAATATTAAGGCCTTAAAACTTCTGATAGAACTGAGTCCTACAGCACAAACCTTCATTGCTACAGTTTAGCTGCCAAAACATTGCATCAGCCATCACAATAGCCTGGCACCAACTAAAGAAATACAGCATCTTCTTCTTGTGCTCAGCTAAGAGCACAGATGTCAAAGTCATCGATGGCTGGAGCTGCTTGGAGATTTTGGGATGAGACTAAAGTTTTGTCAAAATATTTGAGCTCCCTGGAACAGGGAATTGTTTTATTCAAAGCCTCTCCAGTCTGATAAACAGCTTGGTGCAAGGCAGAGGTTTCCCGTAGGTCAGCAATGAGAACTGGGACCAGTTCAAAAGCAGGTGATGAATGCAGGCAAAAGTGCAGGGCCCCAAACAGCTGTATAATGTCATTGCAATGTTGGCCACCATCCTGATAACAAAGCTGCTTTCACTGAGCAGCTGCATGGTCTAGGGACATCCTCTTTGCCAGAAAAATGGAAATATTTACTAATGTTCATAGTGAGATCAAAAGCAGACATACAGAAACCAACATTTCTGGCCAAAGAGACAGCCTAGTTTGCAGACAACTGTCTTCACAATCTCAGATCCAACTCTCTGCCTCCAGTCTCCTTGCATTCCCTACATCCTCACTCAGACATCTCACCTTCATGAGGATTAATTTTCCTTTGGCTTCCATGCTACTCTTCTGACCTGTTTCCACTCATACCTCTCTCACAATCTCTCTGAAGATCCTCCTCACCTCCCTTGTCTCCTGAGGAGAGCACCCTGCTCTCGATGTTGCCTCCTCCCATCTCTTCCAAGACCACTCCCATCCCAGACACAAGTTCAGCCAACCCATACATGCAGGTGGCTCCTGGCTCAACCCTGACTCCAGACTGCTCAAACAAAGCCATGCACTGTCCTTCAGCTGTGAGCTTAGACCACGTCACTGAGACAGACTCAAGCCTCCCTCTTCTTTCCACAGCAGAGCCAGCAAGGTCACACTTCCAGGGGCATTTCCAACGATAGATTTACCCAGGATCAGCACTGCCAAGCTGAACCTTCCAGGTTCAGTCCTAATACTGCTACTCAGGCATGGCCTTTACTGCCATTCTGAACAGCCAAGAACCTGGCCAAATTCTTATTTTCTCAGTTACTGCAGCATCATCTCTTCTGTCACTCATAAATGCAATCCTTTCCCCTTCATAGCCACTTTGAATGCTGCCACAGAGACCCACAATTTGCATCTCTGTGCCCTCAGAGCACCAACCCCAACACAGTCCACTTTTTTTTCTTTTCCACCCATTCTCCCCACTACCTTTTATCCTTGGGCCAAGAGACCACCTCCTGAGAGCTCAGCCTGAGATACACTCTTCCATAGCCACACTTTCAGACAGGTACCCTGATGCTTTACACATCTGAGCTGATCCTTCAAGTTCCCCTTTGCTACAACACCTCCAAGAATCTGGATGCTTCGTAAGCTTCTGCTAAGGTGCCACCACAGCCTACTCTGCTGGCTGGCATCATGGCAGTGAGTCTTTCTGCTGCCTCATCTGTCTGTCTCCACCTGCTTCTGCTAACCCTGTATTTAGACTGCAAACTCTGAGCTGCACCTGACACCACCAACTCCTGAGTTATGAAAAATGACTGATAATAATAACATCATACACCTATCCTGACTACTGGACTTAGTTCCATTTTTGAAAAAGCTTTAAGGCATCTTGTATTTTATCAGTTCCATTCACTCCCTAAAGCACTTCATCCTGAGCACACTACTGTTGCCCATTGCTCTGGTCCCAGTGCAGCTTCCTGGAGCCCACTAGCAGTGGTGTCACAGTAGAAACTGTGGCCATACCCATCTGCACTGCACTCAAAGCATGGAGAGGCAAAGATTCTGTATCCTGTTAGCAGTTCCCAAGTATCCAGAAAGCTCCTACATGGGAATCCAGCCAGCTGCCTTGTCCTGCTTGAGAAAGATGTTATTGTCTTACAGCTAAAGTAATGTTTTATGGGCTTTGATGGTGTGCTGGGCATGGAGTTCCATGAGTCACCACACTTGCAGGGCTGTCATTCCTGGGCAGGAACTCGTTTGGACACTGCTTTAGGCTGTGTCCAAAACACTGGTGCTCATATTTATGATGCACAGTGTATTAGTACCACAACATCAGGCATTCTTCAGTGCACACAGAATTGAGCAGAGACCAAGCTCTAAACAGATTTTTTTAGGGTAGGCACTAGATCTGATTTTGATCTTGCCAAGCTGTCCAAGCTCAGGATTGGCCAGCGACTGTCTCTCATTTTGGGGCCAGGAAGGCCAGAGGTAGCTGTTTGTTCTGTTTTTCATGGCCAACGCAGCTGCTTCCTGCTCCATGCACCCACCATCAGACATTGTCAGTTTGGTTTCTGTGGGACCCGCAGTGGCAGGAATTGGTCTGGAGGATCACTGGGGATGGTTGTAAGGGCTACACTGTGGATCCCTGCTCCTCACAGGACCAAAGCAGCAAGCACTGCAGTGCAGAACTGCAGCAAGCAGAGCATTTTTCCCACTGAGCAGGTCCCAGACCTGAGCATGACCCATCTATCCCACTTCCAGGACCAGGCTAATGTTGCTGTGCAGCCCTGTGCCAAACAGCCCTGTCATCCTGCTCAAAGGCACCTGGTGACTTCTGTTTGTCTGATGCCAACGTGCTCTCAGCCATGATCCTGCCTGGAAGCACTTTCAATGCTATCAGTCAGACAAGAAAATATGAATTTGGGTCACCTCTGCCTACAGGTTTTTTTTCCCATCCCAAATGCCCTTCTTCTCTCCCTCTCTCAGTCTCAAGGACTCTTCCTCCTTGTTATTTTAGCAGGACAGGGAGTGCTGGAGCTACCAAGCTGGGTACGTACCTTGGCTGCATCCTGACCTTATGTTGGAATGAAACTTATTTATTCAACTTCCTGCAACACCCATGTTTCCACCAGAAAAAGCCATCCAGATGTGGAAAATTGATTTACAAGTCCAAAAACCAAGTTTATTTCCTGTGCAGGGTAGCTTGCCTTAGCTCTAACAGGGGCGCCTTCTAGACCACAACAGAATGACGGTAAAAGCTGTGCCCTCAGAGTGGCCAGCAACCACCACCTCCAGCAAATCAACACAGACTTGTACCAAAAATAAATAAATAAATGCTGCCAAAAGACACATTAACCTGCTTCTAATTGGGAGAGTTGCAGAATGGAAAAAACTTGTGAGAAGCATTAGAAGTAGAACAAGGCAGAAAAAATGCCTTCCCCAGACAAATTTTGGGAATAATTCTGTTAATAAGGAACCCGTGTCATTGTACAAGATGAGAGTCTCTGTCATATTGTTCCCCAGCACCTGATGGACAGAACAGCAAAAGGCCTCCTGTATAAGCAACAACTCTGCCCAGACCATTTTTAGATCACAAAGTTGTTGCTGCTTCTGAGCCTGTATTTCAAAGCAGCCAGGAAAAACAAGGTTCACTCAAATGTACATGAAGAGAAGGTAAA
The DNA here is from genome assembly GCF_009650955.1 of Corvus moneduloides. Lineage (NCBI taxonomy): Eukaryota > Metazoa > Chordata > Aves > Passeriformes > Corvidae > Corvus > Corvus moneduloides. The sequence continues at coordinate 7,418,103 of NC_045481.1, read as the reverse complement.
CTGCCTAGGAAGCCAAAAAATAAAGTCCAGGCAAAGGAAAATATTTTATGAGTTTTCTTGTAAAAAGAAACTTGCATGGATGGAGGAAACAATCTGGTATTTAGCTGAAAGGCAGCACCAGATAAATGAAAGTGTCTCATAAAGACATCACCCGAAGAGAAACTGGGCTACAGAAGACTGATAAATCACCTCAGAGAAATGAGCTGGGGTGCAAACAAACAGCCAGGGTCACTGAAAGAAGAACAGCATTTGAGTGTGAAAGAAAAAGGCCCTGCACTCCTCAGACTTCCAGAGAAGAGCAGGGTGTGCAGGCAGCTCACAAGCAGAGGAGATGACCATGACCAGACTCAGGGTCACTAAGAGCAGGGCACACATCCATTCCCATATCTGAGGAAAACTCACTGCTGTAATCAAAGGGACCCAAAATCTGACAATGACAACCTGGTGGGTGTGCAAAGAGTATCCTTCAGGTTTCACAGTAAACACACAAAGAAAGCATTGCACAAGAGCCTTCATCCAACTACTGCTCGGAAACCACCCACAGCTGGCATCACGGCTTCTCTGCCAGGACAGACTGAGATGACCCTTTTATAAAATATTGTCAACATGCATCAGCAGTTGTTCAGATTCCCTGAGGCCTTCTGCAAACACATTAAGGCTGGACAAAGCATGCATGGTAGATCTCCAACCTCTCACCCATACACCAATACTCCATCTAATGCTTTCTGCCACATCCAGATAACATCTCTCTTTTACCAGGTTTTGACAGTGTTTCCCTCTTTTTGCTGGAAAGGGGAGGAAGTCCAGCCTGCCCCCATTGCTCTGAAGCTGACTTTCAGAAATACAATAGTTTTGTCTCGAATCTCCTCGATGTATTATACCAATTCACCTCCACTGCCGTAAACCATGTGAATAGACCTCGGTGTGTGGGAGACAGACGAATACAGAAGGGGAGCAATTCTCAGGCTATGAAAGGAAAAGGGTTGGAAAGCTCCCAAAAAAAGGTCTCATGCAGGTCAGTACAGGAGGCTCAGCTCTGCACCATTGTGGGAGGAAGTGGCTTCATGTTACTGGTAGGTGAGGCGTGTGAAAGAGCAATGAAATGCTTCAGTTGTGGGACACTTCAGGTTACACTTGGACATTTCACGTCGCACCTAAAGTAGCACACGTCAGAAGTGACATTTGCAATGGCAGTAATGCCACTGAGCTGCTGCAACAAAAGCACAGGATTTTATTACACAGGGTTTTATGAAGCTCTCGCTCACAGAGAGGCCCCTTTACGCCTGTCTGGCACTGGAGAATGGCCTTACAGTGGGCACAAACAACATCACATTCATCTTCGTGCCCTCCACACTGGCAGAGGGCTGCAAAGGGGCCCTGTAGTAAAAATAACACCTCAGTCCAACCTATTGTCTTAAGGAATTATATAGCCTAAATCACCACAGTACATATTTCTTCCATCAAAAACTAGGTTCAGAGGATGGTTTCACAAGAAACAAAACTTTAGTATGTATAAGCTATAAGATGTTATTTCAGTTTTCTCATCGGGTCATCACAAAAATTTCCATCCCATTATGCAGCTTTGCTTTGTTAGCATTTTTTTAACATTGCTGATGAATTCATAGAGTACCTTCCAGATGTGCTGCTTGGTTTTTCAGTTTAGGGGTATTATCATAGGTGGACTTTTCCAGCTGAACTTGTTTTTCTCCAAATTCAGAGAAATAAAATATATATGCATCTATATAAAGAAATGCAGTCGTTTTCCCGGAGCTGAGGGCATCTCAGATCTAGGTTACTGCTGAAAAATTAGTCATATTCATTCACAGCCAATTTCTGCTTTCCCAGAAACTTCAGTGGGAGCCCAGTCTTCTGCCACCAACCCCAAACTGCCCTTCCTTCCAGGCAGCACAGCCTGTTTATGGGTAAGCCATATTGCTGCAGGCAGAGAAAATGGTTTTAGTGTAGCTCCACCTCCCTCCACGCACTCCTGCACCCCCAGCAATGCCGCTGCCAGACTCTGCCTTCAGATCCGTGAGGATACCAGGAGCAGGACGGGGCGCCGAGCGTCTGGCGTGCAGACAGAGCCCCAAAGGCCGCAGGTTTACACCAACACTTGGCAGCGTGTGGTCAGGAACTAGGTTAGCATTGATTGGGGCAGGCTGGCGGGAGCATCCTTTGCTTTACCCATAGACAGGCCAGTCACATGAGGAACAGCTGGAGTGCACACAGAGCCTTCTTTAATTAAAGTGCTACTCGCCATTTTTCTGGCAGCGCTCCCAGAAAAGCAATAAAATGGCAGCAGAGAAAACAAATACAACATAACACACTTCCACTCTCCTTTACATTCCCAAGTCCCCCTTCTCCCCCACGCCTAATGTTCTCACTTTTTCTTTTTTTTTTTTTAATTTTTAAAAATTTTTATTTCGGTTAATAATCATTCCTCATTTGTGACAAGCTAGGAAAGGAAAAGGTCAAGAGGGAAGAAAAAAAGGGTCAGGAGAATTGAAGCAGCCATTCACTGCCGTTCATGATTAAACATGGGGAACAATGTACCTGCTTATTAGGACATCTCCCGCTCCAAGAGAACATCTGCAGAGCGCACACACCTTTTCCGGAGTGAGCACACACCGGCACCTCACGGGAACATCACAGCATTCATGTGCCAGTCGTTATGGAAACATTTTCCTTTCCCCCCCTCTCTCCCTGAGATCTACTGCTTAAACAAGCTTGTCAACACACCAATAGCTGCTGTCTTTTCCCAAATTAGCCAAAGTTCATTGTGTTTCTCCAACCTGTGCCTCCCACCAGAGGAGCCCAAGGAGGCAGGAGCGGTGCCTGCCCTGCAGCGCACGGACATTTGACAGATGGATCTGTTCCCAGTGAGAAACCTGCACCGGGACAATAATAGCCACAATGCTATTTTTGTTGTTGCTGTTGTATTATTAGGCTCTCTTCAGCACAGGGCACGGAAAGAAAAACACAGGGACACACAGAACAAAAATGTGAAACCAAAGACAGGTACACGTTGCTCCCACGGTAGAGGAAATGCATAATCATCTTCTGAACAGGAGCAAGGTTATCAGGGACAGAGGTGCTGAAACACAGTGGGTGTTTGACTCCAGGAAAGCACCTTGGAGTTGAGAGAAATCAGGAGCTAACCCAGTCCATGAAGTTTAACTGGAGTGCAGTGGGACATGGGGTGTGAGAGCCGATCCTCTCCGAATGTGAGGAGGGAAGCTGGACCTAAATGAAAAACCAGTCCCAAATCCTCAAACCCAAAGCCCACAGTGGAGCTGATCTGAAACAGAGAATGTCAGAAATCTGGATTTGAGGTTTTCAGCTTGAGCCCATCTCTGTGTCTGAGATTTACAGTTTGACATGTTTATATTGAAACAAGATGTCTATAAATACAGTATATTTGTCTCCCAGTATATTCTAAGGAGAGGAATGTTTAAAAGCACTCAGCAGGGGACTAGCCCAGCTCCCAGTGAATTTAATTATAAACTCTCCCTGCTTTTGCTCCAACTAGTTTAGGCTGGGAGTAGTTAGACTGCTTTTGAAAATCCCGCTTTATTTTTGAATAACTGCAAATCATTTATATTTATATAGCTGGATGTGCATCATAAGAACATACAAAAGAACGTATTTTTATTAGCACAAATCAAAAATTTTCCGTGCAGAACTTTTTAATTTAGGGGGTAAGGAAGAGAGGACAAAATTAATTTGGTGGAAAGAGTGGAAAAAATAGCAATTTTGACAAAGCAAATTGATACTGTGAATAACCAAAGAAATTATTTCACTTAATATCAGTTGGCCTGAACTATCACCTCTCAGAACCACTGGCATAGCCTCGGGTGCTGTGGATGGAGGGATGGACTTATTCTCTGCCACAGGCTGGGATTTCTGGCCAGACCACATGCCCAGTCATACACAAGTCTCATTACTGCTTTAAAAGCAGCTTGGTATTATTTCTGAATAAAAGCAACACTGCTATTAACTTATTGGGCAACACTGGCCTACTTTAGAGTTTTATCAGATCTGTCTGATGATCCTTGGCAGGGACAAGAACCTCTTGCAAAATTTTATCTGTGGCCATGTAATCCTGTGTGATTATTTTTCTCATTGTCTGAGCAGAATTATTTTGTCTCATAAGCATTTCTGGCATTTCAGTCTGCACAGAATGAACCAGTTTTATAAATGGAAAAAGGTGGAAGGCAAAAAAAGCTATTGTTGATGTACGGAGGCTCTAATTATAATACTTTACATTCAGAGAAAACTATTTTTCATTAACTGAACAGGTAGTAGTATACAATGGTGATTAAGTTTAATGGAGCTGAGATCAAGGTGGGGAAGATAAAGTTACAACTGAGAATCCACTTTAAGTGCAAAGCCAGTTTCTGTTTGGAGAGGTGTTTGACGGAAAACTGCACTGCTTCTGACTAAATGAGGCTTAAATAGGTATAATTTTGCGTGTATTAAAATTAAGATTCCTTTAGGTATAAACTATTAAAGTTTCCACACAATTACCGCTCTTAAGGAGCAGCGGAGAGCACACACCATAAAGAAAATGCAACTTTTTGATTTAATAAATGAGACCAAACACATGCTTTTCTACTGGGAGAAGGAAATAGAGCCATCAATGAGCCAGGTTTAGCCAAAATAACTGAATAAACTTCAAAACCATTCACTCTAGTGAATACTGCCTGATCCAATCTAAGGGAAATATTTTTCTTCCTCACCCTGGTTTTCCTGACTTGGGCTGTCTCTCCTCCTGCTTCCCACAGACCCTCCAGCCCCTCGGCCCTGGATGGAGACACAGGGCTGTGTATCAGCATGGCCTTTTCACCCCCCTCTGCTCCCTGCATTTAATCCAGAGGTTTATCCCGGGGAGGACAAGTGCAAGTGGGAATTTCTCCACCACAGGCTCATTTGGAGTCAGCCCCCTGGAGCCACACAGTGACCTGCCCCCACTCTCAAGCACTGTGAAACACAGTAAAAGGCTATAACTTCTCCATTAACCATTGTCAGCACAGGGAGCAGAATAATGGAGTAAAAAGGTGGGAAGATAATAAACAGACACCATCTCACAAGGATGTCTTGACGAGACAAATATCAGACGCCGAACAAAATGCATCCCCTCTTAAGTGGCATTTCTATATTTAACACCATCTAAAATGTGATAATTTACACTGTCACAACATGTCTCTTAGAAACAGTCCCATTTTATTTGCAGCCAGCCAAAGTCTGGAACTCAAATTCCGACCTCCTTTCTAGTAGGAAAAAAATAAAAAAAAAAAAAGAAGTAAAGGAAAAAAAGGAATAAAAAATAAAAGGGAAAGCTAACATCTGGCAGAGCTGGGTATTTATTAGACTTTATAAAACTCCACGCTTCTGTTGTACGTAAGACAGGCACAAAAGGGGCCCCCAAAGTGTTATTTCCCCACCAGTGTGAAACAAGTGGCTTATTCAGTAAGTTTTCAAAGAACAGAGGCAAATGGATTATCTCAAGGAGAAGTTAAACACAGAGAAATGCACTGTAGCTCACTGTTGGGTTTAGCTGCCTGCTGGATGTGGAGGAAGGGGGGAAATCTATAAAATCTATCATTGTGGTGTCCAGCTGAGACTTTACACTTCTCAGGGAAATCTGAGCTGTGAACCACCAACAGCTGCTTTTCTCCCAACTTGTGAAATCACCCACAGAACGAAAGTGTTTTCTTAAGAAATTCTCAAAACACAGCAAAGAAGAGCTCACTAAATCCTCTGGCTCCTGGGGCCAGGTCAGGATGACAAGGTTTTTCCAGCCTAGCTGTGACTGTCAGGCGCAATGAGGTGTGATTTGTGACCAGTGGAGCTGGGCTGGTGAAAGCCTCAGTCCAGGGAGAATTACACAGGCTTTTGCTTGTTTTCCTTCATCCAGCTTCACCAAAACACAGGTTGCCTGCTCAAAGCCAAGTCCCTCTCCAGGGGTGCTTGACCAGTTCCCCACTCTCAGCTTTCCAAACAGGGGCAGATTCAAGGTAGGATTGAGAAACCTTAATTCCCATTCCTCTTCACTCCGCACCCTGGCACAGTGCTCCTGGGATCTGCTTCAATAGGTGTGCCCAACACCTAGATCACATACAAAACCAGGGTTTTCTTAGGTCTGTGCTGTAAAAGGAGCACCAGTGTTCAGTTGCAAAGTCCAGGCAGTAAGAGCCAGGACCCAAGAGTGACCTTGTAACGAGCAGTAATTTTCCTACCTAGTTCAAAAGCAAAAAACCTGTTCTACATTCAGATTTGTTAAGTTGTTACCTTTTGTCTTGCTGAGACTGAGACGTTTCTGGTCTTTTCAGGATGAAGGATTCAAGGGAAGGCTAAGGATGAAGGATAAAAGTGAAGGATACAAGGGGGTTTATGAGCAGTCCCATGGGATGATCAACACCGTACTTGGTCCTAAGACTGTTTATAGGGCTCAAAAGTAAGAGACTGGTACCAGAGCGAGGCAGAGTTGCTGGACAGTAAGGGACAAAGTCCAAGCTGACCATGGACACAAGTTTCCCAAACCATGGGGTCAGCTCAGGGAGTTTAGCTGAGCCCTTTCCTGGCAGAACCCAGCAACTCTGTACACTGTCTGAGCTAATTTGTTTTCCTTCTCTACACCAGAGAAATTCTGGCTGCCATTTTCCGAAACAAGCAGGTCTTTAACACAGAGATACCATCAACCAGTAGAATCAGTCTGAGGATTTCTGCTTGGTACAAATGCAGGAGCCTTGCTACAGGCTGGAGGAAGTAGACCTGATATGGGAAAAGGCAATTTTTTTTCAAGTATACAGGGAAGCTGCTAAAAGATCCTGCTTCAGCCAACCTGAAACAGTTTGGGTTGCACTTGCTGAGTACTCTTAAATGTATAAATAGTTTCAGGGCATTTGGCACCTTTCACAGATTGAAAGACACAGCTGATGCCTCTTCTGGTGCAGCATCTCAGACATTAATCTCAGTCCAAATCGCATCCCTGTTGAATTCAAAGTCTTTCTCCTCCAAAAATAGCCTAATCATGCAGCTACAGGGCATGTCCAGGGGTGGGCACAGCAGGGTATCCCCACATATAGTGATCAGAGTTTCTTTCCTGAGCTTGGCTCCCCAGACAGATGATCTGCCTCTTCACCCTTCTGCCCATTCATTCATTCAGCAGGAGAAATGGAAATCAGCCTGATTCCAAGGCATCCTCATGGAGGGTGATGACTGAGACCCGAGTCCTCATCCCAGGGTATGGTCAGAAAGGAAATGGTCATGACAGGTATTAGTATCTGTTCTGCATGTCCAGACTTTCACTCTTATTTATATGACTAATTTTTGGTCAAATAAAGCATCCATTTAACCCCAAAACACCTTTTTTTCTTTCACTTTGCAAATCCCAAACGGGTCAATTTGGGGCCAATCAAAGTAATTAAAATAATTGCTTTAATGTTGAGCTATTCACTCAACCTAAAGTAATTTATTCATTCAGCCTATTGCCCTTCACCTGGACCCCAGGTTTTATACCACCCAGAAGGGGTGACACCCAGCCCAGGGTGTCTCTTCTACATGTCATGCCACCCCTGAGGATGGTCCCCACAGCAGGCACAAAGCACCTTTGCTCTGTATCAGGTCCTCTCAAAACATCCAAAGAAAAAGACCAAAATAGCATCCTCAGTCCTTGTCTTATTCTGTCTGCAGCAGAGATGTGCCAGTTACCTAATGGCATCAAATTAACAAATGAACAGGTCTGGTAGACCAATTAGCAGAGAGTGCAAGTGCTTTTCAAACAGGCTGCAATTGTCAGCTAATGACCTTGGAAAAAGCTTTTATTTTCCTGGCTCCCTCAGAAAAGTCCATATTAAAATTGTTGATAGCTGCTGAGTGTCACTTTTTGGGCTTTCATGCCATGGGAAGTGAGCTGGGTGAAAAAAAAATATTAAAAAAAGAGGAGACCAAGTAAGTGTAATTCAAGCATCATCTCACTGCCTTGTCAGTCATTTAAGAGCACTGCATCTTTGCTCAGCAGGCATATCAGCTTCTCTCTGTGGCCATTAACTTCTCAACACCCAGTAATGCACCATGCACCTGCTAGAGCAACCACAGGACGAGCTGAAAGATCATCTCAGCTGCAGCCTGCTCTTCCAGACATCACTGGGGCTTTCCTTAGTGAAAGGCAGCTGCCTTCTTATGCTTCTCGAGGAAAAGCCTGGAACTGAGAGTCTTTCCCTCTGCCCTTCCTATTTTTTAAATAAAACCAAGCCAGTGTGTGACCCACAGAAAACTGTCCACCCCCATCCAGGAGTGAATAACTTGTGTGTTCCAAAGGTTGGTTACACCTCAGTACCTCCCAGGAGAGCAGGATGCTGAACATAAGGTGGGATAAGATAGATTTCTGCATACCAGAGCACTTTATTTGGGAGCATGTAGGTGTGTCTCTTTACCTTACTTCAGCTGGCCCCTTCCCAGGAGCTGCCATCAGTGCTGGACCAGCCAAAGAATTAGCAGCCAATATCACACAAGCCCTCTGGGCTGGAGAAGGAAGGTTTCCTCACCCAGAGGAAGCTGCCATGGCTCTGTAGAAGCCAGCTGAGTCCCAGTGGTTTGCAGCATAGAAGGGACATGACCTCATGGGGAAGGAAAATCCCAAGAGCCCAGAGCATGCAGGTTTTGGTCCTCATTTACATCCTTCCAATGTGGCACAGCAAAGTCTCTGTAAGATGGCTGGAAACTTAGAGCATGGTTTTGGTTGGCTTGCAACTCCCCATACCCTTCCTCAAGCAACTGGAGTCCATGATTCCCAGAGAGGTCCCTCTAAAAAGGAGAGTTTAGAGAGGGAACAAAATAGTCCAGGAGAGCAGAAACACTGCTGGTTATTTTTCTTGTGTGCCCTCAATCTTGATACATTCCTTTACACCCATGATACTTCAGGTGCTCCCTTCTCTACCACACCTGGGAAGGTCATGGTGCAGTCTCTGGTGGTGATCCCCCAAGGGCTTCCTCCTGCTGCCAGTTCCACAAAACTCCCAGGACTGGAGTATCTCTGAGATCTCTAGCCCTCTGTCAGCTGCAGTTGGAATCAACTGAGAGGCTCACCCTTATTAAAGGTCAAGAGGAAGATAGAGAGACTGTAGGTGGATAAGTCCTGCAATTGTATGGGCCCTTGTTCCCTCAGGAAAGCAGGTTAAAGATAGAGTGGAAGGGATTAAATTCTCTGAAAATGCTTCAGAACATGCTTTTCTAAGAAATATACTGCATATCTACAACTCCTCTCAGGAAAGAGCAAGAAGAAAAGATTTTAATGGTAATTTGCCTAGGAGGAACAAATTATGAATTACTTCTGGCTCAGATGCTCCTGAGTAAGGGATCGGACCAAAATGAGCCTGACAAAGCCTTTGTAATTTCTCCTTCCGATGAGGTAGTAATAGCATCATCTGTCCTGCAGCATCAGGGTCACAGATGATTGTGTAAATCAATAAAGTAGACAAGCATCTTTCATCTGAATCAGCTATTCTGTGTACTGTTTATTTGGTGCCACAGTGACTCAGAAACCTTAATTCCCATTCTGTTATTGGACCTGGTCCAAGGCCTCAGAGAGCTCCTGTGCCTCAGTTTCCCCACTACAAAACGGGGATATTGGCATCAACACAACTTCAGAAAGGGCTTGAAAACAGACACTGATATTAAAATGTGACTGTGACAAATCTTACTGTCACATAGCCTTCAGTGTTCCACAATTTGCTATTGCAATGAAAAAAATAACAATTCAGTACATCTTCACATACAGGCGTAGACAAGCTGTCCTTTAGGCACCCTGGGCACTACCAGAAGTAAGGACAGATCAAAATAAAGAGCAAAAATGTGCTGCTCCATCTCCTTTAACACTGCTGTCTTGCAGTTTCAGCCATGGAGGTGCCTGATGCCCTGGGCTTGCCTCCCTCACCCCCAGCCTGCCCTAATCCCTCACTGGGGCTGTTGGGATGGATCCAGTTCGGCTTTGCTCTGCCCCTCTTCTCTTACCAGAGTTGTCAGGGTAGCAATAGAATTTCCACAAGCGTGGCACAGGCGTTGCCAGTCCTTGCTCACAGCCAGGGAATCAACACCATCGCTTCATAAAAACCCTCCCAGACTCGTTTTTTCTGGTCTGTTTTAGGCCGGGCATTTTCACACAGGCTCCATCCCCACATCACATCTGATAAGCTAAAGGGCCGAATCATTCACCTAAATAAGAGGTGTGAGCCAAGAAGTTTCAGTAAGAGAGAGGACATTTTCTGCTGAGATAGGAAGCGAGATGATGAGCTGATAAGTAAGAGAGATTTTACATGGCTATGAATACGTTGTGTTTATTTGGCCTTATACCATAAGGATGAGTTAATAAACAAGGTGTACTTATATGGCTATCTCTCACATCCAGCTGGTGATAAGTGCGTTGTAATGACCTAACTATACATCCCATAGAACCAGATTAAAAGGTGTTGCTTCTTTTAGCAACACACTGTACTCTTTCTGGACATAAATGCATTTACTTGGTATTTATTTGGCATTCACCGTGTGTATGTGATAACGATTACATTTCATCCACTTCCCTCTGTTTACATGCGTGTATTTGTACCCCTATTGCAGACTTATTCAAACGCTTTTGGATTCAAACATGCCCTGCTCCTGCTGCCTGAAGTTTCATCTGCACACCTCACCAAAAACCCTGTGTTCAGAGCACTGCCAGACGGGGTTCACACACAGTGTGAGAGATCACTGCACCGGAGAAATGAATATCCTGATTTTAGGTCATCACTTTGAAATCACTCTTAACACGAGCCAGGTTAAATTAAACAAACCAAAAAAAAAAAAAAAAAAGTGTTCCAAAGTGAACCAAAATATTTCGAAAGTCCACAAAAACATCCACCACCACCGCCCCCAAAAAAGGAAAGAAAAGGTCATTTCTTATAGTTGTTGAAAGGTTTAAAACCAACAGGAATAGTCAACAGCGTGGAGATATTTACCTCACCAGGAGCTTGTTCACAGGATACAAACCGAGAATGCAGAAATGCATTCACACGTTCATGGTGGGGGTCGGGGGAATAACCAAGAATTGGTGCAGTCTGTTGCTCCCCCTCCTTAAAATCGAGCTCCCTTTAGTCCCAGCACCATTGATGCCCCTCCAACAGGAGGCAATTTTGCCAATTTTCCCGCGGGGCTGGGGAGAGCTCTCCTCTCTTTGGAAATGCAAATACGCAGTTGGGTGGCCAGGTGCAGCCATCTCCTGTGCTTGAAAGCCATTAGCGAGTGATTCAAGTCCTGAAGGAGAAGCTGCTCAGCCCCACCTGGGCAGGTGCTGTGCAGGAAGCCTTTCCCAGGGCATCCTTTGTGCCGGGAACACCAAACACCGGCTCAGCTCCGTTCCCGAGTATGCACATATGCTAATGCTCGCAAATGCTTCTCCACCGAGCCGGACCCAACAGGAATCTGTCCCTTTTGGATGTAAATGGCCTTTGGGGGAGACTGATCCCCCCATTCTTATCTGGGACAAATTCTCCTGCTCCGTTGAGATGAATCGCTTGATCTGGAAAACGTGTTGCAGGTGTGAACACCTGCAGAAGGGTGCCCGCCTGTATTTTCCTTTGAAGTCAATCTCAAACAGCATTTGTCATTCATTTACAGTGAAAAAAAAAATTTTATTTTTTATTGAAGTCCACTTGAAATTTCCTGCAAGTCATGTTTTTATTCCTCCTGTCACATGAAGGGGATCTGCAAAGGGGATGAAGGGGAATTTGCAAAAAATGTGCTCATTTTCAACTTTCCCTCCTCAAAATCTCAAAACTTCTGGCACATTCTCCTTAGCTGTAATTCTGAAATAAGAGTTGTGTTTTAGAATACAATAACAGTAAGTTCTGTTTTCTTTTAAGAGCATTAGCCAGGGCTTAAAATGACAAAAAGATCCCTTAAGCAACAGCTTTCAAATTTCCTTTTTTTGCAAAGTATAACTAAATGACCCATTTCAGATGATGGAATGTTATACGTGATGGAGGGAAACTGTGCACACTTGGGTATGTACATGAAAGCAGTGAGCTGCCCCAAGGACACCACTGCAAAAGTCCTTCTTTTATACTGCCTTTGGCAGGGGGAGAAAATGTTTTAACACATTAACCAATTTAAATACGCAAAAGGAAGGGAAGTTATTTCCTTTAGAATCTATAATGCACTGTAAATCAAAGAAACTTTCTGGGAAATGTAGTAGATGTGAGATAACAGATAAAAGACAAACCAAAAGAAACTCAACTAATTGCTATAGAAAACAAAAAAAGTACGTTCAAACTCTGTTGTGTTAGATCCCTGTTCCCTGGGAGCACGATTTTCCTACAAAAAGAGAAAAGAAAGAGGCATGTAGATCTGGTTTCTGTCTGCCTCAGTTTATCCAATGTGTGCCCAAAAGATAACCAAGAGAGCTTGGTCTATGCTGTCATCCGTCTTTAATATCTCGACTAGCCAGGGGGATGCTGAGGATGTCAGGGAAAAGAGCAGCCCTATTAGCCCACCTTTGATCTTTCTTATGCGAGTCATACAAATGAAACACTGCACATTAAAACTGGTTTGGTCTTTCAATTTACTGTGATAGAGAGGCAGTGCTGAAGCACAGAGATGACTGAAAGAAGAGAGGATGCTGGGTTAGAGGATGCAGAGCTCACCTGGGGCCATTTGAAGATGGTTTTATGAACCAGGCTCCAGCTGAAGTTCATAGACCAATTTTACTGCAGTGCTGCCCACCCGGCCACAATTAGCAGGACTCCTGTATGGGGCGTATGTATCTGTGTCTGCCAGGTTACAGCCCATTATATCCTTGAAAATTGTTGTTTCTCTTGGTTAACGCTTTAAGTATTGAAGAAACACCTGAGAAGTATGGTAGCTCAGGGACTAACAACCCATTCACCCAGTTCTGCTTCAGGAGGGCTCACACCGGGCACAGGAGCTGTGTGGATAACCATGGGCAGAAGCTGGTTTGTCTCCCTCAGCCCACCCTGACAGGCAGTGTGTGTCACAGCTCAGTTTTGCCTGTCTTCACCTGCTTTTATCTACAGTGTGGGAGAAGGATCTGTGATTTAAATGTCTGAGACTATCACTTCAAATTGCAGGTACCCCTGCTGAGAGCCTGAGACAGGTGCCAAGGATGATGTTTCATAGTCAGCAACATCAAGGCTGACTCAGATGATGAGAGAAACCTGTCCTCTGCTGAAATCAATGAGATGCCTTTGCAAAGTGTCCTACTGTTCTGTTTGTGAAGCATGAGACCCTGGGAATACTGTTTGGTGTATATATATATTTTGTTGGCATGTTTCATTACGTAGCCACTTGACATTTCCTCCACAACGGCATTGCTCACCATAACAAATGTGTTTGAGGTGGGAGTCAATGCCAGGCAGCCAAGGAGAGCATTTACTGCCTCCTCTGCCTGCAAGGTTAGAAAGCTGGGAGGAGAAGAGAAATCCATTTGTTTCAGCTGGGATCATGGCGTAATACCCCCCCTTCCCTCTCCTGCCACTGGCAATGTGCTCAGCATGGCTCAGTCCACTCAGGGGATCTTAGTCCCCTCAGTCCCCCAAGCTCAGAGGTCTGCTTGGGATAAGAGTTGAACCCTGTTGGGTACCACAGGACAGTGGGAGATGTGAGAGGTGAAGTACTCTGACAATTCAGGTGCACTGCAGGCAGGTAATCAGCGTCCTTGCAAACCTCTGCTCTTAGTATCTCTCCATCCCTCTGTTACTCACCTGGCAGCAGTGGGCACAAGAAAAACCCAAGAGAGCTTAAAGCCAGCAGGAGCTCATGCCTTGGGCTGTGTGTGGAGCAATAAGGAGCCAAGTGCCTGCAATAGCCGCTCAGTAAGTGAGTACCACCCCTCCTCTGCCTCAGCTGAGACAGGCTTTAGTGGAAGAAATGGATTGTGACAGCATAAGTGAAGATGATATCATGGTGAATTAGGGTTGCATGAGCAGCCCTGGACCTGGCCTTCCCTAATGCTGACACCTGAACAAGGCTCTGGGAGCAGCAGTGAGATTCCTGGGGAAGCAGCAGCCCACACTTAATAGTAATCACAGGGCGATTAAAAGTACTCCAGTTTTCTGGTTTTTTGAAATCTCCTTATTTCCCTCAAAGACAGCAGGGATATAAGACGTTGATAGCACCATGTTTTCACATACATTACACAATTCCTTCACACAAATATTGCATTAGACCAGGTCACATAGTCCTACAACATGCAAGATAACATCTAAGCCACAGGGCAAGCTGGATATCTCTGCTTTTTCAACCAAAAATTATGTATCCACTGTGTATCTGTTTGACTTTCCTATTCTTGTCTCAGCCCACAGTCTTCCAAAAAAGTAAAGGTTTTTGTTTAGAGGTGAAGGTTAGTTTGACGTGTCATGCCCCAGTGTTCATGCCCCCTGGGATGACCACGCCGTGGTCCACTCCACAGCCCTTCCCAAGCACGCACAGCTCATCCAGCAGTGGGATTAAGACACACAGATTTCTGGTGCCCACGGGACCTTTTGACTCCAAGCTTCAGTTCTGAACAGTTATCTAAGAATATCTGGGTCTGTTGGTCCTCACCTTTAGCTTTCCTCTAGAATGAGGTTTCAAATCAACTCAGGTTAGCTCTCTCTGGAGACCCCAAAGGATCTTCCTCTGCCTCACTGCGTCTGAAAAAAAGAAATCCGTGAAATGACTGAGACAAATCTAAATACAGTGTCCTTCTCCATAAGTTAACTATTTTTAATAGCAGTCAAAAAGTCTAGCTCAAGTCCAAATTGTCTGGCCACTTCTTCCTGTTCTCCAGGCTGTTAAAGCAATGCCTGTGCTGAGTTTTACTTTGTTAGCAGTAGCTCTTTCTTTTTTTCCAGACCACTGCTTCTCTTCTTCTTAAGGACATTTGCCATCTGTTTTATAATTTCACCATTATCTGATGGTAGGACTCAATGACCTTTCTAGACTTTAATTAAAGTTTCTTTCTTTTTAAATCATCTTCATCAAATCCGTGTTTCCAAGCCACCTCTCTTGTGAATATTTTATCATTCTGACTGCAAGGAGATACATGACAGAAATATATTAATTACTTTTTATTTTATCAAACTGATGAATTAATATGTGATTGGGTATGAAAAGGGTAGAAAATGTCTCCTGAAGTCTATACAGATGTCATGTTAGTCATTCTATGAGTCACTTTACAATTTTTACACTATTTGAGTTTTCAACTGCAAATGCAGGCTTTAGCAGTTCAAACCCAACATGTGACCACCCAGTTATGCCTTGTTAAGCATTTATAACAGCTGGATTTGGCTGCATCGTGCACAGAGCAGTAGCATCACTTTCTCCTGCAGAATGTGCTAAAGATGGTAGAAAGGAGGTAACAAGGTCATTATCTACTCCAGGTGGAGGGACCAGGATGGGAGCACCTGGGACATGAACTCCAGATAGGTGACCTCTGAGCAGCATCGGTCTGCCCAGGCAGGGAGATGCTTCCCCAGACCCAGGTGGAGCCTTTCCTGGTGCTCACAGTGGCCCTATGACCAGTGCTGCTGGGCTTCTCTGCGTGGAGAAGAAACACTCAGTGACAGGCTCCTTTCTCCACTGTGGATTTCTTTGATGGCTGCTGTCAAGACAGTTAGGCTGAGCTTTAGCATCCCTGCTTCCCTCCTCATCCATAAAACAGAAGCAGAAGAGAGGAACACACTCCTCTATGTCCCAGGGAGCTGTGGATAAACACATCAAACTCTGCCATGCTGTCAGACAATGTGTCTGTGCAGGGACATGCAAAATCGCAAGCTTAGAAAGTCAGCCTCTGCTTTTGAGTAATCAGCAGGACAGGAGTGATTAGTCTCCCCCTTTGCTAGCTTCAGACACAGACACTTCCCTCCAGGCTGGGGAGGAACCTCGGTCATTCTGTTTTCTCTGCTGAAGGCAACAGAGCCCCAGCGATGAACTGTGAGTGCAGGCTGGGCTGCATCTGCTCACCCGCACTTGCTGCCAGGGCTGCTGCTGCTGTGGTGCTTCCCAAGGCACACACCTGGAAGGGAAAACCTCTACAGGGCCTGAGAGGTGTTACTCAAATCAGGCACCACGTTTCTCATTGAACCATCTGGGATACAATGATCTCTTTACTGTTCTTCCAAAATAGTATCACACGTAAATGTCACGTAAGTCTGTGTGTTTAATATTTTGTAATGAGAAGCATGAGGTTTTACAAGAGCATGGCCAGAATGGAATTAGAAAAATAAGTAGCCTAATGTGTTTAGACTGATAGTTAAATCATGAAAAATAGGAAATATCACTCAATAAACCTCTAAGGAAAGCAAGGAGCAGGTAAGATGAGTCCATCCCTCTCTGGGCTCAAAGTATTCTGTGATCTCATGCAGCCCATCCCTGTCAGCAGTGAGGGAAGGACTCCGAAGGCAGGTCTAGAGCACTTTAACCTCAGGTGACACTGCATTTGTTTTGTGCCTTTCTGTCCCCTAGAAAAACCCCTATGGCAAGGAAACTCCACCTTGAGTTAACAGAGGGTCATTCCACATTCACCTAAGAGAAACAGAAACTGGGAGATTAAGACACGGATATAAAAAATGAGGCCCTGGAACAACACAGGAAGTGTCCAGCTCCCTAACACATGCAAATACCACTAAATGTGCTAAAAGAGTACATACACAACCTGGCATGAAAATTGTCAGAACAGAGCTCAGGAAAGGAAGAAATGTCTTTCTATGGCAGGGACGAGCATATCTGGACCCCAAAGGAGTTTGTGAAGGACACTAGTCATTTCTAACAACCAAAAGACAACACACTACTGCTATACCCATAGAATACTGGTGTTTAGGCTGTCTGAAGCCCCACCACTGCAATTCTCTGTCTCAGTATGAGCTATACTCAGGGAAATCTGCCTTCTGTTCAGATGTATAACTGTGTACAACTGTACAACTGTGAACAGCTCTCTACAGCTGTGCAGAGGATACCTCAGTTATGCATGAAATATGCATAAATTGATCCTTGAGTTGGGAATTTTGGCAGAGAAGGAGATCCCTGGCTTTATGAGAGGGCTAGAAGAGAAAGGGCACAGTGTGGGCTGTCTCTCCTCAAAGGCATTGAGCCCACCAGGGTGAGAGCACCAGCAGTGCCAGAGTACCTGGGTTATGGATGGTGGGAGGATCCATGGAGGATTTCTGTGCCATCTGGAAGCCAGACTGATGCTAACTCTCAGCACACGACCCTCAATCAGAGACACTGCATGTCTTGAAAATGTAGAAATGAAACTTACTTTTAAATTGAGGGAGCAAAGGGACACTGTTTTCACTAAAGCAGGACAGGCAGCAAGGATCCCTCTGCTCTCTTCTTTGGTTTTCTCTAAACTACCTGTGCTAATTGCTGAATTCTTTTGTGCCTTGGTTTCTCCACCTTTGTGATGGGGAGGGTGCTGCTCCGCCCCTGAGAAGTGTCCTAGAAGTTCACAGACCCACAGTAGGTCTGTGAATATTTACTTAACTCTTCTGGCACCCTAACCGCACAGTGCTGTGCCTGTCCATCTGTCCATCCACCCCTCCATCTGCAGGAAGCATCACTCACAGTCCGTCTCCTTGCTCTGGCAGGCTGTCTCTCTCCGCGCACCCTGCCGTGCCTCTGCTGCCTCCGATTCCCTGTTTCCCTGCCCTGACTGCAGAGCAAAGCGATGCACAAGCCCTTGGGACGCTTTGGGACTATTAGCTGCTCTGAAAACAAACCCTTCCCCTCCCACGCTGGAGTCTGCCTCACATGCCAGCACCTCGGGGAAATAACTCAGCTCCACTGCCTGCTGCTCACCTCCCCGACCAGCTGATCCTGCTGATCCTACTGATCCCACTGACGGTTCCCTCCCACCCACCAGCTTCCTGTTGAATTTATGGCACAGTCCAAACAAACACGTTGCATGTGGGTTTTTCCCCCCTTCCAGTTGGAGAAGGAGGAGTAATTGCGTTTGTCACCTCTGATGGCACACCCAGAGCCCAGGGAAAGAGAGCCATTATTCTCATTTACAAACAGGTAGGTAATCTCTTCTCACATTCCCTCAAAAATCATTGTGCTATCGGAGCAGGCTGTGCAGATTAGCCGATACTGGGAGATTGTCTTCAGCAAAGCAGTAAAAGCCTTAAGTGCACTAGATTGGTTTTTGATTGACTTTTGGAGGAATAGTATATCAGAAGAATCCCAATAAGCTCTCCCTGTGGTATTTTAAGTGGATGTAATGGTCAGAACTGACAGACAGTAATGAGCCTTGTAGACAGGGGCAACTGTATGTTATTTAATTTCCACTAAAGAAGATATCTCAGCATGGAACCTCAGGTCTAAGACAACACACAAACAGTCAACAGCCAGATTTTGTTTCTAACACTGTTGAAGCACAGAGTGGTCCAGTTCCCTCTACTGCTTAAAATTTGGGGGCAAAAATCTTAAATGTCACCAGGCAAGGAATGCAAATAAAAAATTACTTCCTCTTTGGAAAGGCTGAGCAAGAGCTCTCTCATACACTCCACTTCCTACCGTCTAATGGCTTTCACACGAATCATTTCAAGCTGAAAATGTGAGATTGCTGATTAGTACCTGGGGAATTTCAGCTTGGATGTGGGAGAATGAATCCCCTTTGCATCAAATGTCAGACAGCAAGACACGGACACCCTGCAGCCAGAGGTACTGTGGGGTTTTTCTTTGAAGTTGTGAGACTTGAAGGAGAGTTTCTTAGAGAACGTGGGTTAATTACCCTGTTAGACACTCCACACCAGGTCTCAGGAGGTTCTCCTTCACTTTCCACTATCTCCTGATTCAGAAAGAGGAGAAGAAAATTTTAAAATAACATTTTAATGAAAATTCCGGACGATCCATAAAACATTTGCTAAAATAAACAGGGCTGGTTGGGTGCTTTCATCCACTCTACCAAAGATGTAAACAGACTCTTTTCTGACTCACAACACTGCTGTTTTCTCATGGTTTCTGCCCAATGGACAGCAGGAGACTGAATTTCAGCTCCCTCTTGGCAGGGTCAGAAGGGGCTGAAGGCAGAGCAGGCAGCTGCCAGGCCAGCAGGGAGGAGCCACTGCCCTGCCCATGCCCAGCCGGGACCATTCCCGGGAGAGAAGCCGGAGCCAGCCCGCACTGCCTGCGCTGCTCCAGCGCCCAGCCCGTCACAGGCATCCGTGCTGGAGTGATCACAGCAATGTTCTACTGTGAGCTGGCCCAGCAAACCCGCCTCTCCTAAGCCCCCTCCCAGCACCTGATCCCACTGGCTGGCAGACCCCGTTCACCATCCATCCCCTTTCCTCATGACAGGGGGCTGAAGTGGCAGGGGAAAATATTTTACTGCCCCTGTTCTCATAGTGTTGTAAGTAGTTTTAATGGATTTATGACTCTCCCTTCAGTTTCTACAGAGCTTGCCCTATGCGGCCCTAAAAACTGGAGCTATTTTTAATGTTTTTCCCTGTGTTTCTTATGGTTATGTTTCTCTTGGTTATCTCAGCAGTCACCCCATTGGTCTGTGCTGCTGCCTATCCACTTACTTCCCTGTCCTCTCATGTCCTCTTTTTAATTACATGCAGACAAAGATGTTAAGTCTCTGACAGATTTGGATAAAATGAGCCTAAGACCTGGAGGTTTTCCTTTATGGCAGCTACAGCTTGTCCCCTCACCTATTAAACTCAGCAGTTGGTGCCACCTGGCCCCCACCACGCCCAGTAAATGTGCTTGAAGTCCTGACACCGTTTGCCACCCGGATGGGGAACAGACTCATCCAGTCCGCTGTGGGAGGCACAGCAGATAAGAGGCTAATGCAAAATCTATAGGAAATTAGAAGGCAGTAAATCTGCTTGTTTAATGAGAGATTCGGGCGCTGAGGCTTGGTCTGCTTTCAAGAAAAGAGGAATTAGTTGCTGCTCAATCTGTCTGCTGCCAAAGCAGAAAGACCAATATTGAGAAAATGCTGCTTGTGTGCTCAAGATGTGTGTCCAAGGGATCCTAGCTGAAATGCACTGAAATGTGTGGAGCCCCGTGGCAGAGGCAGCACGTGAGTCCCTGACAGCCGTGCCTGGAGCCGCACACACGGACACGCTCTCCCACGGCAGCCCTCAGCCCGCATGGCACGGGCGGATAAATGCTTTTATATGTCCCCAAGGGAAGGGAAAACGTCGTGTCAAGGAACTCCAGTGGAGTTCAGGGCAGGCCTCAGCATGGCTCTCTAAAGTAGCTTTTTACTCTGCTGTGTTTTCAGCATGCAGGCAGGAAGAAGCCGGGCTGTGGCCAGGGCTGAACATCATCCCAGGGCTTGGCTGCTTCTGCAAGGGCTGAAACCCCTGCTCAGCTACAGCTGCTCTGAGGGGCCGATGGCAACACCCCAGCAGTCCACCCCCTTGTGCCATGTTTCTCAAAGTCCTGCTTTCTGTTCATGTGCAAGGTCTGAGGGCACTGGCAGTGAATTAAGGAGTTAAAGGCTGCCTAGGAAGCGTTTCTAATCTCACAAAGCCATCACAATCTATTCTTTTGCTTTAGTTTAATGTTTTACTTCATTTCTTTGATTTTTTTTTTCCCCAGATTTTGCAGCATTCTCTGCTCTCTAGGAATTGCTGAGACTTGCTGCCTGTTTGCCTCGGGATGCACTGGATATCTGTGACCCCACCCAACACAATCCCATCCTTCAGCCCACATGAAAACCCAAATCACATTTGCTTAACTGAGCCAGAGGTGGTAGAGAGGCTTTTCTGGTTCTCTTGTTGTAGCAGGGGGCTGTGACAGCTGGGAGACCCAAGAGTCTCCATGATTTAAATGGGTTTCACTAGAGTTAGACAAGAGCTGCCAAGACAGCACAGGCAGCTCCAGAGCTGGCTTTGACTGTATGTAGAAGATTTAAATAACAAAAGACATCTACATAAAACCCCTGGTTGTCCTGCCTCCTAATTACAATCCCAATATACTAATACCTGCCACAGCATTCAGAAACAAAAATTCACACAGGAGCAGTAATTCAACACATTGAGCTAGCTACAAAAATCTCCTTTCCAAGCTCATATCCTGGTGCCTCCCCTTCCCCTCCCAGTGGGATGAGAGCTCTCACCTTCCCAGAGGCTTTGCAGAGACACTCACAGTTTGTAAGTTCCTTTTTACCAAGCTCTCCACCCCTCAGCATTGGCTCAATGGGCCTTGTCCTTAGAGGAAAGTTCAGGGAAATTAACCCACACAGGAAACAGCTAAGCAGGATTTGTCTTGCCTCTCACGTTGGGAGTTGAATGACAGGGGAGATGTGATAAGGGTCTATAAGCTCAGGAGTCGTGTGGAGAGGGTGAGCAGGGACTGGTGCCTCATTGCCTTCTACAGCACAAGAACAAGGTGGCATCAAACCAGTGGCTGGCAGGTTAAAAACAAAAAAGAACCAACTCTGGGAGCTCCTTGCAGCACTGCCCTGGGGATGCTGAGGTTTTACCTGGCTTCAAGGGAAGAGTGAAAGAATGAGCACGTCACAGGAAATAAACTGGGGATGGTTAATCAAGCTTGGGAAGTCCCTGGTAGGGGCTGGGGGTTGTTGAGGGGAGCCCTTCTCTCACGTTTGCCCTGCTCCTACCCTGCTCCCGGTGTGAGCAGGATCCAGGCATTCCTGCAGCCTGCGGGATCCTGGGGCTGTCCTGCGCTCGAAGCCAGCGGTTCCATGGGCTGGGCAGGGAGCAGCCCCTCCAGCGCCAGGCTCCGGGGGCACTGCAGGCACGGGCTGGTTCATCGGGAGCGTTCACCCCTGGACAGTCCGGGAAAGCCATTCCACAAATCCGTCCGAGAAATGTGCAGGGCACACCCGTGCCACGGCTGCCAGGCTGGGCTGGGGCTGCACCCGCACCCGGACACGTCCCACGGCGCCGTCTCTGACTGGCTCCACTTCCAGCTGCCGATTCAAAGGAAAATCAGCATCGAGTGCTTAGATAGTGGTTTTCACTTTCCACCACTTTCTAATCAGCGACTAATTAATTCTCAATGCCCCACTGAGGTAAATATATCTGTTTCATGCATTAATACATATATATATTATGTTTGATCTTTCCTTAACAAGTCCCCATAGCCCTGGAAATCCACACTGAAAAAAAAGAGGGGGGGATAAAAACAGCACCAGCTTTGAAATCCAAAAGATCTTCATTTGTATGTCAGATTGAAAGTAAAAAGAAAATAGTTATTTGGCAGGTCTGTTTCCACTGAGGGATTGGTTTGCCTCAATTTGTATTTAATAAGTGTACCACCATAAAGTATTTAATGCATAATGTATAATATAATACAACTAGCACTACACTAAATAATATCCTGTGACTTTAAACATTAATGACTGTGTGTGACTATTTCTTTTGAATTTCAAACTACACAGAAAATATTTGTCAGCAGTAAAAATAAGCTTGTGATAGATAAATAAAATATTGGTGCAATAAACCCGAGCCATGATGTGCCTATTTAAATGCATATATACCTCTATTTAATGCAGAACAGTGAACGCTGTTTTTTTGTAATATTCTACTAATGTGTACACTGCAATATAATAATATTCAACATCTTTTTCCCTTCAGCTGCAGAAGAATTGCCAATTCAGTACAACACTTCTGCTGAAGGATATGTTTATACCTTCTCATTTCTATAACTTCTTGGTTTTATGTAAAGATGAAAGAAATCATTTCACTCACATACAGATGGGGGATTTCACACCAAAGAGTATTTAGATGACATAAATACAATTATTGCCATTTTATTTAACTATAATTTTTACATTTCTGGGAACTGTGCACTAGGCTCATTCTCTTTACCCAGGGAGGCAACAGCTTTCATGGGAACCTTTGGGATAGCAACAAACTGAGCTGTGGAAAACACATGAGCATTTTCAGGGCATGCTTAGATCCAGTTTAAGTACATGCTTAAGACTGGGAACACATTTAAGTGCTGTCCTGGCTCGGGCTGAGTTGATTCAACTTCATAACTGTTATCTGAGCTGGGACGTGAGCTCTTCTATTTTTATTTTTATTTTTTCCAATTGGATCTGATATCACACTTGTCTGGCAAAGTAAAATGCTGTACTACAGCAACACAGGCTTGTCACTATGATGGTTATGTAGATCAGAGCCTGAAAGTTTGTCCCTCCCAACATTTTTTAGTCCTTCTGTTGTTCAGAAAATTCCTGGTCTCTGGGAAGCTGCCCTGAGTTGTCACAGGAGACCATCCTGAAGGACCTGACACTCTTCAAGCCAAAGCCACACTTGGCAACACAAATGTCAGTTCACCCACAGCTTTCACATGGGGCATGGTGCCAGAGGCAAGACCTGGGGGCGTAAGATTGGGAGCTCCATGTAGGAAAACCAGCCAGAAATATTAAGGTGCAAAAGGAATTTTTTTTAAAAAAATGAAGTTCTCAAGATGGCCAGATTTTATTAGCTTGGACTGAACTTCTTGGGTATGTTCCAAATTAAAAAAATAAAAATGAGGGGAGTGGAATTCTTGCAAATTCAGGCATGAAATACATGGCTTTGTTTCAAACTTCATAATGAAAAAATAACAAAGTCAAGTACCAGAGCAGTCAGACTGTATGTTCTCAGTAGTAAAAAAAATATTTTGCTTAATATTTCACCTTGCAAAAATACTTTAAAAAAATCTACTTTGAATTGATCTAACCTGAGCTTCCTTCACAGTTTGGCCAAAGAACAAAAAAATAGAAATCCAGCATTTGCACAGTTTCCTTGTGTTCGTGTGGATGTCCTATTTTGTTCTGACCCAAAAAAGATCTTTCAGTCCTCTGATACCTGGTGAAAGGGAGCAGCGGTGCCTCCCATATTGCTCTGCTCAGGATATGGAAGCTGGGCACAGGCAAGTGTCTCAAACGTCTCAAAAAACCTCTAGAAATTTCCAAAGAAAAGTTAAAAGTGTGGAACAAATACAGGTGATGCAGAGACATTTCCTTGAGTTTGCTGAGAGCCTGGAACAAAGATCTATGGGGTGCCTCGCTCAGCTGATGGAGGGATGGTTCTTTCTACAGCTCTTCAAGGCAGCATGGGAAAAAATAACTAAATGTATAATCTGGCAATCTACCTAAATAGCAATAGGTCAAGGACATGCTCGTTTTGGTACAGGGAGGCCTTTACAAGGCACTCAAATTACAAACGCTGCGAAAGTGCTGAGTTAACCTATCTGCTGGTAAGTGCAATTTTAACGCAGGGTGCAGGCATTCTTGTGGCACACAGTTGTCAGGGTGGGGTCACAGCCAGAAAAAGATGGTTTCTGAGGCATTCAGGTCTGTGCCACTGCTTTATTACATGAGAACCGCTGATAGCTCTGAAGCATGGGCCACATGCTGCTCTCTGTTATACTGGATTAAATCTGTAACCCATAGGGTGCTAAATCTGGTTTTACACTTGCTCTGAAAATGCAGAGTCTGGTGTCTACCCCTGCGGAGTGTCAGGAGGTGCAAACACTTGAGACAGTCACTGCAGCATCCCTGGACTGCACTGAATGCAGCATCCTCTGCAACCCAACCCTCATTCACGGGCACCCAGACAGTTTTCCAGCCAGTCTATCAGAAAGAAATGGCCACAGAAGAGCAGAAGTATTCCCAAACCATGAACCACTCAGTGTTTCCATATTCAGCTCTGTTGATTTTAATGAGGTTTCTTCAAAAAGCTACAGTGGACACTCCGTGCTTTTACAGAGAGCCCTGCAACCTCCATCACCCAAACTTCAATTATCCAATTTCCCTGGTACCTGGAAAGGCAATGCATGGTAATTACATTGAAAGTTATTTTAGTAACTCAATCATTCAAATTTCGCCAAGCTTCTCATAAATTCAGAGAAGCCAAGGTTATGCTGCAGACATGGGTGTGTTCACATGTCAGCTTTAGGTATCTAAAAAATTAAAGACTTGACAGCAATTTTGAAAATGAGTTGCTGGGTTTTTTCAAGCACCAAGGAGATCAAAGGATTGATGCAATTTGGAGAGATGTTGTAATCGTTAACCATTTCAGGAGGGATCACCCAGTCAAGCATCCAGCTCGAGGAATTGTTTGGAAATGGACGGGATAGCTCTGCATCTCCCAGCCTCAGAACCGGCACAGAACTATGCATGGGATTTACTGTGACAGGGAAAAAACCCTCCTCATTTGGAGCTGGGCTAATCTCAGAGCAAGACAGCTGAGGCAGGAAAAGCCATTTAAGTAATGTAGTGTTTAAAAGGCCTGGTCTGACCTTCATTTCTATCTGCTTTCTTGCAGGGCTGCCTCTGAAGTGCTGTACAACATAAATAGCATCTGCCCTGGGAATTTTAGCCTGAGCTTAGCAGAAATGGCTCTGGTGGCTGTGATGCACCCTCTCACAGTGATTAGTCACCGAAGTTTTCCAGTTCTTCTGCCATTTGGGGCATATGTTACACTTCTATTTATCCAGACATGATTGGGGAGGCTGCTGATTAGTAATGACTGAGGGGACTCTTACTCAGCAAACCTGTGTGCCAGATAAAAATAGCAGAAAGCTCTCAAAAGGGGAGGATGAGAACCGGCCCGGCAGAGAAGGCAGCTTCAGGATACAAAGTTTTCCTTCAGCCTCCAAGCCTGCTGGAGTTAAATTTGTCTCCAGAGTCAAGTGGTCAGACTGGCAGGGACTGCAAAGACTTTCTTGCCCCCTCTATGGCACAGGCAGCTTCCCAGGGTGGGTTATGTGAGAAACTGCTGTTGCAGGGACTTCAGCATTGCTGATCTGCTCAGCCCCCTCTGCACCTTTTCTGATGCATTCACTCTTCTTCTTCAAAAAAAAAGTCCTGAGTGATAAAGGGTGCCAAGAAATTCCTGCAACCTATGGAAGGGTATTATGTGACTCCTCCAGATGACTGCCAGGTTCAGGAAGAGGCCAGAAGCAGGATCCCTGCAAACTTCAATGCACAGCTCAACCTGCAGCTGCTGCAGTTTTAATAATGCTTCTCTTCAGTTCATCGCCTCCCGTCTGATCACGTTTGCACCGTCATCCATTCTCTGCTCTCTGAATTATGTGGTCACTGACTGGAGCTGGAGACCAGCAGGGGTGATGCTCACTCTTCCCTTGCACTGCACAAAATGTCCTGCAGCAAGGAAGGCAGAGAGAGATTGTGCTGATGGTGGAGAGAGGGAGGGAGTCAGGGAGGGAAGCACAGCCCACCACGGGATGCCCACACGGAGGATGGGGGCTTGGAGCAGACACAGGAGCAGGGACGAGTCTGCAGAAGCACAAAGGGAGGCTGATAAAACATCAAACCCTAACTGAAAGCAGAGCATAAAACAAACCAAGTGCCAGGCACATGGATGTCCTTATTGGCTTTAACAATGTTATTCATTCATTTAAAAGCAAGCACACACACACTTTGCAGCCAAGGACCTCGGAGGGGCTGGCAGGCACCTACAGCACCTTCTTGAACAGGACATGAAACCAGAAAAGCAGCTCTTATTCCAGCAAAGATTTTGGGACAAATATTTCAGGACATTTCCAAGCTCTGTCTGACCTTCTGGGAACCTCACAAAGTTTCTCAGAGCACTGGCAAGGACAGACTATATATTAAGGGCCTTTTAAAAGCCCAGCAATTCTTAGCACATCCAGCAAGCTGCCAGCAGCTGATGGAGCAGAATCAACAGTCCTGACTGGACAGTGAAATCACTCAGAAACATTCAGCCTCAGGCACTCACTTGTAACAGCAATCTGGGCACGGAACAGTTCAAGCATTTCTTCTCACCACATCTCACATGTTGTACAGGAAAAAAAAAACAAACCACCAAACCATGAGACATCTTCTTAGTGCAAATCTAACCTGCCAGGCTCCTAATCCAGAGCTCTGAGTAGCCAGGGACATAATTTCTCCACACCAGGGGGTGGGATGATCCCACATCTCCCTCTGGGAAATCTTGGGATCCCTGTTAGCTCTCTGTAAATTTGTGCTTGAAGTTTCTCTTATAGTTCCTGCCGGGACATAGCAGTGTTTCTAGATGCTCCACTCAAGTCCACAGGCACCTCCTCCTGTGATACCATACACCTCATCCCCCAGGTTTATGATGTCCATCACTTGGATGGAGGAAGGATGGGTAAGGAAAACAGCAGCATCCTCAGGTTGCAGACCAAAGTGTGGCCCCTCAGACAAGTTACGTTTTGGGCCTCCTATGCCTGCTCTGATGAGGAGGCAGTTCTGCTACAGCTGGGGGGTGAAGATTAAGAAGCCCCCAGTTTTTGCAGCAAATCCAGTTTCTGAAGTTCCTCCTTCCCATCTGACCCCACAGCTCCAGTTGCAAATGGGGCCACTGAAATTACCCCAAGTTTGATCTGGTTCTAACCTGTGGTTAAAAGAACATATGTCCAAAAAGGATGTCTTTAACCTGGATCATGTCAGAGATTCAGTGCTCAGTCATTGCCAGGGCAGAGCAGGGCATTGTGATCTGACCCTGGCACGTCCACCTTTCTGTCACATCTAGATCTGGCCAACTGAGCTCCCAGGGACCCTGGATAAACCATTGGTCCCATAAAGGCACCTGGTGAGCAGAAAGGGTTTACAGAGCTAGCAGAGACACTGAGGAGTGTGCAAATACTTCGGATTTCCCTAAAAAGCAAAAAACTGTGGTGCTCTGGTGAGAACAGAGGTTTGGTTGCTTCCTTCTGCCAAGATGGAAGTTCACATCCCTCTCTAAAAAGACCTGGAGCAACATATGCCTCATCCAAAGTCGACTGTCATGAATGGGAGCTGGGTATTAACTTCCAAGGCCAAAACTTCCAGTCCTTAAACAAACAGAATATGAAAGAAATACAGACAGAAAGCGCTCACCATTTCCAGCACGTCTCCAAGGAGCGGTGTTCACTCCCTGAGATTGAGGAGGAATCTCACCAAGACAACAGGAAGAAGTTAATAAAGTTTTTCCATGTGATTTTTATTTGGTGTCAAGTATCAGCCAGTTTGCCCATCTGGGATATTAATAATGCAAATAGTGCTAAAGGTTGCTTTGCTCAGAAAAAGCCACAGGAACTTATAGAGTTCATTAGACTCACATATTTCCTCTCCTCCCATTTAAATAAAGAGAGGGGACGCCGTGCCGTTTCCTTTCACACAAAACTGTTGGGCTTTGGCAAGGTTTTTACATTATTTAATTAGCCCACTCAAATTTCACTGAATCGGGAATATTCTAGTGACAATAATGTCCCTCTCCTGCTGAGTATCAGAAGGTGAAAAATAAAAAGCTCTGTCATGCAAATGCAGCCTCAGCAAAGTGCCCAAGGTGGTTGGAAAATATCATTTAGTCCAATTATTCTTCCT
Organism: Corvus moneduloides; assembly: GCF_009650955.1. Taxonomy (NCBI): domain Eukaryota; kingdom Metazoa; phylum Chordata; class Aves; order Passeriformes; family Corvidae; genus Corvus; species Corvus moneduloides. The sequence continues at coordinate 7,389,788 of NC_045481.1, read as the reverse complement.
GCAATTCTTGTGAATTTGGGGAAATGAAGATGAACCGGAGACTTTCCCCTCTCTAAAACCTGCTGCTGCCTCACCCCATGAAAAAAGCCACTCCACAGATCAGCCTTGCCCACTGCTGCTGCAATGCCCCAGGAACCCCTGCAAACACCTTGCAGTCACCAAAAAGAAAAACAACCAACACAACACAACCCAAAATATGATTAGCAGACAAAAGCCTGATCCAGAGCCCCATGTAAAATATCCTCCTGCCGTTCATGGGAGTTAGCAAGCAGACAGATGACTCACTGATTGATATATTATCCTGCCCTGCCAACGCATCTGGGTGCATCACAAAGTGGAAAACAGTACATTAATCTCTGTCAGAGGGAAATCAATGGGAATCAGGCACCTAATTCCCTTAGCTGCTTTGGGAAGTCCCACCCTTTCTCCACTTATCATAAATCAAATTTAAAAGAAAATCTTTCTCTGCCTGTGAACATACTGCACCTGCCCAGCCATGATCTCTTCCCTCTGAAATTCATCTCTCAGCATCTGCTCCTGGGGCCTGAGGACCACGTGCCTCTGTGGTGCCTCCCAAGGTCCGTGGATGATGCTGCAAGAGGCTGTTATGGTTTTGTTCCCTGAGTGAGAGTCACCTCCTCTGTACCCAGTTATCCCCAGGCTGGTAGGTACAGGGGGAAAGCAAAATGAAGGTGACACCTTAAAATGAATACAGAATTGAGAATCAATCATTAATTTTGCAGTCAGGTACCTGCTGGCTAAGCTATTCTGCTCCTCAAAGCACTGGAGCTTCTGCCTGTGGTAGGAACATTTGTCAAAATCACATTTCTTGTTGGGTTGGTACCAGTTCAGCAATTTAGATACATATCTATGAGCAATCACTTCCTCGTTCCTGGCTTGCCATGTTCTCGGTAGGATTTTCATAGGAAAAATCAGGAAAAGCTGATTAATCACAGGAACTTGAGGGTAACAGAAAGGGTGAGCAAGATGGACATGAGGTGGATTTGCCCTCTGCACAATATGGAGTTGGGTCCACAGAGTGGCAAAATGTTTTCCCTGCTGACAGGCTGCTGAAGTTCACTCCCAAATCCATGAGTGGTGAGCTGAGCACACGCACATCTCCATTTCCCACAGAGGGAGGAGTCACACGTGGGAGGAGGTTTCCTGAAGAAGAGGTGATGCTGCCTTCAGACAAAGAGGAAAGAGGTGAGCGCTTGCCTACCCCCCTTTTCCACACCTCTGTGCCAGCGCTCTGGAAAGCATCTCAAACCAAACCAGGAAAGTACAGGGCAGCCAGTCAGGGGCCAAGTGGGCCTTACAGCCACCTCAGCCATGCCTACAGAACCCCCCTAGCCCTGCTTCTGCTCAGATCCCTCTGCCAGAGAAGACGTGGGTCACTTCCAGCCTGGGCAGAGACAACATCCATCTTCAGCATCCACTACTGAACAGCAGTACCTCCACCATGCTAAAAGCAAATGTATTTTTTTCCCTAGTCCTCAGGTGGTGGTGTTTTGTTGTGGTGGATGTTTTTTTCTTCCATCCTCAAAAGACATTGATTCATGTTAAATTGTATAGAAATAATTTTCCTTTCACAGCACTGCCAAAGTCCCTTTCCGTCATGAAGTCCCACCTCTATAAAGCTGTTGGCTTCATGCCTATTAATTTTCTCCTTCAGAAATCAGCAGGAGGACAGGCAGAAGTTATCCCTGCAGAGATGTGAACTCAGCCAGGAGCAGGGAGAACCATAAGGCCACGGCTGCACCCCAAAACCACCAAGTGCTTCAATACAGAACAGCGCTTTCTTATTTTACACTCTGAAATTGCTGCCGTACCAAAGGAGTGATGCAAAGGCTTCCCAGACAAGAACAAAAGGCAGGAGAGGAGCAGGGGCATCTGGCGGTGTTGGGGACAGAGGATGCAGAGCAGCTTTCTCCAGTGCAGGAAGGAAACCCTTTGTTCAGAGCTTATGCAATTGAAAATGCAGATTCAGACGGACCCAAAGAGTTCACAGATGCATGTCAGGCTGCTTAAAGCAAAAGGGAGCTGGGAGGACTGTCTGACAAAGGGAAGTTTCACTACAATATTAACATTTTTTTTAAAATTAACTTTTCTTTGTGAAGCAGTGTTTCAAAAGTTTACACATGATCCCTTTCTGTAAATACTAGAGCAAATGTGCATTAAATGTAACTTACATTTGAGGAGTGTGTGTGTGTAGTAAATATTAAAAAATACACAGTTTATCAGAAGTGAAATCAGATATCTGGATTGAGATCAAACAAAATGTTTAGAACAGCTTTTTTTTTTCCCCATCAGTGTTTTAGCTCAGCTGGCAAATCTGAACATCCATCATCACCCTGCTTATTCTTCCATCCTGTCTGATAATGCATTTCCACACGGGGATCAGAAGCTGTGGCTTCCCATAAAGCCCACCTTCCAAAAGCACAAGTAAATCAGCCTCAACAAGCCCCACAAGAGCTGCCAAGGAGCAGAAAAAACACACACATGAAAATGAACTAGATCAAATCAGGAGCTGTGCATTCGTTTGACAGGTTGTGTCCTCTGTAGTTAAAATAAACCTACTGTACCAGGGATGTTTTCACTGTAGTGCACAAACATCAAGTGCTAAGAGCATTTCAGTTTATTGCAAAGAATCTGTTTCCCAGCAGCTGCTCTGAATCCAATCTTATTTTTCTCTGATCTTGCTATTTTTGCATCTATCAGAGACTTTGGTCTCCTGCTACTTCTACAGCATCTTAAACCTGACTCTGACAGGCTTCAGGAAGCAGGACAGCCCTGAGAAACCCCTGGCAGAGCAGGCCCTCCTCTTGCAAGCTGCTTTCCAGCAAAGCATTTTGTTTGTGCTGTGGCTGAGTTAATGAGCATTTGCAGGCACGTAAGAAAAAGTGCGTCACAGAATCAGAGAATCACAGAATGGTTTGGGTTGGAAGGGAGCTTAAAGATTCTTCTAGTGCCAACCCACCTGCTGTGTGCAGGGCCAGCTTCCACCAGACCAGGCTGCTCAGGGTCACATCCTGCCTGGCCTTGAACAGTGACAGAGATGTGGCATCCACAGCTTTTCTGGGCAACCTGTTCCGCAGTCTCACCACCCTCACAGTAAAGAATTTCTTCCTGCTACCTAATCTAAACTTATCCTCCCTCAGTTTGAAGCCATTCCCCCTTATCCTGTCACTCCATGCCCTTGTCAAAAGCCCCTCTGCAGCTCTCCTTTTTTAGGTACTGGAAGGTGCTATGAGGTCTCTCCAAAGCCTTCTCTCCTCCAGGCTGAACAACCCCAACTCTCTCAGCCTGTCTTTACAGGAGAGCAGTGTCCTGAGGGGATCCCAGCTCATCCACGTGGCAGAGCTGATTGCCCCCCCATCTTCACAGCCTGCCCTGAGTGTGCAGTTAATAAATACAGGGAAAAACATGAAATCCACCACTGTTTTGTTTCCTCAAGCCTCTGTGCTGGCCCAGCCCCAGGCCAGTCCCGTCCTATGTACTGGCAGCACAGCATCATAGCAAAATAAGGATAAAATGCTTCCCCCAGCCATCTGAGCCTCCTCTGGCTGCTTTCCTGGGGGTAAGGGGATGAGCTCCATCAGAATCACAGTGATGCCTGCATAATCCTACAGCAGGAGTAAACATTCAGTCTTAACTGTTTTGCAGGCACAAACTGAGCTGGCACAGCAGGAAGATGCTAGCCCAGTGCATCGAGACTGGGGGTGGCAGGGCTTATCCCCAAGATCCTGAGCTCCTACAAAAGGAAGATAACCCCATGTAGGGTGGAGGGCCTTAATGCAAGTCAGGAAACTCCTGTTTCATTCATTCCAGAAAAGCCCCTTTGCCCTCATCCTTGCAGAGCCTGTGGCAGCACAGGGAGGGAGAGCGCTGGCTGGGATGTCGCTGCTGGCAGGGTTTGAACCAAAGCTGGGGACACAGCTGCAAAATCAGATGGTGGCTTGGCAAACAGAATTAACTAAGTGTTATCACCTTCCTGGCCTCCCAGTGGCTTCCACGGCACATTAGCATTCCTGAGTTTTATCCTTGCACAGCCACAGCATCTCACCTTGCCTTTGTTTGCCAGCTCTGCTGCCATGGCACCCTGGCACACACCTGGAAATGCCATCACAACTGAGGAAGCGAGGCAAAGGTTTTGCTTGAAAAAGAAATAAATGCAAAATAGGTCAAGTTCTTTTTAGGGAGACTTTTGCTCAGTCCCCATTTGTGGGTTCTTTCACCAAGTGATTTGTGTGATGCTGCAGTCTGATGTGTGCTAGGACGTGCTAGGTGGGAAGAGCTATAAAGGCACAGGGGAAAAAACGAGGTGAGATTTCAGCTGTTAACACACAGTTTCATGTGTGCAAGCAGCACTTGGCACCCACAGCATGAGGGGCGGGAGATGTGCTCATTGCTTTCACAGGTCACCCCGCCAGCCCTCACCCCTCCACTGGGCCCACAAACAAGGCACAGCTCAGGTATAACCCATGGAGTGGGTGCTGCAAGGGATCTGCGTGCCAGAGAGCTCCATCTCCCAGGGGCTGGAGCCACCTGGGGTCCCTCTCACCTGATGTACAGGCCCCGTGGGCACTGGATGCTGTTCCACATGAGGACAGCTGGCTGGGAAATCTGTACCCACCACGGATCAAAAACAGTATTTGATCTAATTAATGCCAAGAGTGATCATGAAAATCAGTGCAATCGCATCCCTCTTCCCGTGACATTGCTCCGTTGACTTTAATTGGCTTTTCTGTTGGCCCAACATCTCTTGGTTTCTAAGCAGGAGAGGTTTTGCATCACCAGTGCTTGACCCTATTGAAGACACTTCCAGGAGCCAGCCCCAGGCAGCCCTGGAGGTGGGATGGAAGGATGGTGATGCCTATCAGAGGTGCAGGGCAGGGCTCAGGATCATTCATAAGCACATTAATTTTATGTTGCTGCCAGAAGCAATCAGCAGCAGGACAGTCAGAGATGTTGGCATGAACATGTTGGTCATTACATTCGAGACTCATCCTCTGGGATGCAGAGGGAGCAGCCTTTATCTCCCTCTCCTGAATAAACAGAACATAAAACCAGGAGAAACTCCCCAGAATACCAACAAACCTTCCCATTTTCAGCCTAGATAACTTAATGGTTAATTTATTCTTATTTATTCTTATGCAACCTTGGATTTTTTTGCTATTTTCCCCAGTGCCTGCCCCTTTGAAGTATTTTTAGGTTGAACTCAGATCCCCTCTTTGCCTTTGCTGGGTGAGACAAGACACAGTCTTCTGACTCTCTCCTAAGATAAATGCTCTATTTTCCTACCAATCTGCTCTCATTTACAGCCACATCATAGGAGTGACCAGGACATGAGATGTAGCAGACCAGGATCAGTCTCACACAACCCACTCCTTCCCCTTTGGGTCTGCACTTCATGGTGACTGTCCCTTGCTCAGCACCCCATGGGCCAGACATCCCTTCTGCAAATGGGACCCAGGCACCGGCAGTGGGGATAAGGACATGATTTCTGTTGTGCAACGTGGTCCTGCCACAGAGTCATAGCATGGTTTGGACTGGAAGGGACAGGGACAGTAAAGATCATTTAGTTCCAAACCCCCTGCCATGGGCAGGGACACCTTCCACTTGTCCAAGTTGATCCAAGCCTCATCCAACCTGGACAAGAACACTTGCAGGGATGAGACATCCACAGCTTCTCTGGGCACCCTGTGCCAGGGCCTCAGCACCCTCACAGTAAGGAATTTCTTCCCAATATCTGGTCTAAACCTGTCCTCTTTCTGTTTAAATCCATTCCCTCTCATCCTGTCAAGATACCCTCATAAAAGGTCCCTCTCCAGTCTCTTGTAGCTCCTTTAGGCTGCTATAAGCTCAGTGCCCTCTCTTCTGCAGGCTGAACAGTCCCAGCTCTCTCACCCTGTCTACATCAGCAGAGATGCTCCAGCCCTTTGAACATCTTCACGCCCTCCTCTGGACTTGCTTCAACAGCTCCATGTCCTTCTTATATTGGGGGACTCTAGAGCTGGACACGGTGCTCCAGGTGGGGTCACACCAAAGCAGACCAGAGGGGCAGAATCACCCTCCTCACCCTGCTGCCAACGCTGATGTTGATCCAGCCCAGTTTATGTTTGCCCTTCTGGGCTGGGAGCACACATCACTGGGTCACAGTGGGCTTCTTGTCAACCAAGACCCCCAAAGCCTTCTCCTTAGAGTTGATCTCTATCCATTCTCTGCCTAGACTGAATTTGTCCCTGGGATTGTCCTGACCCATGTGCAGAACCTTGCACTTGGCCTTGTTGGACTGTTCCCACAGCCCAGCACGTGACTGGAATTCCCTAAACCAACACCAAAGCTGAAAAAGGGAACATGCACAAGATCCAGTGATGTAAACAGGAACACCCAGCCCTCCTTTCTGCCAGCTGCTGTGCCTCTATCCATGCTGTCAGAGTTGGTGGTGGGTGTCACAAAATGCCCTCTTGCTGTCACTCAGGATTCAGTCCCTCCTGGCAGGATGCCCCAAGGTTTGCACAAAGCTCCTGACGGGTCACTTTTTGGTGGCTGCCCAGCAGCTCTCAGCTCTGTGGTCCTGCCCCTGCACATCTCATCTTCTCCTCTCTGTCAGGAGAATTTTTGGGAATTTCATGGTGAGGCAGCTCTGCAGGGCTCAGCAGTGTTTGCCTGGGAAACAGCGAGCAGCAGAAATGGTCTAAATACTTTCAGGCTTCTGGCAGTTCACAGAGCAATACCCCAGGCAAAGAAAAAGATATCTTGATTAGAATAATTATAATTGTCTTTTCCTTCGTTCTTTCTACAGAAATTCCAGGCTAAATTATCATCTAATTTCAGAGAGCTCCATGACCAAGATTATCTATGAGTCATTTGTAATTATGTGCCAGATTGTATTAAAGCATGAAAATACAAAGGTTTCTCATCAAATACTATGGGGGTTGGGGGAAGAGAATCAAATTACATTGGAGCAAGATAACTGTTCCAGCCACTTTCTGATTCATGGCATCCAGCAAATGCAAAGGAAAAAAATGGAGAAAATTCTCATTTTAATAATTGTTTAATTGTGAAAACTGACAAATTACAGGAAATTTCAGTTTAAGGCTGACACACCATCCCCTTCCAGTGCTGCTCTAGAAAACACTGTAAGGAGCTTTAAGACTCTCCCATTCTGACTCCGCGCTAATTCCCACGGAATTTCTACCGCAGCTTCGCCCTGGGCCTGAGTTTAGTGTTAAAAAGTGGATAAAAACTGCCCGTTGAGAAATGCAGTCTGTATCTATCCAAACAGCTTTAGCTGGGAGCAGCAAACACAGCAGCTGTCTTTCTGCACAAAAGAGAATACTCCAGCAGCAGGAAACATCCTGGGACTTCTACATCTCTCTCTGGCCGCCTCCCCAGCCTGACTCTCCTGGGACAGGAGCTGCCTTGGAAAATTAGGACTCTTCTCCTGCAGCAGCACATCCATGGCCCCAGCTCTGCAGCGTCAGTGATGAGCCCCAGGGTCAATCCAGGCATGCTGCATACTGTATTTCCAATAGCCAGTGGGAAGCAAAGGAGAAAATGTTCTCCATGTGGAAGTGCTGGGAGGAGAAGAAGGAGCAGAGGGGATGTTGGAATGAGGGTCATTGGCTGCACAGGCAAGGTTTGGGGCTGCGTGTCAAGGGAGACCCAGATGACAGCCTTGACAAGGCTCTAATGTGTTCACTTCATAAACAAATGCACACATGAATTTTAAATGAAATATTAACATGCTGTACAACTTGGATGGGACCAGTTGTCCTTCCTGAGAGAACTGAGTCCTGTTTTCCCCATGTTATTGAGCAGTCATAAACAGCAGGGAAATGTCTCTAACCCCAACAGCCATGTAAAAACAAAGCACAAGATGATGAGAGCTCCCATGTGATGCAAACATCTGGGATGTGTCTCCCCACAGATTTTCACACCTTTGGTTAACTTGGATGCTGCCCATCCAGCCAGAGCCAGGGCTCCTGCAGGTGCACCTGCCTGCTACGTTCCAGGGCAGCTCACACCTTCCTCTGCTCTCCACGGACACAGACATGGCAACTCAACCTCACCACCACAGGCACAGCTCTTCCAGAGAGCTGTTTTGGGAGGAAATGAACTTCTTCTGTTTTCCTTGACTTTGCTGATGGCCTCTCACAAACCTGCAGTGAGGGTTCTGCCACAATCCACAGGGACCCTCCAATACCCTGGGAAGGTGTTGCACTGGGATTCATGCCCCAATGTCCTGCTCACAGGTGTGCCCAGCTCCAGGGAGAGATCAGCTGTAGGGTTACACAGATGCTTTCAACCACACTTGGCTCACACAAGCCAGGTGAAGCAAAATCTCAATAACAGCACTTATTTACTCAAGCAGCACCATTACAAGTGTTTGTAAAATCCAGGGAGCAATTAAATAAAAACATATTGGCACCTAGCAGCCCTAGCTTGCCATGGGAACCATCTCCCTCATTCCCAGTCACACAGTTACCCTGTGCCTTAAGCCACCCCTGCCAGCTGACCCCACGACACGCTTCACTGGTGAAAAGGAGAACCCTCCACATGTGCCCATAGCACGGCTTTGAAGCCTTACAGGGGACCTGAAAATTTTTTTACCCAGAAACTCAGTCCATTCCTGCTGCCAGGAGATGTCCTGTTGTTTTACTCAACTGAAATGAGGACAGCTTGTTCTCCATATGTTTCCTGGAGCCTCACATACCTGCCCTGCCCTTTAGTGACCCCCCAGTGCCCCAGGGAAGGGCACAAACTCCCCTTCCTCTTCCCCATCTCACCACCGGTGTGTCTGAAAACAATGAGATCTTTCAGGTGAAGCATCGTTTCCAGAAGAGTTTGAGAGGCAGATGGAGCAGTTGCTTCTGGAAGGATCAGAGCATCCTGGGAATCTCCCTGGAGTGTTTCTGATGAGTCCAGGCCACAGCACACGGATACAGGCACCACAGCAGTGAGCCAAGGGACAGGAGGAGACCCACAGCATTCAGGATGTGGCTTAACTTGACACACACGAACTTCAGATTGCATTGATGGACCCCACATTAAACAAGCACAGGCACCAGGATGTGACACAACTTTAGTAATAAAGCTTCAGTGTGGGAACTGCCAGAGAAAGAAGCTAGCAGCAGCATCAATAAATGTGCAGGGCAAACAGGCCAGCTGCAATTTATTCTGCATGTGCTTCAGACATTTCACATTGTCTTCATTCCTCACAAAGTTTTTGTGATGCCTGTCGCATGAGCATGTTCTAAACACCAAATTTAGCTGCACTGAGCATTGCTTAGCAGCCTCACAAACGCTCCCCCTGCCTATTGTGAAGGGGAAAATAAACAGATTATTAATCTGAGATATTTATGGTGCAACATTTTACAATGACTAGTCAGCCTGGCTATACATTAAAAGCTCTTTTGGATTTTTTTGTGGCACACTATGGCTGGTTAATAGCAGAAGGGAGGCACTCCAGCCTCTCCTTTCCTCAGAACAATTAGGACTATAAAGGAAAGGTGACACAGGTGGGAATGGGATTTCCTTACCTTATTACTGGTGCCTACAAGATTGACACTGTCCCAACAACTCACCAGCAGCTCCTTTATATTCAGTGCAGAGCAACAGGCAGGCCAGGGAGTCACCAAGCAAAGATGATGGCTTTAAATGAAGCAAAATATTCCTAGAGAGTAGATTGCCATATGTGTATCTGTGGGTGTGGCTGGCACTGCCACATCTGAGAGCACAGAATGGTGAATTTGGAAGTCAATGAGATAAATAGGCCACATCAAAGGTGCACAGTCAGAGCAAGAACGTGAGTCCCCATATGTTTTTGTGTGACCATGGAGAGACAGGTCTGCTTGTTCCCAGAACACCCTGGCATGGAAACCTTGCCAACTGCAAAGGTGTTTCTCCACCCACCTGAAATGTGGGGCTCCATCTGGCCCCTTTGTCCCCTTGTCCCCCCACACAAGCCAGTACTGCAATTTGAGAGCTGGATCCTGCAACCTCTGCAGTGCCAACCCTGGCAGGGCTGTCAGGAGTGGGATGACTGGAATTCTGCAGGAATCACAGCACTGTGGATGGCAATTTGCTACTCATCAGCCCCGTGGCCACTCAAAGGGCTGAGAGAAGCCCTCATCATGCAGGGCATCTGCTGCAGGGGGCAGAGATGCTTCTTGTCTGTCCCTGGCAAAGGGAGGGATTGTGTTTCTCTTGGCAAGTGACCCTTCTTTCAGGAGAGGGCTCCACAGAAATAGCCACTGTTGGACAGGGAAAGCAGCAGAACATGACAAGGGTCTGTGTTACCAGGAGCTAATGGGGATGACTGCAGGGATGGTGACAAAACAACAGAGGATGCTTCCTATTTGGTATTAATCTCACAAAGCAGAGGAGAAGATGAAGAGCCGGTGCTTCCCTTGATAAATCCCTTCACTATTGGGATCCTGAAGGGCAGTTTACCCTGATCTCCTCTTCCCAAGCTCCTCCTGAGCAGTGGGCAGGGAAATACTGCTTTTTGAGGAAGGAAACTTCATGTCAAGTCTTTGGGGATCACAGGGCTTTTCAGAGCAACTGTTATTTTCCTCATGGCTCACAAGTAGAGAAATTCTCCTCTGCCAAGTGTTAATATCCCAGCAAATGGTCCTGTTTTCCCTGCTATACACTTGTGAGGGCATTTCTAACAAGTCCATCACTAGAGCTCTTACACACATTAGAGATGTTATTTCTTGCTGTAGTTGATCCTCCACGCTCTGCCTGGAGAGAAAGGGGAAGGCTTTCTTTAAGGACCTGTTTGTAGATGTGAGGCTTTTGCAAATTTGAAAAAAGGCTATTGAGATTAGATCAGCCAGATCTAGAAAAACCTGAAGGACAAAGGTCTCCAACAGTGCAAAAAGCTGACACTGAATCTTGGCCAGGTGTAACACGGTCAGCAGTCCAGGGGAGGAACAAAGGGTTGGACAGCCTGAGGAGGTAGCCAGGCAATTAGTCATTTAGGAGGCATTTTTTATTGCTTTTGTGAAGCATGATTCATCTCTTAATATGAGCATGGACAGTCAATCCTCTGGCTGTGCAAATGAATCAGCACATGCTCCCCTTTCCCTGCTCCCATGAGGCTGAGATTCTGTACAGCCAAAACCAACCCTCGCAGGAAGCAGGTCTGAGAGTCAGCAACTGCTCACATAAAATAAAAAAAACAACCCACAAACAAGAATTCACATATTTAAAGGGATATAAACCCCTCTTGTCATGGACTGGGTGTCATAAATGTGAACATATTCCTGTAAGGCACCTCCTAAGAACGTGGCACCGATTGCCCAAGACAGAAATACAGAACTGGAGGAACCATCAAGGCTTTGAAAGGGGTTTTTTTGTCAACTATGTTCCTACCTGCTTTCTGCACAAGCATCTTATGCCTCAGGAAATTAAGGAAGGAAGGGATAAGAAGGCCAGGTTTTCACAGGGCTTTCCCACATGGACAGGGTCTCAGTGCTCTCCAACCTCATTTTTCTTATCCCCACATGCTGCTGATGCTGACACCCAGAGATGTCCAGAAGGAGTTGGCACATTGCTGTCCTGCCTGCCAGGGGGCTGCCTCTAAGCTTCCCAAAAAATGTCTTGACTGCGGCAAGGGAATTAGGTGAATATACGAGAAATGTACTATTTCTCCTGAACTGCATCGTTAATAATATTTTCCTCCCCCCCTTGCACCTCTGTAAATCACCATGTGACTACAGAACTCAACAATGTTACACTGATGTAGAACCACTCTCAGGAGGGAACTGGTTGGTGTAAATCATCCCCTTCTATTTCCTAGTACAGAACCTGGTGCCAGGTTCTGCCAAAAACACAGGGAAAACATTCACTAGATTTTTCCAATGGCAATAGTCTGTCTAAACACAACTTTAAATGTCTGCCATTAAAGTTTTCTTCATCTCATTAAAATGACTTGCAAAACCATCTGCTAGCTAATAAGGACTTTTTACAGCCTTAATATTTTATTTTATAATGAAATATACAAAGGGGAAAACAGGACACGTATTTAGAAAGACAATGGCAACAATCTGCTGCTCTTCCACAGAAAGCTGATGATGTTCACTCCTGTGGCTGGTTAAAGACACTGAACACTTCAGCCCCTTGAATATTCCTTGTACAAATAATCCAATTCCTATTCTCATGATATTTGCCTAACACACAGCAACTGAAAGCAGCACTTCCAGGAACTATTCTTCAGATCCTTCTTGCCCAAAAATACCAGTGACTGGTACATTAGAGAGAAGGGCAGACAACATTTATGCTAAGGGTCTACATGTACTTGCCAAAATCCCTTGGTGGTTCCAGATTCCCTCAGCCCCCACGTTCACTTCCTTGAGTTACTCAGAAACTGAACAAGAGATGAGAAATCTTGGTGAGATCATCAGGGACAGGGAGCAGCCAGACTCAGAGCAAAGGCATGGGTGAAATCCCAAGGGACAGCACTGCTCTTTCCAGGAAAAGGAGCTGTTGCCATTACATCCCAGTCCCTTTTCCTGTGGAGCTGCAAAGCTGGGCAGGATCTGGCCGTGATCTGTCTGTAATCACCAGCAGGAGGAGAACAAGTTGGGTTCATGCCCCAGTGAGCCATTAATGGCGAAGAATAAAGGAAGTCATGAGGAGCCATCTGAGATTGTTCCGCCACCTCCCTTGGCAGTATTAGGGAACAGAGAGCCCATCTCAGAGCTGAAATGAGGAGGAATTTCAGGTCACATCTTACCACACCAGGTCTCCTCCACTGTGTTCACTGCTCGCTTCTTCACCTCTGATGGGGGGCATCCCTGGCTCTGATACCTGGACCAACTGATACTTTCACACTCCATATTTCACCATAAATCTCTGTTTGTGCTGCTTTCCCCCCCTTTTTGTCTTCTTTAACATCTCTGCTCCTCAGTAGTGATTGCTTATTCCTGCTGAGCACTGAGGACACTGCTCAGAAGGAAAGTTGCAATCCTAAGCAGGGTCCTTGCAAAATATGGTAATAGAGGGAGCAACTTAAAAAACCACATACATCCCACCCCAAAACCCCCAAAAGCACTTTCTTGGATAGCAAGCTACCCTATGGCCCTATCAACCCAACATATATGCAAGAATTTAACGAAAGCTAAGGCTGACTGTGAAAGTAGGCTTGAAATGACACTGGAAGAGCTGCAGCCTGCCTTCCAAACCTCAGCTAAGTCCTGTAATGGCTGTGTCTTCATCCTGCCTACTGCTGATCTTCACTTGAGGTGTCACAGATGGCCTTAATTGCTTATCTCCTTCTGAGCTTCATATCTGCTGTGGTAGATTAACGGATGGGACTGATCAATGGGCTGAACACAGCCCTTGGCACCCCTAAACTACCTCTCTGCACAGTGATTAGTGCAATGGCTTCTCCCCACTCACATAAAATTTATAATCTTCTAATTTACATACTGGCATGTCTCACCTGAGGTGTAGCCCCTTTTACTCCATGCTACACCCACAGGCAGTGATAACACCTGGGGCCTGTGCTGGGCAGCTTTACAGGGCTGGCACTACCCCTGCTGACAGAGACCTCTTGCCCACTAAGAGGCCAGGGGAGATCAGAAAGTCTACACTTGCACACGTGCCAAGAGCACTGGCCAAAAGTGTTTCAGATGGCATTTTATTAATGCAGTGCAGCCAGCAACTTTGAACCAACATAAATTATACCAGGAAGATGAATAAGATGAAAGATCCTTCATCTTACCGCAGGCAGAAAATACACTCAGACTGTTCCTCGTGGTGCCTGACAGTCCAGAAAGAAAACACAATGATTCACATCACGCTGATCTGCTGTTGGAGGCCTCAGCACCTACGGTAGGTCCTACTGATTTAATGCAGCATGCAGCAGTAACTAACAATTTCTCAGTGGCCTTGCGTAAGAGTTTGCTTGAAAGCAGTGAGGAGAGTTTTGAAAACATTTGCTTTAGCTGTATTTTATGGCATGCCAAGCCATGAATCTCCCCTGAATGGTGCTGGTATGTGTTGGACTTTCCTCTGGTGAGCTCCCAGAGCATGGGCAGGAATCACAGCAGATACAAGGTTAATCTGCTTCCCAGACACGATGCTGTGCTGAAGAACCATTACTCAATTACAACACATCCACATCAGAGTAGTGTGTGACCACCTAGAAACTTCTGACAACCTCAGCCATCCCCATTTATATTAAAAGCAGCAGAACAGGTAACTCCTCTTTGCTGCTTAGTTAGACAAGGCTTGACAGAGTAAGAAGGGGCTTTGGACATAGCACAGTATCTGGTTTTACTCCAGGACTGGTTTTACCCACAGTACTCTGGTTTTGCCCAGAGCACTTCTATCCCTTCCTTTGCTACTGCTACCACCTCTAGAGACTGTTGTTAATAGGACAGGTCCTTGAGTGATGTAAAGCAGCAAAGCCCTCACTGCCTGATGCTCACTGCCCATTGCACAGTCCAGTGCACATCATTACAAAGAATAATCCCTCATCTTTCTGGTTTTAATGCAGCTTTTCTCCTTAATATTAAACTAAAGCCTTTAAACTCACTCTAAATAATTATTCCCTTTTTTTTTTTTTCACTCATGAGAAACAATGATATCTCACCACCTCTTCTTCCTCACTTGGCTTGGTGTCCTACCTCTTTCAATACCCTCCAGTGGACTGCTCAGGCTACAAATGATGAATATCATGCAGGATATACCATGAAACAGAAGAGTCTGGAATTCTTCTGTGGAAAATGGACAACATTGCCTCACCTCTGCTGCTGCCAAGATGCAGCTTCTGCCCCTCTTAGTCTCTGCGTACAAATCCCTTTTACTTTTCCCACAGAAGAGCACTGAAGAAAAATTACCTGGCAATCAGAGTGTTGGTGCTGTTTCTTTTCATTGCTTTGTTAAAACTCCTTTAATTTGCTGTATTTTTCTGCTTTTAAAGAATTGAGAAACTCTACTAGGAGCACTGAGAGCAGTGAGAAAGCATTCTTGCTGTAATTTGGCAATAGAAATGGATAACACAGTGATTGCCAACTCTGTGCCCAGTACTGTGCCACTTACTGCCCTCCCACACAATAACAAATATACAGTTCAAGCTACAAGTCTTTAAATCCTGTGTTCCTGGAGTCCCACTGCAAGAAGGGAATTTCATTTTGCATTTATATGAACTGTATGTGCCTCCGTAATTTCCATGAGAATGCACAACAGGTCCCGTAAGAAAAAAATAATTACAATGAAGCAACTCACCAAGTAAATTTGTTATGCCCTAAGTCCTGAATTCTCACTGAGCCTCCTTTCTCATGTACTTAACCCCTTTCGTTAAACAACCACGACTCACCAAGACCATTGCCAGGTATTGGGGTGGGCATAAAAAATACTGAATAATGTGCTGTAACTCTTCTTACAGACGAGATGGGAGTAGAAAACTGTAACAGCTTCTTCTGCATTACAAAACAGGAACCTAAGAACAAATGTGCTATGACCCTGCTGGTGAAAAATGAAGGTAATATAAAGCCTTGTAAGATTTCAGCTTTATTAGCATTATTTAACTTCTGAGACCATGAAAGGAGGCATATTTGATAAATGCAGCTGCGGGGACAGAATGCTTTTGGTTATGAAAGCCTGGTGTGGCACAGAAGAGAAAAATTACAGGACAAAGCCAAGAGCCTGGGAAGAGCAGAAAATATGAGGCCAAGGCGGTCAGTACTTTTTAACAGCTCAGATGTTACCAGGGAGAGGGCATCCATGGTGGATATTACTGGAGAAGTTCCCAACTCCCAGTGGAAATGGCTGGAACAGTTGAAGAGAAATTCAGATAAAAACATCCCAATGTCAATGAGAGCAGAAGTGTGCCTTGATCACACTATGGGAACACAGTGAAATGCTGGAATGACACATACTGCCTTATCAAATCTACTGTTAATCATCTTTTTATAGGCTAAAACTTTGCAGGAGACACTCCTGAGGATCCAGTAGTACCTCTTTTTCCAGAAAAAACTAAAAGGAGCAAACACCCATCTGTACAAAGGGCAGATGTGGATTTTTGTCTCCAAACTGTGGCAGCCAGATGTTGATAAAATAACATGATTTTTAACTCAGCACACACCTTATTTATCAAGATACAACTTTCAGAAACAAGCACTGGAACAGTTCCACTAAGTACACACACCATATATTGTTCCCACAGTCAGTTAATTATACAGCTTAGTGGAAAAGCCTCGTTAATGTTATGCACTTTACAAAAAGTATCTACATCTATCAGTGGAACAGTGTCTTGTAAAAAACACTTGCCTGATTAGCTGTGTCTTCCCTTTTAGAGACAAAAGAAAGCTCTGAATGACAAATTTTGGCCATGATCAACCAATCGTGCAGCAATCAAAACCCAACATTTGTAAGAATGAAGACAGAAAACCAGAAATTATCAGGAGAGCATCATAATAACAGATGGGCTGTGTAAGGGTTTTACTTTTTATTTACAGCAAATATATTACAGTAAAAAAGGTTAACATGGCTCATAGTTGTGTAAGGATGGTACGTATGCTTACATCAAAAAGGTTTAATTTCCTTGGCACTAACTGAACTGAATACGAGGATTCAACACAAAAATAAGAAACAGAACATTTATTAGGCAAACTCTAACTGTACACGTCTGCAACTGGAGCTTCAATGCAATCCAAAGAACACAAACAAGTCATCAGGATGGCAAGGACTTTTTCGACGAACATGTTTAACCCTCAAGACAAGGCTGTCTGGCACCATTTAAAAGTTGCTGTACTGAATACACTGATTTTAAAGAAATATCATAGATGATTAAGACACTGAAAATGCACTCAGCACAGTGAAGAAGCCCATTATTTTCCTTATTTCTTTTTTACTCCCATGATACAAGAGTTAAAAGGCTGCATGGCAGACAAGCTGGATGCAACAGCTGGAGGGTTTTGCCTGTCAAGCAAAGTGACTTGCAGCAAGAGACATGCTTTCTGCAACAAACCCGATGATACACAGCTTGTGTGGCTTCAAAGAAGATGATCTAAGAACAACAAATGTTGAAGCCTTATAAGCTCTTTACATCATAATCAGAATCCTGAGAAAAGCAGGATCCAAATTACTCCAAGTGAATTCAGGCTTACTTATACACAACAAAATTGTCCAGATACACCAACAGTAGTAAACAGAGTTAATGCAGTGTTAATCTTTTTACATTTTAATGACTAGCTATAAAAACAGAAACTAGCATGTTCAAATCTGTTTACATTTCCTGAGCTTAGTTAAATGAAGAAGGAATGAACATTATAAAAATCCCGGTAAGTCACCAATAAATTAAAAATGTACATAACCACTATAGCTTAAGAAGCTCAGAGTGAAGTCTGCCTATCCAATATCCTTTCTTTAGGAACCCTGTACAGAAACTACGCCATTAACTTCACCAGCAATACTGAGATGCTGTGGAATTGTAGGTCTTTTATTTTTCCCTTGCTCTTCCACCAGACTGCCTGATGGCCTTTCCTAATCAAATCATACGAGAGCGTTCGAAAACTGCAACCCTCTACTTGCAGTGCACAAACCAATGTTCTCAGCAATGCAGTGTACTACTGAAATTCAAATTTCCTAGCTGCAGTTATCTAGGTGGGCTCTCAGCTCTCACACGTAACATCACTACCCTGGCAGCAGGTTTGGTATCCTTTGGAGGAACAAACCAGGAGACTGGAGGAAAGACCTCAGCAATATTCATCTTAGCGGTTTCTTTAAGAGCCAACATCTTGCATTTCAGAAAAGCACTCGACCTACATGAGTCATACACATGTTTATTTATGCATGTTTATTTCCTGCATAGAGAATACTGTGTACCTTGGAATAAAACCCAAGCCTTGAGAATATACTGAGAGTATATTTGTTGCAGTGCTATGGAAGATTAATTCAAGCCCAAACAATCAAACTCAACGGTCTCAAAGACTTGCAGAGCACGAACTTTGATAAAACAAACTACTTTTTAAAAAACTGTCTGCTTATAGCATACTTTTATTTTATGGTGTAGATAAAAGAGAGGTAGAAAGGTTTATCTCCTCACTATCAGTTTCTGTGCAGTATTTATAAAGTATCAGAAAAAAAATCTATAGCTTTTCAGTAAAAATGCCAGCTTTTCTCCTAAGAATTATAAGGAATCTCTTCTTTCCACTTAAGTGCTGCAAACTAAGTAACTGGAATTTGGTTCAGAAGAGCTCTTCTTTCCAGTAGCCTTACCACACCAATTTTGTTACCAAGTTCTGCTTTTAAGAACTCATTACAGAAATACTCCTATACAGGGCTCAAAAACTCCTCAGAGATACAACCCACCAAACCATATTTACCAGCCAAGTAGTATCAAGTCTGCTCCTAAAAAAAGCACTCACTCTTGCTTGACTTACACGATCCATCTTACGCAAGCTACCAAGAGGGACAGGGAAGAATGAAGTATGGAAGGCCACGTGGCCCTATCCTTCTTTGGTGATGACCCCAGATGTGAGCACCACTATCACCCTGTCTGGCAGAGCTTCCTGAGGCAGCTTCTCTTCCTGCCACGATCCATTCTCTGCAGCAGGATGTGGGAGGATGGATGGTGCTTTAGTAACGAGTGCTCCTCAAAAAAGGTAGGAAGGAAGACTCGACCAGCAGACACAGCTGAACAGAAACCATGCTGGTAAGATAAATATCCATCCTTCGCTGGTGTTAAGACAAGCCTGCAACACTACAGTTTTCATGATTGTCACCAGATAAGGGAGAGAGATGGAAACATCAGCTACAGACATCCAGAGTGTGATCCGGACTGCAGTGCATTTCCCACGGAGCCGAGAGCCTCGGACCCAGCAGTGCCAGGGGAAGGCAGGTCAGAGGCACCAGGGTGGGATCTGCCCACAGGGACTCCACCCCTGACCCCTGCTCACATGGCACTGCGAGAACTGATCTATCTGCAAGAGAGGACCTGCCTGCTGACATTTCAGGGCACACAGGGCTGCAGCTCCAGCTTTATTCACACAGCAACAACTGTTCAAGGGTGGGATTTGAGCCATGAAAGTCAGACTGCTGCACGGTGACCTTTAATTTACCCAGTGAATGTTAAGCAAATTACATTAAATTAAATTCAGTCAAAGCAGATGCTAGCTTATTTATTAAAAAGCTCAGTTTTCTTTTTTTCAACTGGTTTTAGAGACCAGCAGCTCTTGGGAGCAGACCTTCAGTTTAACTTAGTCAGGCAAAAGCAGCTCCGCAGAGATGGCCAGAGGGACTCTCCTGCAGCAACACTAGCCTAAAGAAGACCTGGCTGTCCCTAGGGATGCAGAGCAACAGCTCAGGAGCACAGCATCTTTGCCTCCTTGCCCCACACACCTCCTACCTGACCCAGGTCTTCTCCTTTCTTCCACAAAAACCACACTGGACTCACAGTGGAAGACGATTCTTCACTGCCAACGTTGCTTTCTACTGTCATATCTTTTAAGAAATCTATGAATTGATTAATATAAAGAAGTATTTACTCTGTTTCAGAAAACCAATACTGTTCTGCAAATATATAACTTGTCATTAACTGTTGATAGGGTTGGGTAAGGGAGTTTGTATACAGCAACATGGTCACGTTCACAATCCAGGTTGGAAACATTTCTTTCTGTCAGCTGCAGCATGATGAGACAAAAAATGCTCCTGTACTCAAATAATCAACAGGCACACTTCTTTTCACCTGTCACCCTCCCTGTCCTTCAATCTGCTCTTTTTCAGCAGTATGCCTAAAAGCAGTCACATAAATAAGAGATGTGCTGCTTTCAGCCACATAGGCTTCATGCACAGTCTGTTTTGTCTCTTCTCTTTTGTTCTCTGGAAACATTATTCTCATTAATTTCATTCTCCAACTATGATCCACCAAAATAAAAATAAATTCAAGTAGGAATCCAAACTGGATATTGCTGGGTTATGGGTCAATGTAAACTGACCAGACCCAATGCCGAAAAGTAAGGATTGTTCGATTACACTTGCTGACCATAGACAGCTTCTTTCACTATTCACACAGTTTGAAGACCAAAGATTTGCTGAGAACAAGACACAGTCCATGTTCCCTGGAAGTAAATGGAGCTAGTAGCCATCATCTTCATCCATATCACAGCCATAATCTGAAACACACAAAGACAAGTGCATATAAAAATACAAATATTCCGGGAAGATGGAAGACACAATGGAAGTATTGCTTCTTGAAGGTTGTTTGCCTCCTACGTAACTACATGGTAAGTTTTGCCTTAGGCAAGCATTTAAAAAACCATCTATTTTCTTAGGGCTAAGTAAGTTCTTTCATGTACTTCCCTCAATGAAATAAAATTATTTTAAAGCATGTATGTGTAAATATCTCTTCTCACTTGTCACTAGACCCTCATTTAGGAATACTTGGCACATGTATATATGAAATACTTGGTTTAATTTAGAGGCTAAGGTGATTAAGCCTGATTGTCACAAGTAACTTGGCACACAGTGGCTGATAAGCAGCAGAATTACATTTACAAGTAGGCACATTTTTCACTAGACACAGGCACCAAGGAAAAAGCTGGTTTGTTTATATTATTCATGGATTTATGAGCTGAAATTGCAAGGGTTCAGAGATAGCTCAGAGTTCCCATCAACATCAAAAGAGTCGTGGAACAAATCCTGACCAATGCATCTGACTCGGATCTGCCTTATCTACTTAATTCTAGACTTAAAATTTTTGCCCAGATTTTTTAATCCAGTTTTGTTTTCTTAAACAATGCTGAGTGCAAAGACTGTGTGCTGTGTGCCAAAAGGCAGGTCTGTATGTTTCTAATGCATCAGTTTCTCTTCTGTGTGCTTCTGAATGCACTGACACTGATATTTTCTGTTGTGTAGATGAACCCATGGATAATTATTACATATGAGCCCCGAGGAAAGTTAAACTTTATATTCCAAATTCAATAAAGGGCAACATCTCACCCAAAGAGACAAGAAAAAGCTTGGAAGCAGAATTAAGTGTAATCTATAATGATTTGTGTAGAATGGGTGAAGTTCACCATCTGTAATTCATGCAGTTATTCCAGGCAGACAGGTCTAAAATCCATGGAGAAAGCAGCTAGGAAAGAGTTATTTGTTGCAGTGAGCAGCTCTGCACACCTGCATTTGGATTCTGGGAATACTCCTTTCCTTTTTATTTTTATTTTCATTTTTTACCTCTAATTTTTCAGCTGTTGTCCAGACCAGACAGGGAGTAGTTGAATGTTCTCAGAATGGTTCAAAAATAGTAACATTTACAAAGAAAAAAAACTCAGTGACCTTTATTCTATTTTTGTGGGGGGTTTATTAATAAACATAGACCCACCCTCCCCCACATGGGTGCCTTTTCTTGGGAACGTTATTCTAATAATAAAAGCAGGCAACAAACTGTTTTTCCTATGGTTCAGCAATTATTTTCCAGCAGAGAAATCAATCTAAAAGCAACAGACACTTTTGTGAAATGTATACACATTGTCCACAAAAGCTAAATGAATAGTGCTGGAAATGTTTTTGCAGTAAATAACATTTCAGTAGGAAACTTATTCCCATCTTGAGTCTTTGCAACCCATAATTAGCAGCTCTCATTTTAAAAATAATTTTGTGTATTTTCAAAGCTTAACTTCTAAAGGGAAGTTTTTAATATAGGATAAATGTGGATGTGTCCAGCTAGGAAAATCCACAGCGGAGAGGAGACCGCCTTTTCCTGCCAGCAAAGAAATCTAATTAAACCAGTGGCTTTGCTGGGTAACCCAAAGAAATTAGCACACATCTGTGTACCATACATGCACCACCAATGCCATTCCTGCACTTGGGGAACAACTGCTTCTTCCTAACATTTTCCCCAGAAACTGATTTGTTCTGTTTTGAGCTGGACGGACACATCCCCAGGGCTCACAGACAACCTGGACACCACTGCAGCCTCCACTGAGGAGGCAGAAGGAGCAGGGAGGGGAGGCTCAGGGGGCAGTGAGCCCCAGACACCGCTAATAGAGGGGTTACTGAACCCCCAACTTCTCAGATCCACATTAATAAACCTAATCCTGGAAAACACCTCACTCTTCAGTTTGTTCTTGAGAAGGCCTCTGAGCCTAAAGCTCAAGATGCAAAGTTTTCTCAGGAGGAGTCTCTAAGGTCAGGTTTCAGACAAGGGTGATTCCAGGCTTCCCACAGGAATGGGCAATGCTGAAAAGGCAGCAGGAGCTCTGGTACAGGGACAAGCAAGGGGACCCTCTGTGTCCCCAGACCTGCAAGAACAAAGCCCACAGCACCAGGAGATGGTAACCCCAGCTCACCATTTCCTCCCATTAACTGCAAGGCGCTCATGCAGTGATCTTCATCTTCTTCTACCTCTTCCTCTTCCACCTCTTCATCATGGTTGTAAGCTACTGGGCCACTCTCCACAAGCACAGCTGCTGGTTTTTCTACATCAGAGGCTTCAGCCTGTGCAGCTGGAAAGGAAACCTGCATAAAAGAAGAGAGAACAGTAGAGCAGCCGTTCCTTTGGTCCAATATTTGCACAAAACTTTAGCAGCTTCCAAATGATAGGGACAGGAGACAGAAGCTCATGTCCAGTGCTACAGGTTCAGTTGTTCTAATGAAAGTCTGAATGAAGGTCGGGCAAAACCACCCAGTTTTCACTTAGTCCAGAACCAGGCAACTGAAATATCCAGTAATGGTAACAGCAGAACAAGGATTCTCTGGCAAGCACAAGAGGAGAAGAAATCTGGGAGCGAAGGCTCCTCAGTAGAGCTCTGTGGGAGAACTTACAAACCTCTCCCACAGTGTGCTCAACTCACATCAGGCCTATTACAAAATAACAACGTTATTGACTATTTAATGATAGCAAAAATGTACCCTTCAAATCAGAAAAAGCCCAACATGTATTAGTTTCGACAGCTCTGGTTGGATTTATTTGGCGGCGCAATGAGCTGTGGAACAAATAGCACTCTGTAGACAGCACTTAATGTGATGGCAGAGCACTCAGTTGATAATACACACTGGCACCTGTAACATTACCTATGGAATTCATCAAAATAATGATCTCCAAACACTAACTTGGGAATCGATCACTGAGGGGACCTGTTGCGTACGTGTTTGTCCCCAGCTGCTCCAACGTTAGGCAGGACACAGCACGGAGGGAGAGAAAGGGCAACACCACAAGGGAATAGAGGTGAATTTGGAGTAGGTAATACTGTCTTTGGTTCACTGAGGAGAGATCTGGGAACAGGGCAGGAAGCAGCAATACAGCCTGTGCCAGCACAGCCCAGGCTCTGGTCTTTCTGATCATTCTTCTCACTTTCATGGTGTGCTCAGTCTGGAGACCCACCTCCTTTTCTCATCCAGGGAACAAACATCACAGGAGCTTTACCTCCATCAGCTTTGTAATAGGGTACTTTCTACATCCATTCTGTACTTGGGACTGTTTGGGGCTTTTTACACTAGAGCCTGTGGCACACAAAACCAGCCAATTAGTGGCAATTTGAAGAACCTTAAAGATTGACCATGAATGCTGCGTTGTCATGTTAAGAACTCCGAGAAGGGAATATTGACAGTACCTGTCACCAGTCAGCTGTTACCAGCACTGAGTCATCTCCCCTAGTAACAAAGATGGAAAAGACTGGGACCACTTCCTTGGAAGGACAGTGGTGAGGTGCTTCTAAAAAGGAATGGTCCAAGGGAGACCAGAAAACCCCAACTCCTCTGGTCCATACCATGAGAAAAGTGCTACAGTGCTTTAGGTCTTAAACTGCAGTACATAACTATGTACTGCTGCATGTTCTCCAATTCCATTGGCAGCAAGTTCTGATAAAGTGTTGTCGTTTATTTTTATTTATTTATTTATTTATAAATGTATTTACTTGGGATGCAGTAGCTCCTAGAATCCCTATAACTCCAGGCACTTTAGAGATACACCGTAAGAGAAAATCCCTGTACCAGAAAGTTGACAGTCTAATTATTTAGACATCAAAGCTGTTCCTGAACTTGTCATATACCATGACAGTCAACCTAAAGAATCTGCCTGAGTTTTTCAAAGCCACCTAAGGGTTTGCTCCAATAGCTCATTAATAGGGCAAAAGACACCCATTAATTGTAATAGAAAATCAAGTATTTAGATACTTGGATCAGTCAAAGACAGGTTTTCATGACTTTTTAATGCTCAAATTAATAATATTATTTAGAGGAACTTCCCTCCAGTTTATATTTCCTACCACTGCTTTTGCCTCTAGAGTGATCAAATTAAGTCCACCTTGGTATAAGCAGAAATAGACACAACAGTTTGAGACAAATCAGCATCATAATAAACATCAATTTATATGTTTAAAAGTATCCATCTGCTCTGAAAAAGTGGGTGAATATAAAGGAGCTACAATTGAGCCATTATTTTTTAAAATTGCACCATGCTAATTAAAATGTGACCTTTTTCTAATTATCATGTCCACTTCCAGACTGCTGTACTTCTAAAAATGTGCAGAGTTTTCTAATGAGCATAGAATAAGAAGTGAAAATGTATTTCCCTAGGCAGGATATCAAACTGTTTCTGAAAATCAATGGCTTTTTGTCATTTTAAAAATAAGGCAGTCAAACAACACCTTTAAATAGAACTTCCTGAATTCACTTCCAGACGTCCTGGACTAGAGTTTGGCACTTAGCTTTATGTTTGAATGGGCAATTGTCAAAGATGTTAAACTACCCAAGGGAACTGGTTCACTTTCAGAAGGGTGTCAGTGTCACACATTCATGGGGAAGAGGGACAAATTCCTTTGGTATACTGAATTTTTAGATATGCAGTAGACAGTTCGTTGTACACAAAATACCTGTGAATACTCTGTACGGTGTGAAAATAATAGTGAAAGAAAGCAGCTGTTGTTGTTATCTGGTTTCACTATCTGATAATAATCCTGATCCCTTTGGGAGGTGCACAAAGCCACCCAAGCAGAGCTTCTGGCAGTGGCCAGTTACCAGCACTAACTTTCCTGTGGCACTATTACATTTTCAAAGTAAACAAACAAAGCAAAGAGCAAGCCAGGCTGTACAGGGTAAGCTCTTTCCACACTGGTCTCTGACAGAAGCCCAGCCCATCCCCGGGGTCAGCTCTGGCTGCGCAAAAGTGGAGTTTTGCATCCTTCTCTGTGAGGACAGTCCACAGGCACGAGCTCTGCCCTCTCCTACCCCTCCTGACCATTTACTTGACATGGACCTTTTTAGATGCTTGCAGGGAGTTTTCTCTTTTTTGCTGTCCAACGAAGCATTAGGAGGCTGTGCTAATGTTCCTAATGAATAAATAAGGGCAAGTCTGGGTTAGAAAACAGCCAATCTCAGCTTTGCACTGTTCACAGTAACCAACTCTTGGCCTGATCAGAGAGACAAGACTCATTTCTTTTACCCTTATCTATTGCATGACCAGAGCCAGGCTGAGAACAGCTTGTGGGAATTTCCAAACTCAACCTGTTGCATCAGAAGTGCTGGACTTTTCATACCTGTTCTGTGGCAGCCTTCTTAGCAAACTGGGTTGAAATCAAGGGTCTTAATCTGCAAAGAAGGAAAGAAAAAATGCTGAACATCAGAAAAGTTGCTCAAGAGTTTGACACAGAGTATTCAGAATCCAAACAGTGAAAGCACTTTGCTAGTGTTATGTTGTGCAATTACTTTTTTAATGATTTAAGATAAAGAGCAGAAAGCCACAAATGCCATGACAATTAACACACACATTCCCTTGGAAGCATCTGTCCCAGTTCAAGGTAATAATAAAAGATACCAGCACAGTAGCAAAACCTCATCTCAAACCACAGCCCCTGCTTCTCCACAAGGTATTTGAAATAGCTGGGTTTGTCACATTTTACAAAAATCAAAAGAAAACAGATTTTTGGAAGAATGCAGACATGGCAAGACTGGGTCACACTCAGATTACCTAGCACTGGTCTGCAACTGCTTCCCTGTATCTGATGATACATAGAGGATACCAGTAAGATTATGCATGCAGGATACCATAATCATCACAGACAAGATTTTAACCTCCAGCTACAGAAATCATCAAAAAAACCCCAGGGACCCTGCATACCTTGAATAAGAAATGACAGAAATTGAACATAAACGTTTTTAAAAACTCTGCAACAGATGTGAAAGAGATCTGCATATTTGGGGAGAAGAGCTGGATCAGTATAACTTCACGGCAAACTGTAAAATATTATTACTTCTGAAAAACATTTCATACTCTGTTGTTTCCTTACTGCCATGAAGGCTGCTCTCAATCCATCATTTAGTGTTACTTTCTGGTTTCTCCTGCTCATCTAGATGTATCTAGTCACGAAGAGGATGACTTGCTTTCTACAGAAACACTGCTCAGACAGCTCCTCAAGCACATCTTTTAACGAAGTCTAGGCAAACAACTTAATGAATACCAATTTATGCCTCCAGAGATACAGCCTTTTATGATAAGCAGAATTTTACTCTCATTTTTCTCTTAGTCATTCCTCCTTGTTAACACACAGAAACTCGTTGTTTTCCTACTTATTTATATATTTCAAATAATCACCAGGAGGAAACAAATCCCCAGAGAATGAGCAGGGGAGACTCAGATCATTATCTCCAGTGGCGAAGACTATATTAAAATACAACATATTGGCTAAGCTCCAAAATGGTTCAAAAACTGGTCATCTCTGAAATGCTTTGCAGGACCCAAAAGGCATTTCAGCAACTCAAGTAACTCAAGGTGCCTCCTCACAGTCGATCAAAACAAAAAGAAGCCAAGGCAATGTTTCAGGAGCTGCACCACAGAAGAATCCAGAATACATTATTCTGCTACAGCTATTTCTTGTCATATTACATAATTATAAAAAAATTCAAGAAAGAGATTTTCTTGACCTACATAAATATCTATTACTTACAAATCCTGGTGGACTTCTGGCCTCAGAGAGAATGTAGTTGAGGGCACGGACAAGCTCCTCCCTATGTGCCCAGCTTTCTCTTTCCATTATCTAACCCCAAGTGTAGTTTTCACCTTTAAATGCCATCTAATCCAACCCCCCTGCAAGAGCAGGGACACCTTCAACATGACCAGGTTGCTCAGAGCCCTGTGCAGCCTGACCTTGAATGTTTCCAGGGATGGGGAATCCAACACCTCTCTGGGCCTGTGCCAGTGCCTCACCACCCTCATAAGAAAGAAATTTCCTCCTTAATTCCTGAAATTTGAGACTACCTGCCTACTTTCAATCACTGTTTTCCAAAAAAACACCCTGTTTAGATGCTTACAAACATATGGATGCAGCAAAGCCAAAAGGTTGCACAGCTGAAGGATTCTAATTACCAAACAAGTTGTGTTTCATTGACAGGACTGAAAAACACCCAACACTGGTAAGAAATGAAGGACTTTTATTTTAAACCCATACTCATGATTATTGCAATTAACATTGTACCAAAGATAGCACCTTTTCCCTCCTGCTACCCAAAGACATCAGACCTCCCTGGAGCACCCTGAAAATATTTCCTCCCCCCAATTAAAATCAAGCTGTTGAGTAAGACTCACAAGGTAATCAGAAATTGCTGACATTTCTTTTAGAGCAAATTATACATGTGCTCACACAGTGAAGAAAACAATCACAGCTACAGGAAGCAGAGAGTAAACATTCCAGTTTCATTTTAATTAAAATGGTCCCCTAATGAAAATAAAAAGATTCACGCTTATGAAAAGCCTATTTGCAAAAACTTTAGTGCTACATCCAAGAGCCTTTCTATACCATTTCTCAGCAGTGAGGGACTCTCACACCCAAACTGAAATTAAAGCTGTATTTCTGTTCCATGAGAGCCGCTCACAACACACACATCTTTGCTTCCTTACTACAAATACAGCACTGCCATCCAATTTGGGCAATACAGTTTCTCTCCCAGATTAATCTAAAATGCACACCAAAGCAGTGGGGTGGATCCTGCTCCTGCCATGGATGGTCAGCACCTGCTGTAGGCCAGATCCAAGGGGGTCACTCATCACCTGGGTGGAACAGCCTGGCCCACTGTCCCTCCATACTATCTGCTCCCTAAAACACGAGTCACAACACTGGAAAAAGGTAAAACCATCACAGTGAGAGACAAAAACATACTTCCCCTCTGAAATAATGGCTTTGATTCAAATTACAGCTGTAAAAGTTATAAATATATAACCCCCTTGGCTCTCCTTATGCCTACGGAGAACCCTACTATTACGGTACAAAACCATTTAAGAAGGTTTTATAGTTGGGGTGTTGTTTTGCTTCTTAAATGCCCCAATGTCCTGACCTCCTTAAACCAGAGCAGCTGCTGCCACACCAACCATATGGAGCAATAAATTACTGGCTGCCATGGCTACAGATACGGGCTCCTTCTGCTGTCTGGCTGCACCTCAGAGGGTGGAAAAAAAGTGTCTTCATGGAAGAGCATGACTGCTTTTGAGGCTGGATAGGTCTGAGTATTAATGATCAAAAAAGCACCTTGAAAAAACAAGTAATTGAAGTATCTTATCCAACTTTCACTGGGCATGACTCAGCCTCATCTGCAAAAGGCTACCAAGGGACACACACGCACATATACACCACAGAAGAAAGATCCTGTCCATCAAAGTCCAGACTGAATTAGAGGTTCACAAGCTCCACAAATAGTAACATCCTACATTAAGGTACAATTCCATATATACTGAAGTGAAAACAGCATCTATTTAAAATGTAATGTTGTGACTGGAAAATAATGGGGCTCCTGGTCTTCCAAAGTGTGTCAGTTGTCACTCACTATTTCTGATGATTTCTAGTTTAGGGCACTTTCCTTATGAACTTTGCAAATTAACACAGTACCTTGTGGGAGGGAGTAACAGAACAAGCAACTTTCTGAACAGCAGTGTGATCCATAAAAGGGGATAAAAAAGATTTCACACAGCCCCAAGTGTTACATCCACACTTCAAACTACTTCAAAAATTATGCAGATCTACTAATGCTCATGTCAGCCAACACACATAACACTGGAAACAGATTATCTTGACATGTTTGCGACAAAAACTAATGGCATGGTACAAGGCATCAGAGGCTGCTCCCTGCCAAATCTGCTCCACTCTCAGCTGAGATGTGCACGATAACGTCTGGGTTTGTCCTCCAGCTTAACAATTTAAAAGAAGATTCAATATAACAGCTCCTGACAGGGCTGGAGATCACACAGACTGAACTTTCAAAGCGTTTTTCTCTGAAAAACAAGCTGGCTGTGACAAACAACAGTTTTTATTTTGCTTATTATTTAATAACAAAAGATTACACAGCACAGTACATAAAGGAGAAAGAGCAGTGAGAGGTAATAAACCCACCTCACTTGCATCAGGCTGTTCATCCACCAAAAAGTTTGACAATGCCATAACAATCTCCTCAGTGCAATTCTGCAAGTAATTGGGAAACTCACCCAAAGCTCTGTTTCTTACTGAATTTTAATTTAATCCACCCAAGTAGGGAACATCTTATTGCTGCTTACTGCCCATACTAATTTTATACACGGATGGTCCCAGAATACACAATGGGAAGCAGAGATTGAACAGAGCCCACAGCCACAAGCCTGCAGTGTAATTATGCAGGTCATCCAAGACAACTGCCCATGAAACCTATATATCCATGCACAGGCCTTTCATGTGCAGGGACAGAAAAAGCTATTGAGAAATGACTCAACAAAAGACAGGTCAGGTTGTTCATGCTGGCCAAGATCCTCCTCCCACCTGAGGCCAGATGGTTTTGCCTCAGGAGGTCAGTTTACCAGACATCTGTGTGAGAAGGAAATTAATATAAATGTTTATCCAGGCTAAGAGTGCCCTTTAATTAGGTACCATCAATGTTATCCTTACTGGAAAGCTGGGAATTACCTCTCTGCAAGGATTTAAAGCTCTTCTTGGAAACACAACAGCATCAGGAGATACTGACCCACTGTCTGGCCATTGGGTCAGGACAAAGGGGTGACCCTCCTGGGCTTGGATGACTGCTCTTTTCCAGAGGGCAAAACAAAGACTGCAACGACAACCATAACCCTGGAGCACTTCGGGGTTTGCACATCCAGCTGTGCATCCCACCATCTTCTACATCTGCTTCCGGCTGAGAGCCAGACGCTCACAGGAGCTGTTCCCTCTGCTCAAGAGGAAGCAGACGCACATGGCCAAGGCCATGGCTGGCTGTGACACCCATGAACAGGAGCATGATGCCCTGAGGACAGAGGCTGGGGGTCAGGGTGGCACTATGCCACCTCAGAAGTCCAGACACAACCACAGACAGCATCATGCTCTGTGGAATGATGAAGCATCCTTGATGCTCACACCTTGAAACCATCTGTGCCTGAATGTGAGGCAGAGGCAGGTGGTTTTGGCTTTCTCAAGATGAGGCTCTTCACCTGGTCCAGCTCACCATCACTGTGAAAGCCCCAAGGAGTTTCCCTGAATCACTCTCCCAAGTGACAGGGCTGCAGAGACCCCAACTAAACATGTCCAAAGTGCAACGAGCTCAGCTCACACACAGTGAGATCCCTTTGGAGATGGCTCACGCCAGTGCTGCCAGCTGTACAGACGTGACTCATGGAGCAGCAGGCAGGGCCTGAACCCTCCTGCATACTAGCAGAGACAGCTAAGCCAGTTTGTGCTAACTCTGCTCCAACATCCCTGCGTGAACTTCAACTCCACCAACAATCACTGCTTTCGTCCTGTTTCCGAGCAAGCAACACTATGTAAAGAGCCATTTCAAGCAGGAAAAAAGCAAACTGAAGTGGCAACAAAAACTAAAGTGAAATGAGGAATTGTTTCCTCTTCTGATTCCCACTCAGTCCTCTTTCATGCTGCATCAGAGGAGCTTGGCTTTTATCAGTGCAGCACCAGACAACACTGCACTGGGAACATCTTCAGTGCTAATGAGAGCAGCCTCTCCCAGCAAATGCCTGGAACTGAGCACTGAGGGACCAAAACTCACAGGGGGATACTGGAAAAAAGTAAGAATCTCTATCATTCACTACGGAATAGATTTACCAGCGAGGAACTAAGCACCTACATCACTCACCAATAGGCTTTTGAAAAGCAGGAACTTGGCTAGTGTGTCGTGAGCTGAACACCTATTTCAGGCTTTTCAGAGAGGGGCAGGGCCCATGACATCTGTCTTCAATAACCCAACTCAGAGCAGGCAATATTTTTCTGCATAGCTGCAGCACTCTTTCCTCAATTAGATGCTAGAAAAATAGCAACTTGCTGTTCTTCCCACTGACTAAACCAACAGATTTTCAACGGCAAAAATGAAAAGAATGACATCTAAGGCCACCTCTTTGGGACCAAATGAAATGATGCTCCTGCAGCAGATCCCAAACAATATCTGCACATATCTGCTTCTAAAGGAAATTGCTGCAGACCATGGGAAATTACAATTGCTTCAGGACAAGAAAGGCTGACTGATCTAATATTTCTGGTTGACACACCTTCTTCCTGGGTTTGTCAATAAAGAGACTGATGAGCTCATCTCTCCACAAGTCAGGAAAGTGTTAGTTGAAAATATGCTATTCCTTTCACCATGGAAATTTTTCCAGATGAAATGATGGCAGCAAGGCAAATCTGCACCTTGCTGAGAAAAGCTACTTAAAATAAGGAACCTATGAAGCATTTTAATGAAGGTAGATGAGTAATCATAATGGTCTCAGTTAAGCAAGTCTAATGGCAGTGTCACTTTTAAAACACGGGCGTGAGACAACTCATGTGGTGACAATCCATATGTCTTAACCATCGTGTCACGCCGTCTTTCAAATGGTAACAGTGCAGAATGCAACTGCTGTGGCAGGAAGAACCATTATTAGCAGATAAGGAAAATAAAAACAATTTCAAAATCGTGCCTGAAACTATAGTAACAAGAAATGAAATTTTAAAAGTTAAATGAACACATTATCATCTCAACAGAAGGATTATGCTATTGAAAAATTCTCAGCAGTAGCACTGCCATCTGTTTCTGGTGCAAATATATTTTTCTAGACTCAAGCAAGGAGTATTACAGATATTTGCTTTCAGACAAGTGTTTTGATCAATCTTAACCTCATGAAAACTTCAAATGAGGCAAAAGATAAAAAGAAAACACCTTAGTAACCTGCAGTCTCTGGGAACAATTCACCGAGGTTGTTATACCCAACGGTGATGCCAGATCGATCGCTGGATCTTCCCTGTTGGCATACAAGGACAAAAATCATGCCAGACAAAAGAGTAATTCACTTCTTCCATACCTCTAGTAGCCCATACCACTGGGCAAATTCGGTTTCTCTCATCCAATTATGCAGACAAAACTAATATTTCAAAATTCAGGTAACTATAGATTCATACAAGTAATCCATCAAGGAATAAAGATGGATGACTGATTTTTTTTTTTTCATTGTGTCTGGTCTATTATACATTAAAGAGCAATTTCACTGGCAGCCATCTGGAAATCAATGTATTCCAAGCTTTATTTTATGATTACTAACATTCCCCTTCGTAACTCATTTCTAATTATAAGCAATAAATCACTCCTTCTTGCTTGTAATTTGTAACAGCCAATTATGGCAAACCTCTTATTTAAATAGCGAATCTCACTGTAAAACATCACATATTTTGAGGTATGCACAGAACATCTAATCAGGCAGCTGAATGGTAGAACGATGATTTAACATGGGTTTTGCAGCCACCAAGGAGACACAAGCGGAAGAACCCACTCTCCCCAGTGCCCTGTGCACACCAGAACTTTTCAAAACTGAAAGCACGGGTCTCATCTGCCTGACTTAATGTAGAAGAGATTTACATGCAGCAGTAAGTGAGCCAGGACACAACTCAGGAAAGGCTGGTGTCAAGGATTCCCTTTACTGTGTCAGGAAATGAATAAAGAGGTTGTGGCAGAAGAAGCTGTAGGCTGGTTAAGTAAGAACTTCTGGGGAATGTCTAGTTTCATTTTAGGAAGTAACAGTGAAAGAACACAGCTCTAAATTTAATACTTTAAAAAAACAACTCATGCGGCTTTTCCCACGTCTGGATTTATGTTTGAAACAGGCTGGCCTCCTCCTCCCAAGCCAAAGGACACCCCCATGCACTGCCCAGGTGCTCAACATCACACCTACTCCCTGTTACACGGGTTTTGTAGGTGTTAGCATAGAGTATGAGCAAGGCACTCTGATCACTCCTCCCCATCCCTCCCAGCCAGGAGAGTATCGGGCAGAACAAAGCAATGAAACAGTCAGCAGAGAAAAAGTGTCACCAGATAAATCCAGATTCTTCCTTCTGGGAGTAGCCTTTAATGGTGGTTTGCTATGGCAACTCTCACCAACAGAACACCAGCAAAGAACTGTAGTGGAGGATGTCAGATAAGACCAAACAGGGTCAGTCCAAAAGCACAGGCAAGGACACAGAAAAAATTTTAGTTATATTTGTTCTTCAGTGTAGGTCTGAGTAACAGGCATGTGAGTGCAAACACAAGAGAGAGGCTTCTTATAAATAGCTCTGCTGGGATTTGTCCGTTAGGAAAAAACCTCACTCTTGTCAGAAAAGTATTTGATACAATTTTGGACACAGAATTTATTACATGAGAAACTGATCTCAGGAACGTGGAAGTGGTTCCCACTGAGATTTTATTCGGTCATCACACAGCTCGAGTCTGTTCCAGCTTCACATCGTGTCATCTGGTAAGCGTTTACAGTAGGAATCTAGGGAACTGGATTTGGAAAAAATCCATCACAACTGACCTAAATCTGATCTGACCTGAATAATCAAACTGAATACCAAATTCAAAAATGGCTAGACAGAAGAGAGGAGCTGGAATTCCTCAGCTGCAGGAGTTATCTCGTGCCTTCCTCGGCCATACACTGGGTTAGGCACCCTCTTTCTTTTCCCGAACAGCCATGGTGACGGAGGCTATGTGAACACCCCCTTGTTCCAGAAGAGTCAAAGACAAGTGCACAAGTGCTGCAGGCTCCACCATGTTCCCTTTCCTTTTGAGATACCATTCACTCACGAGAAAACGTGGTGGTGCATTCCTCCCCCCCAGGCCGCACTGTGATCTAAGCGAAGCACCTGGAAATGGGGAATGGAAGATAGCAAGTATTAAGAAAATCCAAAGAGAATGCTTTGGGAGGGTGGTGGTGATCGTGTCAGTGCCATCTGGAAGTGTCTTGGCCACAAAGTCACCCCAGAGGGTGACCTTGGCCAACGTGGTGCTGCAACAACCCCTGGGTAATGTCTTAGACCCACGGCCACACCAGCCCACCCTACAACCACGTGTCATAGTCACGTGTCTTGTCACCAAGCCCTGCCTGTATTGCTGCTTCAGAGTCTCAGGGGGTTGGTTACACTGCCAGCACTGTTTTATTGCTCAGAGACTGAGATGAAGATGTACAGATGCAGCACCACCTCAGTAACACGCAGCAACTCTCAATAGATGGATCATTATTTACAGAGACCTTGTAGAGATGTGTTCAACAAAAAGTTTCACCACTTTCAAGACTCCTTATCTTCTTTTTATGAGAGATCTAAGTATTATTTATTAGTCTTCTCCAAACACAAAGCTCAAAGGCATTTTAACATCTGGTTTACTCTCTCAGCAGTGAGAAAAAAACACTCTGAAGAAAACTAAAAAATCACTGGCTTCATGT
Organism: Corvus moneduloides; assembly: GCF_009650955.1. NCBI lineage: Eukaryota > Metazoa > Chordata > Aves > Passeriformes > Corvidae > Corvus > Corvus moneduloides. Next base: position 7,355,143 of record NC_045481.1, on the reverse strand, counting down.
TGATGAAACTTGGGCAGTATATATGGCAAAAACTTTGAACGAGGATGCAAAAAACAGCCCGTAGAAAACTGTAAAGGGAGGGAGAAACAGACACCAAAGCTTATAAATTTCATTTTGAAAATAAGGCGTCATTCTTAGTATGCCTCTGGATGTGCATCTTCCCCATATAGAGTTCAAAAAGCTTTATATAAACTATACTTCTAAGCAAGCTTGTAATTAGCTAGGGGCAGGCTTGGCTTTAATTACAGCTTGAAGAGGCACACGTTATGGAAATACTTAGCTAATAACCACAGCAATGCTCTGTTGATGGCTGAGGTCAGGCCAGCATGTGATTGCCATGTAACCACCTGAGTACTTTCTGCCTTGTGTAAACCGGGCTCCCTAATGAAGGAGCAGGACTGGTCTGTCAGGTCTTCCTCCCCGCTCTGCCATAAAGGCTAAGCCAGGCTTCGCTGGCAGCAGAGCTGAAGTGTCCTGAGTGCCTGCATCTGGCCTCCCTGCTCCTTACAAGTACGCTGTGGGATACCTGTTCTCACCTCGCCTGGAGATGCTGTACAAAAGGAACCAGGGAACCCGACAGAGAGAGACAAAACTGCACCATTTCAGCATCAGGCAAGATCAGCCTGCACCCAGAGCATGAATTGGTCAGATATCAGCATACACTGCAAACATGTATACATTAACCTGTACAGCTTTTTTCAGAGGCAGTATGAGGTTGATCCCACATCCCATCCCAAAAACCCAACAGGATAGTCTACAGGAAGAATATACGTCCAAGACAAAGTTCCTGCAAGTTCACACAGCCCTCTCACAATTTTGGATCCAACCTTTATTGACATAAGAAAGGACCAGAAAGTAAACTGTACTTTATTCCAACCTCAGAAGCTGCTTGCCTGGCAATCTCTACTTGGGTATAAGTATGCATGGATAATGAAGTGCAAAACCAATACAAATCACTGGGAAAATGGCTATTTACCATTGAATATGACACAAGTTTAAAATATGCATTGCTACACACTGTGGGTGCTTGCTCATACACTGTGTTATGTACCAATGAATTGCTGAACTGGGTCACAGAAGCCCTTCATGATCTAGAAGTCCTGTCTCCTTCACAACACATTTGGTACAGATAAAGAGATGAGTATAAAAATGCAGCCACATTTTCTTATGGAAAGAAAATTCCACATGGAAATGTTAGGAAAGAAAACAATATTAATTGCTGTTTTAAAACCTGTGTACAATATGTGCAAGTGCTTTTGAGAGAGGAGAACGCTGCTGCTGATGTGGGGAGCAGACATCACCATCTTCTCCGGTGTCTCGTGTAAGGCTGCACATCTGCAATGAAGTTAGGTGAGCTTTGCAGGGGATCTTATGTGTAAAGCAGAGTTACTTGATAGTGTTTTGCTTTAATACAGCTTAATACTAGTGTTAACATATAGAATTATCCAACAGCAACCTCACTGTAACTGCAGGGGAGATGCCTCTCACAGCCTCTCATGCTGGTTTAACTGGATCAATTGGAAAACCTGTCCAGGTGAAGACCGTGCTGCCCGCAGTTGGCTGCACGTGGCTGGTGAACAGGGGGCAGCTCTGGGCCACCCATCCCTAATCTGGCCCAGTCGAAACAAGCCAGGTCAGCCTAAGGAGACATCTGCTAACTATTATCTTTGAAATTGCTGGAGTTCTCACAACCAGTTGAAGAACACTTGCACAAGCAGGTCAGGCAGCAGATCTGAGCACAGAGCAGCTGAGTTCAGCTGGGAAGATGTTTTCCTGACCTTGGCTTACAGCCACTCAGATGGCTCCCAACACCTCCTCTGCACCAAGCCCTCACCTGGACAAGTGGAAGGCTGACCCCAATCTCAAACATTCAGATGACCAAAACTTCTGTAACTGGGAATCAATCACTCCCCGTCAAAGCAAAACATGGCAAAACCCACGTGACAAGATCTGTTTAAAAACCCTTATTCCACCTCAATTTTCTACTCAACCCTGGCCCCTGGTGCACAATTCTTCAGCCAACAAAAACCCACCTTCTGAGAAGAGCCAATGTAAAAGTCAGGCAAGCAATTCCACTTGCTGAACATCCTCTCCTCCATTTCACTGTAGCTATGGAAGATGCATTAAAAAGAAAATTACTGCAGCTACAAGGCTCCATTCAAAAACTGCTCGTCCACATCCTCAGCTCTGTGTACACAGAAATACTGAGGGGTTGGGGTTGTCCTTCAGCACTGTGCTGCTCCATCTGAGAGGGAGTCATATAAATGCTGTGTAAGCTACACTCCTGCCACAATTACTAAGATATGGGCTGTGAACAGTAAAAGAAGTTTAACTGACCATGAAATGTGCAAATACTACAATAAATAGATATTTATACCCTGTCGCATTTATATAGAATTCCTCCTTCCCATCCTGTCATTCATATTTTGTCACCATATTGTGTCTAGTTTTTCAGACAATTTTGGACATGTAATAGATTTTAGTACAACTCTAGTGACAATGTGTAAAATCTGAAACAAATGCTATCCATCTCAAGTAAATCCCTGCTTTTTCCTTTGTACCTAGCAGAGCTTGCTCTCCAACCCCATCGTGAAATAATTGTATTGAACAGAGAAGACAGCAAATTCCCACTGTAGTTCAAATCCCTCTAAACACTAACCTACGTTTGAAGATCAATAAAAAAAATGCACTTTCAGGTTAATCTTCTGCCTTTTTTCTTTTTTTTTATTTTGAACTTCAACCCCTTGCATTAAAAATTCACAGCAAAGAAACTGATATTCCTGCAGGACCTGAGCCACTTGAAGTGAAGTTCTCAGCAGCACTGTGAGGCTGGGTATGCACAGCCCCTTTCCAGGCTTTGTGCTGCACGCACCCTCTCCGAAGGGAAGGGGCTCCCTGCCACACACAAAGAGGAGGCTGTTTGGGCTGAAGTCACAGCTTCAAAGACCAGCAGCACAGAATTTGCCAACTTGCTTGGCCATTCAAGCAAATGTCAACTGAAACAAAAGCACACCGAGGAAAAGTTGTTACCGAATGCCACGCTGGGAAAAATAATGCAAATTTGTATCAATGATCAACTTAGCTTTAACTGAGCCTAATGAGCAAGTTGCTTATGGCTTTTTTTTTTTTCATCACCACACTCATTTTGCTCTCTAAAGGCATTTCTGAAGCATCAGTTTTAGAAAAAACTTGATTTAAAAAAAAAAGTGACACCCTCCCCTGCTTTTTAAAGAAACTTTAATGTGTAAAGTTTAGATCTCCTACGTTCTGTACTTGGTCAAAATATGCAGCAAATGCCTAAGAAGTGCTTGGCCCCAGGGAGACAACAGTCTGTACAGACTCACTTGTAACACATGCCCGCCTTTCAGCTGTTTAATATCCATACACTGTATTTCCTTTATCGGCACTACAGAATCGCTCCACTTTGACTCAGTTTTTTGTGTCTACAAAGTATCGTGAGAACATCAATACTTGGCAAGCTAACACTTGGGCTTTTAGCATGACATCATAGATCTCTGGGTTACTTTGCTCTGTTGGTTAGTAAAATGTTACAGCAAATAAATAGTTGTATAAAAGAGGGCTTTTTGTTGCGTGGGTTTTTTAAAATGCAATTTAAGTGCTATACTGCAACATAAACACTTTTTACTGTGCATGTTTTTATGGAAAAACTTTTACAGAGTAAACTCCTTTAAAGAAACTGAATCAGATTTAAACACATGCACGATAGACTTACATTGGAAATTAATTTGGTAGCAATTTATGATCCTTTAGTGTGAATTTTCAGTCATTCTTAGAGCAAGAATTTATACGTTCAGAAGTGCTATGTTTTGCCTGGCCTCAATGGGAAAATTACAGCTCTAAGGTTCTTGTTACCTCTGGGCTTCAGAGTATTAATAATTTATTTGAAAATCTTAGTAGAAGAACAAGAAAGCAGCATAAACCTCTTAAACAAAATACGTTTCTACCATGAACACACTTCACACAAAGGTGCTAAAACCAATTGCCAACACTTGCAAAAGCTGATCATTCCAATATTGAATTCATTTACTGCCTCTACATCTTCCCACTGAATTCTGATGCCCATGCAAGCAGTCCAAACATTCAAACCCCGCATCCATCTCACAGGATAAACGTGAAAAAATGCACTTCAGAGACAGCATACGAGTCATGTGGTGTTTGAACCAAATGGCAGCACCACGCGGAGAGCCCGGGAGCAGATTTCTCTCATCTCTCGGTAAAAGCAGTCTGGGGAGGCCACTGAGCCAGTGCTGTCCCTGCAGTCATGCCCTGGGCTCCAGGCCCACCAGCCCTCCTGGCAGCACAAGAAGTGTTTTTGGCAAAACCACACTGGAACAGCTCCCCTCGCCTGCCATGCGCCGATCCCTGTGATCCCTCTGCGGCCCTCATTAACAGCTGTCGGTGTTTAATGCACATTAGCTGGGACACAAAATCACACCTACGGGGTGTTCCAGCTTCCAGGAAGCTCAGGGCACAGGTTTTGGAGCTTGGGATCTACGCTCTTCCGTAGACATCACCTGAACAAATCCTCCAAGACGATGCAGGAGAGGCCAGGCTGATGCCGATGCCTGACCCACCAAACCCAGCTCTGCCACCCTCTCCCATTTCCCAATTTTTGGAAGAGGACTCCATCAGACTCACCCCAGAACCAGCAACAGCATCTTGGACCCAATCAAAGCTGATTGCTCCCAAAGGCTGGTGTATCCACCTTTGCCAGAAAGCAAGTCCAGGTGTGTGCTCTCTTACACAACCAGCATTTTTGCAGCCTGGCTTTTGCTTTCCTTTTCCTCATACATTTCAACATCACAGTTCAGAACAGATGATGTGCAAGCCCCTTACATTTTTTAAAGGATAACAACACCCTGAGTAGGTGTCTTTAGCAGCAAGAGCTAAAAAGTTAGGACTCTACATGTCAAACTGCAACTAAAAGTTGGCTTCACTTCTGACATGAACAGCATGCAAGCCTCATATTTATTAAAAACAGATGAAAGAACTCCCAATTCTTTTTGAATAGCAGAACTACTGAAGAGACCTGGTGGAGTTTAGCACAGTGGGAGGTTTAGTTGTCTATCACTACACGTTTAAACACTTGAGGTCTCTGCAATAAATGTTGAATTGAATTCACCATCAAAAGACAAAATCCATGTTCTATCTGCCAAAACCTTTAGCAGCCTAAACAGAAAATGTCACAATTGATTTTCAGCAAGGGTATAGAAATAAAAACCAACATTTTTAATTCTTTAGGGGATAGATAGATAGACAGATAAACAGCATGACAGACAGATGAATTTATTGCTACAGGTAATTTTTTTACTCCTCCTAAGCAAAAATCAGGCTTCAAATAGATTGTTACAGCTAAACAGATTAAGAAAAAAAAACCCCAGCCAATGAGTAATTTTATTGTTAAATTCTCTGGTCTGTCACAACCATTGGCCTGGAGGTATAAAGCAAGCAGACTTTTTTTCTAAAACACTACTGTTTTATTTGCATTAAGGTTAAAGAGCTTCCTCTCTCCTTGACTGGTGTCAGATATAATAAAATAAAACCATTTGAAAGGAGAAAAAAAACCCACCCAGAGCTACTAAAAGTGCTGTTTTGGAGGCTCTTTTTCTCTCTCTCCACTGCTCTGACAAAGTCATGAACTACCTTTGGGCTCACTTCACACCACAGAGCTGCTGCTGGGGTGTATCTGCAGAGCCCTCCCAAACCACGTTCCCCTCACCCCTGGCCAGCTCCAGCTCTCACTGGTCAGGAGATGCATTTTCTGTGGGAGGAGGCAGGGCTGGTGCATTTGCAGATTCCCTCTTCTCTCTAAATTTAGCAGAGGTTTAAAACTCCTGATTTAAAGAGTGCAGTGAAATACAGAGCAAAGGAAACGCAAGCCAGCATCTGTAAACTCTCAAGGTTGACTCCAAGCATTTACTGAACACACGATGCTGGCAAGCAGCAGCAGCTGCTGAGCTGATAAGCTGTCTGCTCTGCTCACAGCCAGGCTCCCACGTTTGAAAGGACTATGAAATAAGCAACTTCATAACACAGCTATAAGGGAATTAATGCTAATATTAGAAAAACTAATTTAAATAATCAGGCTCTGCAAAACGCAGTCCTACTAAGCAGCAAGTTGGACCATTTTCAAAGCTACCACGTAACCTGTTTTTATGCAACCCTTTTGACATGAACACCAGCATCAGATTTTAGTTTCCTCTTCTGTTTGCGACACAAAAACCCAAACAAACAAACAAAAAACTTAAAGCAACTGCTCCTACTTAAAATGGTTAAACATCTGTGAGAACGGCCACCAGAGTGGGGAAATAATTAGCTGACGATTTGTTTCTTTAGGACTAAATCCACTTTAACAGGGTCAACAGGAGCAATGGTGGAGAGAGGTCAAGACAGCTCCACTTCACACCAGCACAGCCCCCGGTTGCAGGCAGGAGTTTCGGCTTCCCCCATCCCAAGGAACGTGTGACAGCCCCACTCATGCGGGAGAATCAAACCAGACCTAGTGATTTACAAACTCCTTTTAAGATGTTTTCAAACCCTTTTGCACTTCTACTTGTGTGAGTGGCTGGAAAAAAGAAACTCAGGTGCTGATTCTCACGCAGAGAGATGAAACTAGCCCAGCCTGGCATCTTCATCCACCCCTCTCTCCCATTAGTGACCAGGATATGCAGCACCCTCTGCTTGCACATAGTTATGGTTCACCTCCAGCTACAGAGGACCCTTGGAAGTCAGTAAATGCTTCACCATCACGATTTATCTCTTTCTCTAAGCTCAAGAGTACCTTAAGGAAGAAATTCAGACTTCACCTAATCAGATACAGCTCCAAAAGGAGACAAAGATCTTAATTCACTTCAGTATTTGGCCTCGAACCCATGTTTTGACTACACTGTCTTCAAACACAGCACCCAACCTTACCACCACTGAGACTCTCCTGCTGTCCCACTGAACAGCCTTTTCCTCAGCTGCACTGCAGCTCTGCCCTGCCATATACTGCTGTTTCCGACATCCACGCTCCAAAAGCTTGCACACTTCCCTGTTCGTGGGCTCCTCACACCGCACTCTGGATAGGGCTTCAGCATTTCCTCCAGATCAACATCACTATGCTCTCTCCTGCTGAAACCACCCTAATGACTCCCATTCTCTCATTTGCAGAGGCAAAAGGCTCTCCAAGACAGACCTAATGCCTCCCTAATCTGTCACGTGCTGCTCCTCCAATGAGTGCCCCAAATTGGTCTTTTTGTAGAGCCTCATATCTAATTTGCAGTCCACTATCTCTCTATCTTTTTCAGCCTTATGGCTTTTACAGCTCCTGCTCCCATGTTCGTCTGTGTTTCAGATTGTATTTCTTTGGATGCATTAGCCTGGATGTTTTCCAAGATGCTCTTTTTTATTTCCTGCTCTCAGTTATATTTTTTTTCCTTAGCAGCACTACTTTGCACAGCCATTTTCAGTTGGCTTTGCTGTATGACTCACTTTATTGTCTCCTGCAGATTTCATTAGTACAGTTCTCCAACTCATTATGGGGTAGGACTGAATTTCATGCATTGTTCAAGCTTTCCACAAAACATCTTCTTTCAAGTTAGCACTCTCCTTGTTGTTCACTTTGGCAGTTGTGGAACTGCTCCTCAAAAGGAAAGATCTTGGGGTAAGAGAATCTGCCTAAACAGAGCAAGTTTCCTGAAGTGCTACGAGGAAAACGCTAACAGGGTTAGAGAATCTGGGTGTGTTATCACCATTAGCTCCTGGAAGACTTTGGTTTTTCCCATGACCTGTTTTGTTAGGTATTTGAAGGTAACTCCTTGCCAGGAACAGATGGTGTTCAAGCAGACAACTGGCAAAGGATCCAGAAGAGTGCACTGAGATGGTGGTGTGTGAAAGTCTGGCCTGTTATCCAAAACAATGGTATGAATAAAACAGGAGCTGCCAAAAGGCATTGTTTTGGAAAGAAAATGTAGTAAGTAGGACAAAAAAACCCTGTAGGTGACGAAATTCAAGAAACTTCCTGATACAAGGATGGTGCCTTGGCTATTAGCTCAATTTTTGAATTTGTATCAAATAGTCTACAGATGGTTGGAAGTGAGTAATGCTTTGACACGTGCCCGGATAAAAGAATATGATAATGATCTTCCACAGATGTGATGGCACAATTAAAACAGCGGACAAGAGAAGCACTTTTTGAGAAACACTTAAAACCAAACAAATCTTAATGCTCTACCAAATGCCTTCAAGTGGCTGAATAAATTTCCTCCCCATTTTTACTCCAATATTACCTTACTTCAGACCAAAAAAAGGATAACATAGGAGACCTTCAAAAGAATTACACTATTCATTATGTATGTGTTTCAGATAATCCCTGCTAACTCCAAAACCATTTCATTTTCAGAAATTGCATACTCCCCCAGCATAAACACTTCTAATGATGCAAAATAGAACTAGAAGGGATCCATCTCCTTTCTAATGCTAAATATTGCACAAGTAACTACCATCTTTGTAATCTTAATGCTGCATCAACACAATTTCCAAAATAGACTACAAAATTGAGGAGAAATTGTTAGGAGATTACTCTTCAGGAAAACTACTGCCAGTAAGCTCCTAATAAGACCTGTCACTTTGACCTTCATGCATATTTTTAACACCTTCACTTGCTGCAATGTTTGCCTGAGTCTAAGTGCAATGAAGAGCCCATTTAGAGAGCAGTCCCTTGTGCATTATGCCTCAGCAAGCCACAACCTTGAAATACCCATTTAAAATATTTACAGCCCCCAAGGTCAAGCTCTGGAGATCCTGGACAGAAATCTATCACACTCTGAAAAATGGAAACATTTCTGCCAAACCTCCCTCCCTGATAAAAGTATGGTTAACAACAACATCAAATAATTGTTTTAAGCAAACCCTGCAGATACAAGGAAACTCACATATTTTTTCTCATTACTCACCTCCCTGAAACACACAGGTAACATTAATCTGTAGAATGCCTCCTATAAAATTTAAAACAAGGGGGTCCTAACCACAAGATTTCACTCCTTTATTTTGAATGACTGTATTTCTGGGGAGCAGGGGATGCTGCAGGTGGGAAACCAGAGGCAGCATTAGAATTCCAAGTGCCAGACACCACAGCAGAAAAGCCCCATAAAGCTGTTTACCAAAGACTGTCCTGTTACACTATTACTCATGAGGGGGCAGCAGGGCCAGAGCAGCTGCTGCATTTCAGGTTGTGATGTAATTCACTGTATTGTTGCAGAAGCTCCACTGAATACCCTGAGGCATCATCACCCATTCATGTCAGCTCCATATTTCTCTCATATCAGTGCATATATCTACCATTTAATGGACATATAGGCAACTCCACACTTTGCAACATCACAATCCACTTTGAATTCATCTTTCGCCCCTTAAGCATCTCTCCCTGCACATCACCTGTAAATGATTTTGATTAGGGCATCTTAAGCACAGTCAAATGGTTTTGATTACAACATGATGTTGTCATAATTGAGCAATTCAGGGAAAGTTCTAGTTTTATGTAGACACCATTTTGAAAGAAGTTGTTTGCTCTGTTCCTCCCACTTAAACAGCAAGCTGCTCCTTCTCATTCTAACCAACAACTGAAGGCTATGGAAGAGCTACAAAACCCACAAAATGATACTTGCATAACCATTAATTGAATGTTTGCTGTGATCAAGGCAATAATTAAAAGCCATTAAAAACAAACCACAGGCTGACCCAGCATCAGTCTCAACCTTTCAGGCAATGAGAACTGTCACTAGAAGTGACAACTTTCTGGCTCATCAGGACACTGGCAAAAAAAAGGCCCCAAGAAATCTTGTAATTTTTTCAACAAGATTCCAGTCTATCTCACAAGTGAGGTTTTCCACTGCCAGATGGTCGATACGAATGCTAATGGAAAGAGTTGAAGCTGAAATAAATCTGCCACTTCTAATCAATCACAGACAACCATGCCATCAATAAGGGACTCGTGTTATGACAAACTCCCTTTGGCTCTCTACAAGCAAAGTTGATAAAATGCATCTCACCTATGCATTCATCACCAATACTGGGCAACTTTAACATAGGTGTTTTTGAGGCATTTTAAAGGTTATTTTTGACGTTATTCTTTCCCTAGCAATGCTGTGAGTTTGGGTTCATCCTGAAGAAACAACAGTTATTAAATGTTAGAAGATATTTAGATAGTAAATCAGTTGGGGGAAAAAAACCAAACCAAACCAAAAAACCAAACGCAAGCCAAACCCAGACCATTAAAAGCTCTGAAAGTCCTACTACTTTATAGAATCATGGAACAGTTTGGGTTGGAAGGGACCTTTAAAGGTCATCTAGTCGAACCCCCAAAAATCAGCTCCTACCTTAAAGAAATTCACTCCGATTTTCAAGTCTTTGCCCACACACACAGGTGCACTCTCCACAGCGTGGAAAAGATAATTATGGAAGGATAACTATGCACTATCCTGACACATCCATCTCTCTTTTACTCCACTCCAAACCCTCCAAACATCTGGTGACCACAAAAAAACACAGAGGCAGAAGTCCCCAAGATAAACAAGTTCCTTTGTGAAAACTGGAAGTAGGAAGAGGAGATTCAAAAGAGTTCCCTCACCAAAGGGGAAGGAATCAACCACATCCCACACAGCTACCAGCTGTAGAACTGGGGTTCTTGCTTCAGGAAAGGGAGGGAAAAAAGATGGCAACCAGGAGAAAATTAGACTTTGCTATTCCATTGCTCACTGGTTGCTTTACAAACATATTTTTAACAGAGACTTCCAAATTCAGCCTCAGTATGAATTGTGTCTTTTTGCTTCCACTGACAATTGTCCATCACTGTTTCAAAATGTAATTGCAAAACCAAGACTCTACTATTAGGTGAAGGAAATCTAATATTTTCCCAGATTAGAGGCAATATGGGATTCAGTTACTTGAAAGAAAAAATAATAAATGACCAAAGTTACTACAGCACAAGAGCAAACAAGTCATTTCAAATCCATTTACAGAGACACAGGAAATTATAATTAGCCCAAACTTCATAACTTGTCTATCAGTACAGCAACAAATACATCACTAAAGATGCTTCTCCTTCCTCACCCAATTATAAAATCACAGTATCTAACAAACAAAGACCATAAGTCAACACAAAAAACTTTCAAGGTGGATTTGCAGCTCTCACTGGGAAAAATCAGGCCGAGACAGACACCCCTTTGCCTTCCCTTCATCAGCCAACCGAGAGATGACATCTTTGCAATGATAAGCAGCAGAAATGAAGCAGTCACATTTTGCTTGGGTTTCTTGGGTTTTTTTACAACCCCATCCAAGAGTAACTGTGCTGGACAGGATCACTGGAACAGCATGATCATCCTTCAACATAATTTTGAAAGACTATCGAACTGTGTCTGCACACAGAGAACACTGTGGATCCATTTTATGAAATAACGAATACCAGGATTAGTATCCTGATATCTTCAAAATTTAAACCCAACAATTTTTATTCCAGTAATAATACTCTGAACAATAATATGTTAGAGTTATTATAGACTGCTGCAGCATCACAGATTAGTCTCATAGTATTGATTCTCAGGAGACCTAAACAGCAGATACGTGAATGTTCCCTGCAGTTTAATCAGTGAGCCCCTTTCAAGGTTTCTGAATTATTTTTCTCCATTTTCTATTTAATATATTTTTGTGCCTTTGAAGTTCTAAGGAAAAGAAAAACACAGCTATTTTCTCCTCTTCATGCAAAATGACAGACTCTTTTTCTAGATTTTGAGAGAACTGCAGTCTTAGGAGCCTAAGTTAGACAGAAAGACAATAAGTAACACTGAGATATACTTGGCAAGAGCTGAAGAAAGATCATTAAATACGAGGGTGACGGGCATCCTAAAAAGTCTCACAAAATAAGAAAGGAAAATATTTGCAGCAATAGAACAGACAGCATCTACGGTAACTTATCTGAGAAAGCTGTAGCATAAATTGCAAAATAATTGGATATTTTTAAGTAGCTTGTTTCACCATTTCATCCCAAAAGCATGCACAATGCCTGAGCACATCCATTCAGTCAGGACCTGCCTCGTTAGGGACAGAGTCTCACCATTTTGTTTGGTGCCTGTATACATATCAAAATACACCATACGCACACCAAAAACCACTACATACATACCAACATACACCAAAATACATTTCACTCAGGTTTGAGAGTGTGAACCAAAGTCCACCAAAGTCAGTGGGACAAACTCCAGCCCTAGGTAAGTACAGAAAATCTTCAGGTGATCCATTAACAGAAGATTTGGGAGATTGGAATCACTTACCTGAAGCATTCCTTATCTCATCTTAATGACATTTTTAAAGCAGCTACATCTACATTCCTCTTCAAAAATCCTCTTGAATATCAGTTCTTCTGCAGCTCCTGGCTTCAACCCTTTGGTTATGGTGGTAAATTGAGAGTGTTTAAATCATTTCAAATTTACCCTATTAAATGAATTTAAACTGGAAGCTGGCCAGATATCTCTGGAGCAGTGATGTGGAGCAGAGTGCACAGGCGAGAGGAGCTCTGCTGTTCAGAGTGCTTTAGGAAAAGATAAGTCTTCCAATAAAAGCCTGAAAATCTTCATCAACTCTTAAAATTACTTGGAAGTAGAGCCTGAAGTGGGTCGCCTCTGCTCCGCTGTGTCTCCCACAGCATATGCCAACACCCTGCCCAGCTACAGGCAACAGCAGCACAAACATCAGCTCTTAAAACTGTGGTCTGTAGAGAGGTAGGGTATTAAAGGTCTTGATTACTATGCTAGAAAAAGCCTTAGCTATTTCATTTGCTTTAAAATGGGTTTTAAAATGAAATCAGCAGATACTGAAATTGAAAAGAGAGGGAAAGTAATTTAGACAAAAATGCATCTGTTCCTGTGGTTGGCCTCTTACAACATTCTGCAAAAACCATCTGAAGTCTGGACTTCCCTCAGTTGCAAATCCTATCAGCAAATGCTGAACCATAAACTTGAGTTTTCTAGTGTCTGGACTTCACCAAAAAGTTAATATAATGCTGTGCCTAATACCTGTGAGCTACTGAAGTAGCAACAAAATGATGAATATATACTATACTGCAAGCCCACTCAATGCCTTGGATCTCAGGATTTCCCACTGCTTCATAATTTAAGACTTCCTAACGCTTTAAGGAGTAATTTTAAATTGTGACCCAAAGCTAACAGAAAACTACAGCCTAGTTATCAGCAGATCTCAGAAATGTTGTCAATTCTCCCCATGAGATAGAAATAAATGCATGAAACCTGCATTTTCCTCCAACAGCTATCTAAAGAAATTTTTCTGTAAAACTTGTGTGTGTATATATATATGCATGTATAAGAATGTAATTCTATAATTAGAAAAAAATCCAGACTCTGAGGATTACTATGTTGAAAGGCAAACTTTCGATGTATTGTAATTACATTCGTATTTTCTGCTGCTGAACAACGTAAGAGTTATTTATCCACTCCTGGATAAAACACAGGAAGCACCTGAAAAATGTTGGCCCAGTAAAAGCAGCAAATCTTCCAAACAAGTTTGGGCAAATGAATCCCAGAGTCGGGTTTCCCATCCATCATGTCAAGAGTGGTGGGTTGTTTTTCCAAGGATGGCCAGCCTGACCTACAGCCAGGGCCGCATTGTTGGTGCCAGCGGGGGAAGGCTCCGGAGCAGGAGCAGGCTGCTGCTTCCTGAGAAATCACTCCTGAGCACAATGGGGCTCTGGGAGACAATAGTGTCTACGGCTCCTTTTGATGTTTGGAGTTTTTCTAATCTCTTCAGGTTAGATTAAGAGAAAGGCTGCCAGGGTCGGCAAAGGTCAGCAAGATGAGGTTTATTTTTACAGAAACCTTTCCCTTCCATCCAAGACCCCTCGAGCTACTCAGTCATTTGCTATGAAGTTATCTTGCATTATACAGAATTTACGATTCCTTACAGCTTACATTCACCACACTTCACATTCGACTCCCTTTGCTGGTTGCAAAAATGTCCAAACCTCAGTGGCTTTAAATTCTTAATTACCCTTTCCTTTGTCTTTCTGTCCTTCATGGCTTCCCCACCCTCCTTGTTTGTTTTTTTATTAAATAGAACAGGAGTAACTATTGTCATCTCATGCTTTTAGATTTGCTGAATTGGTATGGTATTAGGTTTATTTTCATGAAATGTATGACACAGTCTGAGCCATACAAGATCAATGTATGAAATCCAGTTAAACCAAATTCTTTCATTACCTCAACGCTTTGCTCTTGAAAAGGAACAAGAATATTTCAAGAAATAACAGGAAAATGAAAATAAGAATGCATGGATAAAAAGTATCTCTATTCCTAGAGGGATTTATGGAAATTTAAGATATATATACTCTGGACTTTTCCCATTATGAGACTAAAGCTTTCTCAGCAAGCTTCTCTCTTGTACTTCTGGAGTATTTATGTTCTGACTTGAAAAATAAATTACATGTAATCTGATAGTAAGGCCCAATAATTTTTTATATTCCAGATTTCCCAGAGGTCAAAATCACATTTGGACTGGACCAGATTGTAGGCAAAGAAAGCTCTTAACTCACCACTGCTTTTAGATGATTTTAGAGGTGGGGCAACAAATGAACATGCTGGTAAGCAGCAATTTTTTTGCACTGCCACATCACTGAGCGCCATTGATGATCCTAATCTCTTGGACACTGTCCAGAGGTGGAGCAGAAAGCTCAGAAGGTACAGCCTGACATAGGAACACCCAGGGCAAGCCCACAGCAGGCACCATCAGTGATACAGGCAACCCAAGCTGCTCTCCTACCCACCTTGTTCCATAAACAATCCACACAAAGGAGTTCACCTTTCTGCTGCTCTGCTCCCATCACTTTTTTTCTGTAATATTTCAATAGCCATGAACAAAGTGCAAACATGTCTAAGACGTGCTGTATTTGCATATCAAATTTTAAGCCAGTATTGCTTGCACATGGTTTCTCTGGCAGGAAAAAGAACACGCTTCTAAAACACCTTCAATTAAGCAGCACCTTCAGGAACAGAATTAACCTTTATACTGACTTACTAAAGCCCAGACTGGACAGTCCCACCTCTGCCTCCAGCAACAAGACAGCAAGAGACACTGCCTTGTAATAACCTGCTGCAATGTTTTAAACTACCCTGATTTCTGTCTTGCTTCTCTTCATCTAATAATTTGATTCATTGTTGACTTTCACCTCCGTTATTAATTCATCAGATGACTGATTGATTCAACTACATCTTTAATCTGATGATTATCTCACTCAACTTCAGCAACAGCTTTAGTTAGGATTCCAAATTATTTTGTTTCTTTATTGCTACATGATAAAATCCATGCAGAAGTCTGGAAAGCCATTTTTCTCTTAAAACTACTATGTTACCCCTGTAGACAGGCAAAGATAACCTTACAAAATAAATATGCCAGCCACTTCATTCCACTTCCAAATCTGTATGCGTGTCCTTCATATTTCAGATTAAATATCTCAAACCAGTCAGATTAAATATGTTGATAACTTCTTAAAAGAACACTATGCTGTAACAGCATATATTTCTTTCCCATAAATACCACATCTAAAACCATTTCAGAATAAAAAGGTGACAGACTACTGAAAACATGTCTGACACTTCTTTTCTGCATGTGGTCTGAGAGGACTCTTGATGTCCAACATCTTCCAGTGCTCCAGTTCAGCAGGAATGTTACACTCAACTCTGAGTATAAATAAGATTTAAAATCTATCACACCATGTCATGCTGTGGGCTGTTACAGCCTTGCTGTATCCTTTAAATTGTCTGGGTTTTGACAGCTCTTGAGCCAAGCAATGCCTGGGAAGAGTGCTCAGGGCCAGAGGTTCTCCACTGCAGATGGGATGGCAGGTCCTGAGGTCCACACATGCTGTACTCTACTCTGTGCCTTCCCATCTGATCTCTGTGGCAGCACAAGTGTCCTGTTCATGGGCAAACTTGGGGGGAGACCACAATATGTGTAAAGGTTAGTGATTTCCCTCCATCATACTTTGTAGGTCACAAGGAAGGGGCCTGCACGAGAGCAGGTCAGGAAGTGTCCTTGGATCTGAATATCCTGAACACAGCAATGGGTTTGTTCAATCTATGGTCTTGCTGCTCTGGAGGAAGGCAAAAATGCTGGGCAGAGATTTCTGACTCAAAATAAATTGGAAATTCAGCAACAGAAGAAAAAGTTAAATTTACTGCATATATCTTCCAAGACCACATTTAGAAGTTATCTCAGAATGTTTTATCCTATATTTAGCAACAACTGCAGCAAGGTAAAATTGAACTCAGCAAGTGCACCAGCAGCATCACTGGGTAATGGAACAGCACTTACATAAATGACTAAGTTACAGCACACTGGCTGATTTAAAACTAATTATGTGGATGCTGTTAAATATTATGTGAGCAAATAGTACTTCAAGTTTTGCAACAAACTGCAGCAACTTTCAAATCCTTTACCCAGCCATGGTGAAAGAACTGCAGTCCTAACCACAGAATGGCTGCCAGCCATCCCATCTGGAAATGCCTGCACACAGCAAGGAACAAGAAGTTTTGTGTGACTGCTTCCCTAGCTTGGGTATTGGTCTTGGTAAAATAATGTATGCCACATTGCAGTGAGGGAAAGTTAACTTTTTGTTTGGTTGGCTCCGTTCCCTTCAACATTTTACAAATACTCACTGAAGACTCAACTTCATTGACACATCTAAAACACATCAGACATACACTTCCCGTGGTTTAAACTAGAAAAATGAGCAGACATACACTGTAAAGGTCAACAAGCAGACCCCACTGGAAAAACGCTCAAAGAAAAATCAATTCAGAAACCAACCATTTGCCACTCGTGGAAAAAAAAAAAGAAAAAAGAAATCAGAAAAATCTACAGACTGAGAACAAGCATTTCACAGTCTGAAGTCCTCTCAGCCACAGGATGTGCACCTCCAGGGTTTGATAACAAGACACGTAACACTTTCAATTTTTTTGTTTCTTCCCACTCTCCTCACCCCCACACCACATATAACTACTTTTGCTACCACATTATAAAGTTCAAGAGACTGCACATACATATTTATATTGTCTCCCGTTAGACCCACTGAATGTAATTTGGAAGAAAAAACCTCGCGGAGTCTTTTCTTATAACCAACCTGAAAATGAGAACATAGATAAACAAGGCACTCACAATCCAACTGTCACAGAAAATTATCTTCTGGGCTGAAATTGCTCCTGTTTGGTTTTAAAATGCAAGAAGAAATTATTTCAGGCAGTCACCAAAAACCCCTCTGCATTTTTGTGCTGCCCAGCTGCCCTCCACCGGAATCTGACACAGAGATGATTTTCTTGAGTGGGAGGCAGAAAAGCAATATCCAATTTATATTAAACAAACAAAAAGGCTGCTGTAAAAATAAGGAGATTTGACCTGGGTCTGGGCCACAAGGTCGAGCCGGATCAATGCCTTTTTAGTTTTAAATTGAAGGTATTCTAATAATTTGGGGTAAATGGAACTGAGCACTGGATTTGGCAGATTCTTGTTATTGCTGAAACGCACAAGTCTAGATATGTCCTCACCCAATCTTGAAGGATTTATGTATGTATATTTCTCAAAGGTTCTCATAAGTCCCAGTAAATGATAGCTCCAGAACACTCCTCTGCAGTCCCAGCAGACAGTGCTCCCTTATCCTTACACTAAACCACATTCTGACAGCATTAGAAGTCTGTACTGTAAAATTTGAAAGCTCTTAATGAATGATGTACAGCTAGGGATGATTTGCAGCATCACTGAACTTAACTAAATTAGTACAGGTCACATCAAGGAGGCTTCTTTACATTACTTCCCCTATCACTAAGCTATTTTTTCTCCAACTGTATTTCACAAAATGAGGATACAGGTGGGTTAATTGCCATTCTGAAATTCTGGCATTTTATTCCAGTATTCAGAAACTAATGAATCCCAAACTGGGATTTTTAGCAAGAATACTCCATTTTACTAATATAACAAGCTAGAAAATCTTTAAGTTAGTTTCTCTTGACTTAAGTTAGTTTCCCTTGACTCCCTGGCAGAACAGGCATGAAAGGGGGAAATGATTCACCTCCTACAGAAGGAAGGAAAGAACTAAGGGATGAAGGAATGAGTTTTTTGGTAACCTCACCCTAAGAAACACAACAAAAAGTTCAGAGATGTTGGAATGAGCAGGGAATGAGTGTCAGCAGCAGCTCCTGCAGCAGGCTGGGGACACAAGCCATGCCAGGCAATGGCTGGGTGGGAGCACCCTTCCCAGTGGGGCAGGAGCACAGCCAGTGAAACACCATCCATACATGTTTCAGAGTTTAAGGCAGCTGTATTTTGAGAGGTACTGAGCCTGACAGATGTGACATAAAAATGCTATTGATCAGGGGAATTGATCTTCAAAATAGTCTGAGTAATCAGAATAAACATCAATTCCTGACAAACACCTGACAGCTTCTGTAAGGACTCGTTTGGGGACAGTTTGGGGGGTTTTGCTTCGTTAAGGTATTTTTTGGTTTTGTTTTGGGGATTTTTTTTTTTAAGAAAAAATTATTCTTTCCCCATCTTTCTGTCCTAGCTCAAGAGAAGTGAATTTCAGGGTAAAGTAATAATCTGCTGCATTGTTGCCTGGACCCCAAGCTGGTTCCTGCCTCCCCAGTCTCTCAGTGGCATTTGCTTAACTCTGCATCCTCTCAGAGTGTAGTGTTACATGTAGAAGGCAATGCCATTTTCCTCCTGTGTCCTCACTTACTGGAGAAGGAAAGACTGCTGGTGGTCACATTTCAGCGTTCAGATGCTAAAACTACACCCACTCCTTTTAAAACATGTGGGGTCAGATCCATTTCTCTCCTGTTCTTGCCTCTCCTTTATCTCTTTTATTACAAAAGGCTTCTTAGCTCACACCAGCTTCTTAGCAGTAACCTGCAGCATTAGCCAGGTTACAACACTACAGGCTTTAGCAGATCCACTCCTCGAATCAACCGTGAACAAGCAAAAACAAGTGTCAGCTCCTTTCAAGGTCATTCAGGAGGCCCTCCCCTGAACAGCTAACTTTAATAAAGAGATGCATGACTCAAAAGGCAGAACCTTGCAAGGCTTGAGTTCATTTTTTTTCCTTGGCTTAGCTTTTTGTAAATAAAATACTAAACATAATTTGTATAAGCTTGTCCCTCTAAAAGTTACAAGATTGGAAAATACTGGTAAGATTTATTTAAAGTGGAGGTACTTATCAAATGTCACCGTTTTCCTGTTCAAAATGAGTAATCATTTTGATTAACCTTTGATTTAAATGATTATATACCACAGCAAAGCAGAAACACACATAAAATTACACTCCAAAGAAACTCTCAAAGTGCAGATCACATAAGAAAACAGTTATGTCCAAGTGGTTAGAGAATTATTCACCATGTACACAATATTCAAACCAAAAGCTGACTCCACACACTCCCAGCACGTGTACATTCATAGCCAGGAATCGTAGTCTGAATCCTGCAGCCAACATGAGACTGCTTCCAGACAAAATACCAAAAAATACCAAATAATAACTAAGCTATAGAATAAACTCCTAACTACCATCTCAGCAAGGACTCCCAGTATCTTCTGTAAGGAAGTTTATTCCAGGTGGGAAATCATGTTACCCCTTTAGTCACGTATAAAAAGAAGGCCTAAAGCAGCACAAGAAAACAAATAAAATTTAACATCTCACTTCAAGTAAATATACATGAATTCCAAACCCTGTAACAGAATTCAAAGCAGAAAGAGAAAAACAGGATATCAAAAGTAAATTACACAAAGACATGAAGGCAATTCTGAAAAATAAAAATATATGGTAGAAAATTAAAGCATATAAAGATCTCATCTGAAAGGCCCCCTTGTAGAGAGAATGACCACCAAAGCCAGCATGGAAAAGACTCTCCAAAACTTCATATCCACCAAACATAGAGATCTATGTCTCTTCAGGAGCTCTGCTTCATCACCAATTTCCAAACTGTAGGAATGGCTGAAGATACCCACCAGACTCCACTGCACCAGTTGCAGACAAGCAACTTTTAAGACACCCATTTCCAAACTTTTAAACTATTACTGCAATGTCATTTTTTCTAATAAAGAAGGTTTTGAACCAACAACTCTCTTCTTGACACAACGAATCGAAAGTGCTCTAACCTTCATAATCACTTGGTTTAACTAATACAAAGGTTTTAAGATGCTCAGGAATCCCTTAGATTATTCAAGCTGAGCTCTGTTTCATGCTGTTTTGGATTGGCCTAAGTCATTTGGGAAACATGAGCTGATGCTCCTCCCCTCCACAAATACCAGTCTCATAATGTAGAACTAAAACTACTGTACATTGAAAAACCTGTTTCCTTTGGGTTTATAAAAATCAATGACAATCCATGGCCAATGTAGAATAAGCATTCATAGAATTATGGAATCATAGCATAGTTTGGCTTGGAAAGGGCTTTCAAAGGTCATCTAGTCCAGCCCAAGGGACATCTTTCACTAGACCAGGTTGTTCAAAGCCTCATCCAACCTGCCCTTGAACACTCCCAGGGATGGGGCATCCACATTTTCTCTGGGCAACATTCAGACTTGCAGCTGAGTTTGGAGCACCCAGCCTTATGGAGCAATAACCCCATCCTGGACACCAGAAAGGGACAACTGTAAACAAGGGTGGAAGCTGGGGGAGCCAGCTGAGGGCCTCTCATTGTTTCCCCAGGCTCCCTTGGCAGGGTGGTATTCCAGATGCCTCCAAAGCATCAAAATTAGGCTTCTGCCCATATTTCCCTCTCCAGGGAAATAATATGACTCCAATTAGAGACAAGAAAGCACCAAGCAGTTTATCAGGGTAAACAAGATGTCGCATGCTAGGCTGCAGAAAAGCATCACATACATTCTCCCTAATAAAGAGGATTTTTCTGGAGTTGTGACACCCATTGAGAAGCTAACAAAAATGTAGCCAGAGCAGATGCTAACTGAAAATGTGCATCCTGGAGCAGGAACTTGAGCACCAGAACAAGTCCCTGGTACTGAAAGGGCACAATTCCCAATACCCAAATCCCCTGGCTCTAAAAGCACAAGTGGAGCCAGGCACCACACTGTACTGGCAATATGGATAGTCAGCAAATACAAGTAAGACCATGAGAGAATTTGGAGGTGAATTTTCAAATCTAATCAGATCTGAGATCACTACCAAGGGTTTCTGTCATACCCATAGCAGGCATGATTTGGTTTGCTATTATATATTCATATGGTTCCATTCAGAACAACCTTGTTTCATTACAACGGATTCCACTGTGCTTCACAGTCCTGCTTCATTTCTTCCAAGGCAAATTCTTCAGGAGATTAACCTGACACATTTACTCCCCTGATAATACATCCTGTCTTTTCTGATATCATTACCAATTTCAAGCACATAGCAAGAAATAGGCTTAAATTTTTTTAGAAGTAGTGACTTGAAAGCTTTCTTGCTCCCACATTTTCTTAGTACAACACATTTCACTTTACACGTAATGTTGTAAAACTCAGCTCAAGTAAATATAAAATAAATTATTAAGCTTCTAACTAAATAGTTCCAGTCCTAAAAACCCTCTTTATTGAACTTGAAGTGCTCCAGCACACAGCACAGCTCTAACTGGAGATCAGATTTTAAGGAGCTTGAAGGGGCAATTGTTCTTTTCTCAGAGTTCAACCTATTATTCTTATGTTTCATATACACAGAAGACATTAGTGAAGATAAACTGTGCAACTGGTAATTGAAATTAGAGTTGCAACATCTATTATGGTAACATCCACTGTGCCACATCTTCAACACACTGGGAATGAAATGGCTTTTGCATATGAAGCACCAGTCGTGATACCCACTGGAACAAAAATGCAATAGGAAATGGAATGAAATACATTTACACAACATAAAATTTCCTAAAATTACTTACATTGTCATTACTAGTCTTCTACCATCTTGACAGACAAAATAAGTAAACTCCCAGTATAATTCTGGGAGATGTGTCTGAGGAAAGCACAGCTTCTTGTAAAGCTTGAGAAGTTCACAGTAAAGAAACCTGTTCAAAAGCTCAGTTTGCTTTTGAAAATACTCATGTACATATAGTATCTACCCACCTAACAAGGAGAAACCTGCACGATCTTTGGAAGAGCTCTTTGAAAGTACCTTCCTCCCAAAACTGCAGAAATTACCAAACATTTCTGAGATTTCAAAATTAGGATTTCTTATAAAATAAGATATAGATAAAACTATATTGATAAAACTATAAGTGATTGTAGTATCTACAAAGCTCTAATAAAAGGGCCTCCAACTGAAAGACTACCCCGTTTAAGCACACTCCTGGGACCTGCCTAGCATTCCAGCTCTTTAAAAATTTCTTCCAAATCAACAACTTTTTACAAGACTGTAAAATTTGCCTATCATTTTCACATCAGGAAACAAAAGTTTTTTCCAGTATTTTAACTGATTAACACTGTAACTGCTACTTTATGTGATATTAAAAAAAGAAAAACCACACAGAGGTTGCACCCTGTCTGGTTAGGGTAACCATTTTTTAGGGATCATCTGAAGTCCTCTGTGTGGAAACAACAGCATAGACTATTTTAGAGCAAGAGGCAATTAGAAAGATGGAAATGAAGATCAACTTCCTATTTCCAGAGTGCTTTGTACTGTATATAAAGATTATTTCTAAGACACAGGACAAACTTGGCCACATCATCTGTCCAAATCTCGTGTGGTAAGTAAAATGACTTGCAAAAGGAAAGCAAGAAAGATATTTATCTATATATATGAAAAAATTTCCATTTTTATACCATTACAGGAGCAACCAAGAATGAGTATTCATTTCCTATCCTGTAACTTGGTACTCCCTATACTGGCACCTTCTAATTGGGATCAGGAATAAAGGAATAGCTCTTTAAAATCTGACTACAACTCCGATGAACTGAAGGACTGGATCAAAGCCTGGTTATTCGTGGTGCTACTGCAGTCAGATGCAGCTTACTAAATATTTAAGATACATAAAGAAAAACATGCAGGACTGTAAATCACTACAAACCAAAACAATAGATGATCTTTAAGGCCCCTTCCAACCCAAACCATATGATCCCATTCCTGCAAATGCCTCCTGGAAAAAGACACATTATGTGCTTCATTCATTTTCTAAAGAGCAATATTCAGGAGTTTTATTATTAATAATTGCATATAAATTATCATGATTTTTGTATCCCTGGGAAAGTTTTTAGCCATTCACCTCTCAGAGGAACAATGCTGAACAAAGGCAATGAATGCAAGGCATATAAGAACAATGCAGAACACAGAAATTTATGCATGCCATTTAAAAGGCATGGCATTTAAAAAAATCAAAAGTATGTCATAAATCTTTAATTATAAGGGGAAAAAAAAAAAAAGCCCAACTAATGTTTGCCAAGTCCTTGATAATATTTAAGCAAGAGCACTGCCTACTTCAGGAGTGCAAAATCTTCTTAGCTCACTTATCTGCATGTATCCTCAACCTCCTCTGAAGTGTTCTGCTGCAAAATTCATTGTATCTGAGATCTGCTAATCATCATCAGGAAACTCTGTTATGCATCTTAAGGATGTACTTTAGGCTCTCAAGAGGAAAAATAAACACGTTTTATTAGCTGCTTTTGGAAAATACTGATTTGTATTTATTTAGAAACCTTTTCAAGTTGCACCACTGTTAAATTAAATATTTATGGCATGATTTTCCAAAGAGTTTAACACCTGTTAAGGGTTTAACACGCTGACTTCAACAGGAGTTCCAAGGGCCCAACATTTCTGCAAACCTCAGAAACAAGGTTGGGATGCGGTGAAGCAGCTTGAGCATGGATGTTACTGCTGAGCTCTGAAATGCAACCAGGATCCTGAACAGCCCCTACTTCCCTCTCAGCACTGCATTTCAGACAACTGAATTGGTCCTAATTTACTAGAAACACCAGAAATATGACTCATTAATACCTGTTAACTGCAAATAAGGCATAAGCTAAATGCTGTTAAATTTAACACAACTTTCCTCAACACAACTTTCTCTCCTTTACAAGTGGGAAACTTACATGCAACTTACAGGGGAGACTAAAATCCCCAGGGAGTCAACAGCTGGAAAGCAAAGCTTTTGATACTGAGAATGAGAAGTTGAACAAGGATGAAGCCAAAAATACAGTACAAAGGAGAAAATATGTCTGATATACTGTAAAAACCTGTATCTGGTGACAGTGGGGCCAGTGATTTTGGCATTTGGCTTCTTAGCCCAAACTGAAGATCATGCCTCTGCCTTCGCTGTCAAATGAAGTTAAAATAAGGGTTTAGGTTTTGCCATCCTTATTTTCCTCAGCTTCTGAGAGATTTGCACTTACTGTCCTTCCCAGCATCATGTTTTCAGGTATCCCATGTATTCTGTTCTTTCACAAACAGATGTTTTCTCACACCTTGTCGGTGGCTGCCCTCCTGCCCCCCTGGTCCCTTTACCCAGTTGCAAACAGGCCTAAATCTGAACAACGGTGCAAAGACATGATTTTATATTTCAGAATTAAATACCAAGATTTCCTTGTGGCATTTGGCCTATAATTCTGGCAGTAAATAAATAAACAGGCAGTAAATAAATAAATAACATCTAAGTAAGAAATTACTATACATCAAAATGATTCAAATGATGATCCAACATGACTACATAAACTGAAGACAGATAAAACAGTTGAATATTACAGATTGGACACATCAATCTCCTTACACATTTTACAACACACTACAAATCTGCCCAGCAAGCTGAGTATTTCACTCATTAAAACAGGAGCTTTCATCACACTATAAAACATTTTCAAATGCAGACCAGAAAACCGACAAGCATATTTACTGTAAAGCTTTGTATTTGTGTCATCAATTAACAACAAAAGTTTGGAATAAAACTAAAATAAAAGCTAATCAAAGCAGCTAGCTGTCAAAACAGATGGGAACTATAGTTTTCAAATCAAGCAAAAAGGCAAAGTTTTCGAACATTTAGTGTTGCATCAGCTCGTACAGACAACTTAAAGGAAGGACAGCAAATGTCAGGATTTTATGAAGAAAAGGTGTCCCTGACTCAAAGATTCACATTTATGAATCTTTCCATTGATTTCATGGGTTTTTTGACTTCAGGATGATAAACTCACACCAAAGCAGACCTCTGAAACGTGAACTATAAATAAGGTGTCGCCATGACACTGCAGGCAAAATAAATAAAAACAGAGCCCCGACATTATTTTAGCCTCAAACAAATGTTTCGGTCCTTACATTGTCTGGCTTAGAAAGATACATAGACAGTCTCACAGACAGAGATATAAATGAACAATTGCAGTACCTTTTTCCCACACTGTTTACAGGGTTGGCTATATTCCTACTGGCAATAGATTTTCTTCTTGACAGCTTCTTGGTGTTGGTGCTGTCATCAGTGCTGTCATCCTCTTTCTTTGGTGTGTTACTTCCTTTGCTGTTCAGGTCCCTTAGCACATTATAATTAATTTTACTTGAGATTTTCTTCTGTTCTAACATCTTTTCAATCGCCTCTCCTGCTGTGCTGGCTTGAATTGGCTCCCGCTTCTTTGCAGATTTCTTTGGCTTAATTAAAATATAAAATTAGTGATGTAGATACAAACAAAGTTTCCATGAAGCAGAGGGGCAAGCTGGAGTGCAGCAGTCCTGGTTCAGGTGCTGCTGATGTGGGGGATGCAGGTGATGTGCCCAGGCTAAGCCAGTGCTCCATCTCCTGCCACTCAATGGGATCGAAGGGTCTCTTTTCTCCAAGAGATGCGTGTTTGCTTTTTTGCCAAATGCCCAGAGAGTTTATTAGAAATTATTTACTTAATATCTGTAATGCTGCCAGAGAAGAACGATGGGCCATTTTCCATGTATAAAAAAAAGGGGGAGTGAACTCCTATTACAGGAATAGGGACATCACAGCATCACCTAGCACGGAAATAAACAATTTCCCCTGCTAAAACTGCCTTTAAAGCGAGAGTGAAGCTGGGTCACGACTCCCCAAAGCACTGACAACTCCACATCCGAACTGTGTTTTATGTCAAGTCTGAAAGCAGCATGGGAAAGGCTCGGCCCAACTCCTCCTCCAGGCTGGAAAGAGCCAAGAGCACGAGCAGCAGCTTCCCAAGCACAGCCTGGCAGTAGCGCCGAGGGACAGGGAGCAGGAGGCTGCAGACACGGGAGCACTGCAGCAACGTCACCTGCAGCTGCCACAGGCTGTGAGCTCGGCCCTGCACAGGGGGGCTGATGCTGTGCAGAGCCAGGCAACCAGCAATGACACCAGAGAACGTTTCCAGCCATGCCCCATGCCTGGGTAGGTACAAAAAAAACCACCCCAGAACCTCTGTTTCTCATTTGGCATTTTCCTATTCAAAGGAAAGTTTTAACACCAAGCTCTGCAGGAGATTTATTTTTTAATGGATAATAGCCCCTCTGTTTACCTACATGAGTCAAGTGCTACCTTGAAATTGGAAAGCACCATATTAATCAAGTTCTACTCAAGCTGTCAGAAACAATAAAGGGTTAGAGAAAAACTCCTGTGTTGTCCGAACAAAAAAGTGGGTGTTTGGGCTACTTGGTGGTGCCAATGAGTTATACAATTTTGAAAATTGCTGGTAGACTGCCACGTCTGCATAAGTGCAGGATGAATGAGAAACTCTGAAGTATAAAACAGTGTTTCACTGTCTGGTTTTGTTTTTATTGTTGGAATACCTAGGGGAAGCAGGAAACTCTGCCTTTCACATTAGTTGGAAAAAAAGATAGAGGATATACACACTAAAAACTAACATGGATTTTAGTTGCATGTGGGAGATTTGACTTGTCACTTGCTCAATTACACAAAACACTAATGCTGTAAATCATGAATATACGGCCAATTAGGCTGCTTTAAACTGCTAAACATGGAGACAGGACATGCCATTTGTTAACATAACTGTCGCATTCTTTATGAAAGGTAGAACAAATACCCCTTCAGGTAACTGTAACAAGGTTCTGTTCAGTTCTTCATAAAGAAATCATTATTGTAAGAGCAAAGAAAGCCACTGAAGTTATGGCAAGTACAAACAAATTCCCCATGCACACGTTAAAAAAAAAAAATCAGACGTCTTAAAACCTGTATTTTAATACGCAAGCAATTAGAACAGCAATCATAAATGCAAAGAGCTAGCTCTGACTTTGACATGCACAGAATTTTCTCATAATAGCAATTTAAAATAAAAGTTTGGGCAAGAAAGTGTTTTACTCACCACCTAAAAAAATATAGCCTTGCAATCCAGTAACAGCTAGATGTACTGTAGCTTTTGCTCTGTTAGTGGTGACCTGTACCATTATGCCCATACATACATGGAGCTGATCAGCAGATACAATGAATTTCCAGGACATTTTCAAACAGACACAATTAACACACAATTTAATACCTTGTGTTCCTTATAAATCCCAAGTTCTTTCTCTTTTGCTATTCTTGCTTCCTTTTCTGAAAGATGACAAAAGGGTAACCAGCATGAAGATTATACAGACTGTTATTTCAGCAACACCAGCCAAAAGGCAAATTTCAGTCCTACATACTTACCTTTTTGTTCCTTCAAATAATCTGCGTTTTCCTTCATCCACAGCTCTGCTTTAATTTGAGCTTCAGCTTCATTAAGTATATACTAGAAGAGAAAACAAATTTATCTACTTTCAGAAATCAAATTGAAAACCACAGAGCAAAACTGAACTGAAAAACCACTGGCAAGGTCAATACATATCCCATTTTAAAAAATGCATTAAAATAAAAGAAAATATGAGTGATATAAGACAATCACAGAGCACTTCTAGTAACATCTGAAGCTGGCACAAGCAACAACCTGTTTTCAAAAAACAAGTGCTTGGTTTCCAAACTATGATGGAGCGACCAAAAACCATCTAGGACTCATTATACATGGTCTGTTAATTAAACAAAAATGATCCTGGGTTTATGATCTTTTTCAGATGATACAAGAGGTTATCATGACAACGTGGTTGTCTGCAAGTAATTCTGTGTGTTGATGGTGGTCTGTAATTCAAAACAGGATGGGAACTACTGCCCTGTGCAACCAAAGCAAAAACATGTGTCTTCTGGGTAGGTTTTTGTGAAGCTTTACACAGAGTTACTGAGATTATTATTTCAATGGCTACATCTGTGTGAAGGAGACCAGCTCAGATTGCTGGAGATTTAGCCCTCTAGATTTCAGCTTGGTTCAGTAACCACATCTAGACGTTCTGCAGTTAACTCCACCTTGTCTCGGTAACAACTTTAGTGGGAATGGAGCTGTAAAATACATCTAGGACTATTCAGATGGATCACAGAAATAAATAGACAGATAGGCAGCAATTACTTAATTGTAGATGACCTAAATGTAAAAATTAACCCAGTATTTAGCACAACTATCAATGAAACAGAAGCTCTCTACAGACTATGCTTTTTGGGAGTGAAGAACAGCAGAATGGAGAAGACAAATTAGGTCATCCATCATGAACAAGACACTTTAATTTTAAGCAGTGCACCTGGGACTTGTAAAATGATGTGTAAGTGCAAGAAAAGCAATCTGAAGTTTCTCCATCTTTTGGGTCTCAGCATTCGAGATTGTCTCCAAAGTAAGATGTACATCTAGGATTTCTTAAGAAAAATAACTTCCATTAAACGAAACTAATGCAGGTAGGAGTCCTTCCTCTGAGGGCTAAGCAGGCAAGCAAATGGCTGTGCAAGTCCTGGTTTATCAGACCAGTATTTTCACTCTTTCATCTGCTTCTATTAAAAGTGGGCCATAATAGTAAAACCCACTTTTTCCTAGCTCAGTTATTCATCCCTCTTAGGCTTTCAGAGATTTCATAATCTTGGGCTTATAATATTACAGTCTATTGCCACAGAAATGAAGATGAAGTCATAAAAGCAGAGTTATGACCTCATCACAGAGCCTAGGAAGAGCAGAAAATGTGCTTGTTCTTCCCCTGTGATTATTCAAATTATGGACTGGCTATGGTGAAAAACCTCAGCCTTCCTGCTCCCTCCATTCAGTGTCCACTCAAATCATGAGACCCTAACGCCCAACCTAGCAAATCCCACCTCACAGCTACATTTTGGAGATCAGTAATTCCTATGCAATTCATCACTGTCAGGGATTTTGTACCCCAAAATGAATTTTTAGCACTGGAATTATCTGTTCAAATCACTGTGTAAACCAGCATGGCAGCTGGAGAGGGCATCGGGCTCAGAAAGCTGGGCTGTCACGTGTCCAAGCGCTGACCAGCCGTGTGGCCTCCAACAAGCCCTTTTCCACAGCCATGTGTCTGTCCCACTCAGCCCCTATGTTAAAGGGTACTTTTTTCTGCCACAGAAATAAAAATAAATCCAGAAAACATTACAGAAGTCTCTGGAAGTACACAGGAGCCGCACATGCTGGTTTTACAGTTTGGTTTCCATGGCAGCCTTCTATGTTGAATCTATCTTAATTAAATAATGAATTTAGAGCTCCACCAAACTTTTTAAAGTTCTCCTTTGCAATAAAAGATATTCAACATAATTATTCCAGCATGTTAAAAGCAAGCAGCAGCAGCAGCCTCATATATATAGATATATATATATATATATTCCTTGTTGGGCAAGGAACACCAAATTCACAGGTTTGCATGAACATTAGTTTAGATTCCAGATAACAGAAATTGCTCAAACCTCTCTATAGATCAGAGGCAGTTGCAGAGAGAGGATAAACCAGATAAAAACCATTTTGTCTTTCTCAGAAACCCAGACAACCAGGATAAGAGACACCAGGGACAACAGGGCACCTTACCCGATCTATTTCACTGTCGTCAATTCCACTCAGATCTAATTCACCATCTCCTGTATTCTCACCTACAAAAAAGAACACATTTCAATCAGCCATATGCTTGTCCAGAATCTATTGCAGCTTAAGTTCTGCAGTGATGTAACACTTCGGGCCTGTCCTTCAGTGATTTGCATCCTTCCACCTTCATCTGGGAGGTTTAATGTGTTGCTGAGTATTTTCAATACAGAACTTCATGCACACAAATTCACCACATTGGATTAATCTAAAATTCAGGAATCAACACAGTCCTCATCAGTGCTAAAAATCTGCCAGAGACTTCCAGTCGCCTTTTTATCACTCATTTTAATTTACAGCCACAAATGTTCAGCAGGAAGCTGGGGAAACCATTTTAAAAAGATGATCACTTTTCTTTCATCATAACAAAAATTTCTCTGTCAGAGTATATAGGTCAGTAATTTATCTCTGAATTATGATTTAGAAAATATTTTCTATTTTCAGGGAAGCAGCACAGACCACTGCCAACAGTCACACCATGGCTTTCTTCTTGACTTTCTGTAATTACAATTTCACTGCTAGTTTGGTAGTTATTAAGACTTCTGAAAACAAATTTTTAAATATTCTGTCCATTAAAAAGCATAGCAGCACAGAACCGAGGCTTAATTTGGGATTGGCACAGCATACAGCTACAAAACCTGATTTTCCACATCACATTAAAGAACTATAGTAATATACTATTAATGTAATCCAAGTAGAGAAGAAAAGAAATTATTTAACAAAGACTTATGCTGGGGAATGAAGCAATCTTCTTGGTCATCTCCATTACATCTAATAAAGATCAAACAAGAGATGACCTCACCAGTTCAACTTGCAGAAAAATATAAACGAATTAAGTTTCAACAATCTGCAATAACAAATTAAAACCAAAATGGTGCAGAACAGCTTGGCATGTTCACAGTTCCCACTCCCCAGTACTGGGGATGTGCCTCCCCACAAACCAAGATCTTTGAATGGTTTGATTCCCCAGCCTGGTTCTCCTGCACAGTGCTGGATCAGCAGAGGGTGATGCCAGCAGCAGCTCTTGGATCCAATGACAGGTTATGGTAACCCAATGGTAAACTCAAGCAAAGTTTGGAATTAAGAGCACTCCCAGAAAATAAAACAATGATCTGCTTGGCAAAAGTCAGGGGTTTAAACCAGTTGCCTGAAGTACATGAAATCACAGGGCTGGGAATCCAACCAAAACACCTGGTCAGGAATAAAGGCTGAGCTTCCTGGGGTGGCACAAAGGGTCCGGCTGCTCAACTCAACAGACATTCCCTGGGATCAGCAACCGAGTACTCACAAATGTCTTTTCAAAATCAACTTTAAACAACCAACAGAAAATTTTATACTTTCCACCCTAAGTCACAAGCAAAATGGGTTTTAACCCACCAAAAATGTCCTGTCACAAGGAACAGCACAGAATCATAGAATGGTTTGAGTTGGAAGGGACCTTAAAGATCATCTAGTTACAACTCCCTGCCATGCACAGGGACACCTTCCACCAGACCAGGTTGCTCAAAACCCCAACCAACCCGGCCTTGAACACTCCCAGGGATGGAGCATCCACAACTTCTCCTAGCAATGTATTCCAGTGTCTCACCACCCTGACAGTAAAGAATTTCCTTTTAATATCCAATCTAAACCTTCTATCAGTTTAAAGCCATTCCCCATTGTCCTGTCACTCCATGCCCTTGTAAAAGGTCCCTCTCCAGCTCTTTTGTAGCTCATTAAGGTACTGAAAGGCTGCAGATGGGTCACCCCAAAGCCTTCCCTTCTCCATGCTGAACAATTTCAGTTTCTCAGCCTTTTCTCATAGCAGAGGTGTTCCAGCCCTCCGTAACACTACGCCTTCATTTTTTTCCTCACATATGTAATACCAAATGCACCAATTCAGACAATCCAGTGCTAATTTGACCAAAAAGGCTTTAAAGAACATTTCTCACTGTCATTACATTTAGAAATTAATCGCACATTAGTCCCAGGCACCAGATTTACTTTACAGCCTTTTTCCCCAAAATACTTTAGAAGTGCAAAAGATTTTATAATAACTACATAATTGATCAGTACATATGCTTTTCTTCTGGTCTGATCTCTGCATAGTGCAGTAAGAGCAGAACTTTCTGCACCAGTGCCAGCAGCTCCTCACACAGGCACCCTGCTATCAGCCAAGAAGGGATGCACCCCCAGGACATGGCCAAGCACTCCCTGGCTTCAGGATGGGTAGAAAAAGCAAGGTGACAAAATACATCCTGCTGGTTTGCTGCCTTTTTAATGCAACTGACTGAAATTTTTTTTAGCAAAGCATAATCATTCAAAGATTGGAGAGGAATCACACAAGGGAGTGCAGGGTATTCTGCAAGATAGTAATGCACATCTCTCCTGCTGGAACGGAGAGAGAAACTTCCAGTGAGCAAAATGGCTGAATGTTCACCAAGGAAAGGAGCAAATACTGTAGTAGTGTCTGAGACACCTTCCCAGGAGATGGTCCACCTGGGTCCAAGAAATGTTCCATCACATAAAATGTAACAGCTCAACAGCAGAGTGCAAGGGGAGTCCAGACCAGAATACCCTGGCTCCTAGGTTGGAAGGAGTTCATACAAAAATAGGACTTGACCTGAGTGTCCCATATTCTGGGTAGCACTTTAACCACCAAGTTGTAGGACAGAAGGGGGGATGGCCTCTACCTTCATTGTGTTATCTACCTTTTGTTTCCTCAAGGTTTTTTTGGGAAAAAAAATCAGTTTGGTTTACCTGCATGAATAAAGGATTTATTTTTATTTCATATTCTTTGTACCAGATAAACTAAATTGTCCACTGTCCACACAGGCTTGGAAGTAGGGACAAAGTAAAAAGGAGTCCACCTTGACAACCACTAGTAAGTTCTGAAAATCACAGGTTAGAAAACGAAAACTTGGAAATGGTGATGGACATACTCAACTCACTGCTCAATTTTACATAAAATTGATCCCAATATTTACTATTGTAAAAACTGCCAAAGCATCTTAAAAACAATAAAAGTATCCCACTGAAATCAAGCTCCCACTGCTTTTCATCATTATACACCTTGCTCCTCCTATACCCAGCTATATTTTTGGATCAGAGGTTTAAAATTTAATATGTCACAGTACAGTAGGTGCCTGTTCTCTTATACATGCCAGACTGAAAATGATGCAATTTCAGGCACCATGAACAATTTCACTTGTCATTTTAAATATAACTTGTTACTGAATTAGGTGCCACTTTTTCTCATTGGATCAATTAGCAACAGGGACAGAAAACTCATTCTCCAACTGTTAAATTGCAGAGAAGAATCCAGAAGCAAGTTACATGTAATAAGCATTTCTTAGACCCTATAACAGCAGCAGAGGGAGTAATTGCAGGATATCCCTCTGCCTGCAAATCTTCCTTTTTCCCGCCATGGCAATAGGCATTCATTAAATGGGTTTTTCAGAAGCGAAGGTGCCTTCAAATCTCTAGTTTAATGCTTTCACTGAGAAAAAAAAATACATGTTTCATTACAGAATGCCAATTCAAAATAAAATGCATCCACTTCGGCATGAAAATTTCCATGGCAATCATTTCCAAGAGGAGTAGATCCTACCAGCCACAAATATCCTTCTGCTTGATGCTACACGACTCACTGCAAGGCATGGAAAGCAAACCCGTTGCTTTTTTACATACAGAAAGATCTTCCCAGCTGCTAAAGTTTTCAAAGTGATTTCTAAATTATCATTTTCTCCTTTAATAAAAGGGTCAAAATGAAATGTTTGACAAAATAAAAACACAGATGTGGCCAACATCTGGTCCAGCCTCTTAAGAGCTTATTTAAAAGCAGTAGGATCATGTGGCACAGCTCTGAGACATCACATATTTCTTTTCTTAAGAAAAACAACCACTTTACTGCAGGGCACATGCAAAAAATAAGTTGGGCATTAAAAACAACAACACTCCTCCCCTTCCATCCAAATCCAGTTGTTAAATGAAAGGATCATCCAGAAGAGCTTAGAGAAAGGACCAGACTACTCCATCCTCACCCAACATCTCTGTAGCAAGTGGAGGAGGACGGGCACTTCTAGAGCTTTCCATCAAGGTACTGAATCAATTACGTTCATACTACTTAAGAACATCAACCACCCAGCCAGCTCCCCAAAAACTTAAAAATAAACTCCCCTCAAAGCCCTCCCTTTACACCCTTTTAACATCTTTCCAACCAGTTCGGGTGGACATGAGGGCTACAATCAGACACTGCGGATTAGGTTTGTAAACCTCTAGGATTATTTACTGTTCTTGTCATTGCTAAATGCACACTAAGCCCTCTTTTAACACACCCTCTGCCCCCCTCCCTACCTCTGTGCAGCTAGTTAAATGTATACATAGCACACTATTATGGGGATTTATTACAGAAGAATCATTCCACCTGATATATTTTAAACCCCACATTTTTAAAAACAGCCACGTGAAGAATGTGTTTTTCTGTTTCTATTACAGGAGGCAGCACTATTTATTGCTCTGCCCAGATAAGAGGATTTCCTTACAGACAGAAATGGAGGCTGAACACTTCCCAGGAAATCCTTTGGAGCAGATACAATAGAAGGCACTTGGTGCTCGGGTCCTATGCAGCAAATACATCCTTCACCACACCGTTTCACAGCAGTCAAAGAGTTTAAACAAAGAACCTTTCCACCTATTTTGGCACAACACCAGACACTAAGCACTCCCAGTATTTAAGAAATACTTTGGGGCTAGAGCACAACAAAATCTGAAAAGAGTTGGGAGATGCATTTTCAGCTACAAAATTCCTTAAGCAACAAACCAAACAACCTGAGCCCGGGGCATCAGAAACACAGGGATTGATTGCTGCTCTCCAGGGAGGGATTAAATCCAATGGGAGCCACAGAAAGCTCTCGCAGACCATTGGAAGGATCCAATCAGCAGAAACGCTTTAGCAGCCCAAATTGATGAGCGATGCCGGTGCCACCTTGGGGAGCTGCAACGAGTGGGAAGGGAAGGCGGTGACTTAGCATCAAAAAAGGCACTGCACAACTGCACCAGGATTTAATTGATTAGCTGATCAGAGGGGACACAGACCCATCTGGAGGGGGAGATAACCGATTTACAGAGGGGCGTGAAGGGAACAGTCATTAAGGGTGGTAAACGGGAGGGGAGCGGCGCCGGGCAGACGAAGTGCCGGGGTGATCGTGCTGTAGGGACTGGGCAGGGAAGAGAAATGGATGCGAAAATGCTGCAGCAGCAGCACGGGATGAAGTACAAGGATCGATGGGTGTGCAAACGAACACACCACACATCAAGGCGTGAGCAGAGCCTGTGGGGCCATATGAGCAGAGAACACGCAGAAACAGAGCGAGTTTCACTAATACAGGGCAGGAGCCTCCCTCGGGAGCAGGCTGGGAGGTAATCCTGGCTGTTTTAAGCTGTTGCCAACCCCATTGCTCCAGGTAAGGCACCTCTTTGTGCAATGCCAGCCTACCCTGCCATGCTCCCATCCCACAGCACGCACCCTGCAGCTGCTAAGGGCTCCAGTTTCCCCCACTCACCTTCAGCAGCGTAATCATGCGCTGTCAAGAAGTATTTGACAAAAACAAAACGTGAGGACAGAGCAAAATTAATTGCACTTACAGACAAAATAAGGTCACAAAACACATGACGTATATGCTCGTATTTAAGAGAAAATGGTTTTTATTTTATTGTATCTGGAGCCACCTTGAAAATTACAGCCTACTCCTTCACGGTGCCAAATTGACACCAGGATTTAGGTCTGATGGTGTACGGAGCACACGAGGCCATGCACACAGCATAAAGATAAATGAAGTCTGTCACTTTATTATTTCCTTCTGCCAAGGCAAGGTTAAGGGGTCCTCTCCAGCCAAAGCCAAGTTTCCAGCCTGCTAGTTCCTCAGAGAAAGCAAACACATCACACCACACAGAGCGAGGCCCTGTCTTCCCAGAAACATTCATTCCTGCCGACGAGGGATGGTGGGAAGCACTGTCAGCCGGCGCCGGGCTGCCCAGCAGTGCCAGGGCACACAGCCCTGCCTCTGCAAAGTGCCCACTGGCCAGCTCCTTGCATTTGGACTGTAAGAAGCGTAGAAGCAAAGCCCAAAATGGGGCAAATGAAAGCAAAGAGGGAAAAGGCACAATTTAATTAAAAAAAAATAAATTCCACATACTCTACTATTGCAGCTGTGCAAGGTCAGCCTGTACAAAAGCAGGGATGTACAAGCTCATCAGCTATTTCCTCACTCCTGTCTACTGAAAACGGGACTTTCTCACAAAGCAAAGCAGAGTAACAGCCAGGGCCAGCCCTGGCTGGTTTGCAGTCACTGCATTGGGCCCATCTCCTGTAGGCAGATGATTTTCCTACAACATTGGGACTTAATGTGGAGCAGAACTAGAAACCCATCTTTATTAAATGTCTGTGTCCATTTCCCCACACTGAGACTCAAGCTCCAGATGCTCTGTCTGTCCTGCACAGCTGAGTGACACCCGACAGCCTTCCCCCATAAGCCACCTTCCTACGGTGGTCGCAGAACAATTACCCCGTCACAGGAACAGTTTCCAATTTGTGTGCTTAATGATATATAGGAATAAGTTATGAGAAAAGCTGTTCCTGCAGTCAATCACTCTCACAGAACTTTTATTAGATAGTGAACATATTTTTTATAAATTAAATTTCATTTTTGGGGAAAAAAAAAAAAAAAACACCTAACCACCAACCCTGCTGCTTTCCCGAGAGCATATCCATACTCAAACAAATGCTATTGTTTCACCTCATAGTCTACAGAGGATCTAACCAAACCACATTGTCATATTTTATATCCAGTTAGGGGTTATACCACTCATCTAACGGACATGGAAACTTGTTAACTTAAACTTAATACTTCAGAGAAACAGTTAATGTCTCCATTCTTCCCAAAAATCCTCCCTGCAATATATATTTTTCTAAAGCAGGTAGTACAAAACCAGTCCAGCAATAAACAAAACCCCTCTGATTCTGAAAAATTTTCTTTGAAAAGGTAAGCTCATGTTCATTGAACTACATAGTAATATAAAAAACCCTTAAGAAAAAAAACCCTTTCAACCTCCCAAAATAAATACAGCTGAAAATTAGGCTTTTGAACTGAAGAACATCTTGACACTGTCCTCAAAAACAGCAGCAGATGTTCTCCTTCTGGAATAAAGTTAATGTTCCCCCAACACCTTTGGAAAACAATGAAAAAGAGCATGGTTTATGCAACCTACTTGTTGCAACCTGTCGTTCTTTCCTGAGCTTGCAACCCCACTGCCATGACTGAGTGCTCAGAGAACGACTGCTCTGAACAGTATCAAAAGAATTATCTTTTGTTGATGGAACCAATAACCAATAATCAAACTGACCAATACTCACCCAGAAACATACTACCTAACTACCACAAATGACATTTTTCAGCGCCAACCCTGGAAATGGTAAGAGCTCCCATGAACAGATGCAAGTCTTCTCCAGCCTGTGATTTCTGCACCCAGCAATGCCGAGACCGACCACGGCGCTAGTGCCGAAGGTGCCACACACCCACACCTCAGCCTACATTCAAATATTCACCCCCTCCTTTTTTTATGGACTTAAAACTTTTTAAAATGGAAACTGTAAAGACAGATTTTTTCCCCGACTTATTGTGCATTTCCAGCCGATCACCAATCCCCTGCTGTATTTTCCTCCTTTGCCTTTTTCTGCTGTTCTTGGCATCTTTTCTCCCCTTTCCCCTCCCCCAGCCTTCATTCTTTTTGGTGCCTTCTGGCCTGTATTTTCTGCATTTTTTTAAATCTATGCAGGGGGATCCAAGAGTAACAGTTTATGTAAAGGGAGAGGCCAAGGAGAAGAACTGATCAGCATCTCAATCAGTTCCCCTCTCCAAACCTCACAAGGGCAGAGTGCTGCCGTTATCTCTGGCAGAGGGCGAGGGCAGTCCAACACCGTGGAGAGCCGACAGCAAAAGCAGCCAGGCTCAGATCCCACTCCAGCCCACTTTCCCCACACTGCCAGACCACTATGTCAAACAGCAAGAGCACTTTACACCCGAGCCAGCCACAAAGGGAACAGCTGGCTTAAGGTTTAAGTGCTGAAGCATCATTTCTGCAGCTCGCCAGGTCTTGCTGTGGGCGCTAAATGCTCTGCTGTCCAGCCCTGCAAGCCCAGGATCCTTGTCTGGCCAGCGCTCAGCCACCCCAGCATATGTTTCATTGAGAAGTAAATCTCCTCCTAAAACCCCCCACACCAAATAGAACACAATGGTGAGCTTTTCACTACAGAGAACTTAAAAGCAAATCCTAGAATTTTGCTTGGACTATTTTAATTTTTTTTTAAATCCTGTTCCACCAGGAAAAAAATTTAAATGTATACAGCCATATAAATATACAGCACACACAACCTCATCTAGGGGTGGCATCCCAGCCCACGGCAGGGAGGTTGAACTAAATTATCTTTAGGTCCCTTCCAACACAAACTGCACCGAAGAGCTGCTCCAGGTCAAAAACAGCCTTCCAAAATAACTTACCCAGACAAGCAAGAAAGTGAAACGAGTTGAACTTTCCACTTACAACTTTCTTCTAGTCACCCTTACCATCTCTCAGCAAAGGTGGGCTGATTTCTATCCCCTCCTTTGAGGTTCAGAGCTTGTCTTTGGTAGATCTGGAGACAAGCTCAGCAGCAAGCACCAGAAGCCACCCAGACTACCAAAATGCTTCAGCAGAAAATTATTAGCATCAAGACAACATCAAAATATAGAGTATGAAATTATATACCTGAGTCTTTATTTAGAGGAAAAAAATCAATTTGTGTCCTGGCCATTTACCACACTGTCCAGGCAGGCTGAATGGTGAGAAGCTGCTAACTGAAAGAAAATTATTAGGTAAGAAATTTCTCATTTTGTTACTCAGCTTCTTCCTTCCTTCATTGCTAATGAGAAATAGCAAGCAGGGAATTACAGAGATGCAGAGAGGAAAGAGAAGGTAAAAATTTATTCTTACTATTAAATAGAGTACCAGGCAAGAGCAGAAGCTCCCCCATCAAAAGCAAGGTGGGAAGCTGGCCCAAAGAAAAAGCCTCTGAGACGGATGGGGGCTGGACTCAGAGCAGGTATCAGGCAGAGTTTCATGCTGTAGGACTATCAGAGACATGGAGAAGAGAGAAAGGACATGCAAGATCCTGACTGGTTCAGTTGGAGGTTTACAAACATGGAAGTAGGAGATACTTGGTTTGAATTCTTAAAAGGTGGCAGCTACAGAAATGCAGATCTGTGCTGAGAGCATCAGTCCACCATGCAACAGAGAACTGCAGCCAGCACAGACCATATTTTCAAATAAAAATCACAGCGGTTGTGCTGTTTGTGATTAGATGAAGTGCCATCTTTTGTCTCTGGCCATGCCTAATGGCTGAGAAACACGTAGGTGATAAAGTACTTCTTTATCTTGCTGTGGACCAAACAGACCTCTTGTAGGAACCCTGCCCCAGGGACCAAGGCAGTTTTGTGTCCATTCAGGAGACTATATATACAAAGGCTATAAAGATCTCTGCAATCCAAAGTACAGGCATTGCCTGGGTGGCTCCAGGTGCCAGTGGAGCACAGCAAGCTCCCTCGGTCATCTGGCCACGCTGCAGCACACACTGCTGCAGACAGCACAGCTCTGCAGAGACTCCTTGGGAAGATGGGCAGGGGCTCCATCCTCCACCTCCCTCCTCCTCTCCACTGTGTTTTAGTGACTGCAATGAACCTTTTCCCAGATGCACAGTAGACAGAGGAGAAGGATTTTAACATTTTGCCTGCAGCAGCTCTGAGGCCTTGGCATTTGGACAGACTGATCCATAAGCACAGCACAATTAGCATGTGTACTCCATAAGCTTGAGATCCATCCATTACAGCGCCGGAATGCTCTCTGACACCACAGCTCTCCAAAAGAAGAAAGCTGTAGAGAAGTTCCTGGAGAATAATTCATCTTATCCTCCAGGAACGGTGGAAAAAGGCACTTCTGTGCACAGGAGGTTTTGGTGGAGTTGGAGAAATAACCTTTTCCCAACAAAGCCCAGCAGCATGATTCACCTACAAAGCATGGAGCCTGTTTCAAAGCCAGCCTTGCAAGCTAATGGCTATCAGAAAGGCCAGCCATCTGCTTGTGCAACCTGTCCTTATGATTGATCTCAACATCTGACTTGTATATAAAGTTTATATACTAGCAGGACTATACTTCATATGTCATTTTAGCTAAGTTCTGCATTTCTGATTTTACAGTTTCTCCTCAATCTGGCCATCCTCTCCAGGTTACAGGCACACAAAGGACCCTGCTTAAATGTTGATTAGATGCAGAGCAAAGCAAAGACTTCGGAAAGATTTTATTATGTCTCAAAAACCAGGTAAGCATCTCAAAGAACTCACTGGAAAAGCTAATGTCCTACATCCACATGTAATTAATTATTTATTTAAATATATTAGGCCTTTACCTAACACAGTATTGCAGAGGCAGA
This sequence comes from Corvus moneduloides, assembly GCF_009650955.1. Classification (NCBI taxonomy): domain Eukaryota; kingdom Metazoa; phylum Chordata; class Aves; order Passeriformes; family Corvidae; genus Corvus; species Corvus moneduloides. The sequence continues at coordinate 7,314,708 of NC_045481.1, read as the reverse complement.
AAGTCACATATCACGTCTCAGTCTCACATACACTGAAAGGATTCATGGCTTTTTCTGCCATGCAGCCATTTTACTGTACAGCATATGGCATAGTATCAGAGTTGTTCTTCTTTAATTAACTGATTAACGATGCCTTCCATGGAGCTTAATCCAGGTTCTCCGTAACACACAGTATTATGGCACCCATTATCGGGAACACGACTACGTGCCCATAGCCCACTGGGAGAGGGTGATGTACTTTTCTTGTATCAGTTCATTTAAACACATTCAGCACCACAGGTAATATTGATTTCTCTGAAATCAGGAAAGTTTATTTTGAATGAACGAAACCAGAGTTATCTTCTGAGAATAAGTTCTGGATAACATTTTACTATTTCATTACAAAATCCCATGAGATCGTGATTTCAAATTCAGATCTACCATCCTCTTCTATAGAAAAGATGTTTATCTATATTTTATTTCTTTTACTTCTTTAGGTAAGAATAGATGGATTGTTCCTTATGCTGGTTTTAACTAGGCAAACTCTTTCCACAGCAAACTGTGCAGTGAAATAAGCCCAGGATAATGGGCTGACAGAAGGGACCGATGAGGGAAGAGCCTGCAAGGTGCACAGACAAAAGCCCTGTCTCCTGAAGGAGTAAGATTTTAAATCTTGCTAGCAAGATAAAGCAGAGAATACTAAAGTCCAGACAAAACACTCCCATGCAATTCCCTTCTGGCCATCAAAACCAACATAAAAGTCATTAAATGCTAAAATAAAGCCAAGCAAAGGAACATTACTGTCAGCAACTGCCAACTGAAATGAATGACCCAGGTTGAAAGTGTTTGCTGACGTAGCTACAAGTTGCCACAAAGGCTTGAGGGCTGTGGCAGCAAACTGGTCTGTGGAACAGCTCGGGCCAGGCACGTGGAGCTCGGCTCTGCCATCACCCCCAGGGACCGAGGGGATGAAGCTGGAGCTTTGCCACTCAAGGGCCTTTTGGGAGCAGGACCACCTGCACCCCTCCCTCCAAACCAGGAGCAGCAGACCCAACATAAGGCCAAGGCACTATTTCTGGCAGCAATGGAAAAGAACCCAGGAATTTTGGCCTTTGTCCAGAAGAGGTTTGCCAGTCGATGAAAGCACCTTACAGCTCTGACACCACTGACAGGCACCAGTGTGGCTGTGTCAAGACATCCGTACCCCGGCATCAGCTGGGGGAAATCCCACAAAGGAGCACCCAGAGGCTGTGCTGGAGGCTGCAGAGGCACACATCCCAGTATCTGCATCCACAAAAGTTGAATTCTCAAGGTGTTGCTCAGCTGCTATCAAGAGACAATTCTATCACCACGGTGACACTGCAATCAACCAGCTTGGCCAACTGAAAGGATGCCTCTACCGGCCATAAAATCTTACAGAATATGTTATTCTGTATTTTGCCCAAAAGGAGAGGACAGATTTGAACAATACCAGTCATCTAAATCACAGCCTTAATTGTGCTGGCACTCAAAAAAAAAAAAAAAATGGAAACAGGAACAACAATTTCAGGCTTTTCTGTTAATTTTAGACATTTCGCTTTCTTCACATTGTAGTAAAATCAACAGTAGAAATCTTCGGATGCAGCAAAGAGAATGAGGAAAATTGCCAATTTTGGAAGAATCAACAATTAATATTACAGCAATTAAACCAGAAGAAGCATCCTACATGACACTGTAGGATTCCCTGAGTGTTCTATCCCAGTGATTGCTTAAAAAAAAAATTCAGCAATGAAATGAAATAAAAAATGTTCTCTGTTTATTTTTTTTTCTAAATTACCAACACTGCAAACTCATGCTGGTATTTGCAAGTCAGTCTGGGCTCTCCTAGTTATATATCCTTATTATCATAAAGATTCCACAATTGGAAATTACTTTTTGTGACACTTAAGCCAAAAAGAAAATAGCTCTATTGCATCTGCAGAACCAAAAGTAGTAAATTGTAATAAACATTCATCTTTGTCAGTGGCTCTGCAAACCAATCTGTTCAGCACAAAGGTGCCATTTTTACACAGTTGCTTTATTACTACATAATTATTGATGGATCAGCCAAGTGCTCTCTCAAAGAAGACCAATCTTAAAAACAACCTTGTTAAAAATTTAAGCGTAAACCTTGGGATAAAAACTAGCAGCTAGGTTTCATCTGATATAAACTTTTAAAGAGGAAAAAAAAATAAATTGGAGGGACAATTCTGAAAAATGCTACGTTTGAGGCAGGCATGAAATTGAAGCAGACAAGAAACTTTAATGTGATAGAAAGAAAGAATTGGGTACATCTGTACTGAGAATAAGCTGTAAGTAGCAGGAGGAATTATCAATCTAGTGATGTGCCAACTCTCTGCATTTCAATTGCTTCACAGGCCATACCATAAAAATTGTTTGCAATGAAAGAAGTATGAAGCATCCCCAGATTTTATTGCTCCCAGTGGCATTCCACCCCATTTATGTGTGTACACCAGTTGTAGCCTTTCAAGTACAACACTGTTTCATATTAGTACCTGTTTAAATTACCTGCCCACAAACATCCTTCGGTGTTCAAAATGCCTCACTATTAAATTTTCTGTTTCAGTCAAAGTACTTCAAGAGTTTCTATTGAGCTTTCAAAGGCAAGGAAGTTTCATGCAGGTTTTCTGAAAGTCAAGATAAAGCAATAAACTTTAAATTTAAAAGGAGGCTTTTTCTGGAGAGAATTCAGCGTACCTTTTTCAATTCCCCCCCTACCTTGTTAAACTAAACTTCTTCATTGCTCCCAGATTTCTAAATGTTGCATTTCTGGAGCTGAACTTCCCAGCATCAACCCTAGTCTCTACAAAGACCCTGCATAAAAAGTGACCTTGGGCAACAACGTATCTGGAACTGCCCATTCCAAGTCCCTGATGGATTGTAAAACCTTTCCAGCACTGGTACCTCAGCACAGGCACAAATGCCACTCTCAGCCTCATTCTTTGCTGCTGCAAAGACATGCTCTGAAATGCTCCTCCAGCCCCAGCTGAACTGGGGGAGCTGGTTCCTTCCCCCATGACTCAGCCCTGTTCCCCTTCCTTCTGCTTCACCCCCATCTTCCACTGTACCTGCCAAGGTGTCATTCCCTAATATACATGCATCAAAATAACCCTGCTTATTAAAAAAGCCTGCATGAGCCTGTGACATTTTTGACAGACCCAGGTGAGGGAGGCAACTACATGTGCACTGATGCCAGCAAATAGGAGGGGAATGAGCCAGTAAGGCAAGACACTTCTTAATCTCAACCAACAGCACCCACAACATCCCAACACATCTGCTCTGTCTTAAACTGGAGGCCAAATCCAAACAGTGCAGTATAAAAAAGGGATTTTATCTTTGCTCTTGGGAAAGAACTTGGCACAGGAGCTTTGTGGCAGTCTTGCAGCAGCTACAGATCCATGAGACACAAAAGCAGTTGCTCCCATTAAGTGCAAAAAACTCTGGTTTAAAGTGAGAAGAGAGACTCAGTGGAAAAGCAACTTCTCACTGAAGTATGTTTTATTTCATGGAAGTCACTGCCAGAATGCAATACTGCCACCAGTGACACCATTTCACGTTGATAAGATGCTGCTGCATTTCAATACATGACTTTGATGGTATTGGTGGATTTGCGTTTTTCACTTTTAGCCAGAAATTAGTAAGAACCATTAAGCATAACTTCCAAAATCAAGCTAGTGTTAAGGATTTGGTCACAGAGCACTATTTTACTTCCTTCCCATGTGTGAGCACACAGTGGCTTCCCCACCATAACTAAATCAAACATGGCATGTAAGTATTGAATTTGCTGAAAAATGGTACCCTTCCACTCCCTGCACAGCTGTTTACTTCTGGCTTCTGTGCTTCTACCTGTCTCAAGAGCCTTGTTCCTTGCTCCAAATTTCTTTCCAGGTACTACTTAACAACATTATTTACTCACTCTTATTTCATATTCATTCTCTTATTCCTACTACACAGTTGTAGATGTCCAGGTCTTTCATAACAGAAAACAACTTCTACAATATTAGATGTACATGTATGCCTCAATATGGAAGCTGAGCCTTACCTTAAAACTGCTAACTTAAAAAATAAAGTATCTTCTGCTTCCTTTTAGCAAAACTTGGCTGCAGAAACTCCCCAGAAGCAACTGTTTGCAATTTTCCCTTAATTTGCAACTACCCCTCCCTTGGCAGCCTGCCAGCAGCTCCTCCTCTGTCCGCTTGGGACATTGGCCCAACACAGTCCACCCAGCCCTAGATAAAAGATCATAATTTTTGCTATTAATAACCAACCCAAAGTTGTTCTTATCTGCCCACTTCTTCGGCTCTGCACCACTGTAATTAATGAACACCAAAAACTCTACACACAATTTTTTCAGCCCTACTGAATGCATTCTGGTGAGTGCCTATGAAATAAAATTAAATTGAAAAGCTGAAGACAACAGTAGCCTCATGTTGACAGGTCACTCTGATTCCAGGTCAAAGCAGACTCTATATTTGGCTGCTTTGATTATAATTGCTTGCAGGATAAAAAATAAATAGCAATTATCTCACTGTCACACAAGAAAAAAAAGACCTAAAAAATGAACCAATCCTAAAGTAACATTGAAAAACAAATTATTTCAAAAGCAATCAGGAGTAGTAAAATTCAGTTTCCAAGTTTGTTTTTAATTGCCAATAGTGTCAACATTAATATTCCTCCTCTATTGGATAATATATCCCTTTTAGTTATGAAAGCATTTAGCAAACTAAAAATGTCAAACTACAATTATACAAGGCTAAACTCAGGGCTGTTTTCATCTCCAGTCCACAGTGCCACAGCTGAGATCCCTAATTACAAGGGTCATCTACACAAGTTGCAGTCCAGCCCATGCATCTTGCCTGCTGTGTCAGTCCCACAGATTTAAGACCAACAAACAAAACAGATGAAGTGTTCAGGGGTGTGATGAAGTTAATCCTTAAGAGGATATAGGAATTAGTTTTTCAAACTAAATTCAGAGCTACCAAGCAAAAGCAAAACAACACAACTGCTGCTCGAAACCATTAAAACACTGCAGAAACAGCACTCCATTTACAGGGTTTACTTCGGTGGATTTTCAGTTTCCAGGTACCACCTTTACTAGCTGAACCTGTACCACGAGAAAATAAAGTACTAAATGGAGGATTATTTTAGCTTTTTCAGACAAACCCAAGTGGTCGGGATCCACCACAGCACCACACATGGATTTATGACCCATCATATTAAACCCAAAGTAGCTAAGCCTTGCAAATCTCTCGGTGCTGTGTTTCCTTCTTCCAAGGGCACGTTTTGTGGCTCCTTGACCTGGGTTAATAAGTCTTTATTCTCAATAACAACTGAGACCATGGAGACTCCCTGAACTGAACCCAGGCCTCCACTCCTGACATTTCAGATATCGTGATGAATTGCTTGGATAATATTCTCCTCAGCGGTCAGCTTTGCCTGCAAATTTAGTGTCCTTTCTGTAGCCTCCACACATTTCACTTTCCACAGTTCTTTAAAGAAAAAATTCAGTTTTCACTTGAGTTTTTTGGTGACTTTTTTTCCTTTTTGGCAGAAGGGCAGGGCAGGAATGTCTGTTTCTTCTTCAGAGTCCACCTACCCTAATAACTGTGAGCGCTACTGGGCTCCAGTTCTGGCAGGTGCAGAAAAGGATCAAATAATTCTTATACCAGCAGGGAGTTTTTTCAGACAGGTTTCCTGAGTGCCTGCAGGTGTCTGAGTCATCATCACCAAACATCACCTCCCCAGTATTGTTTTAGTCCACACTTCATGGGGCTGAGGGTGGTAAAACACTGGAACAGGTTGCCCTGGAAAGGGTGGTGGATGTCCCATGCCTGGAAACATCCAAGGTCAGGTTGGATGGGACTCTGAACAACCTGACCTTGTTGAAGATGTCCCTGCTCATTGCAGGGAGGGTTGGACTAGATGACCTTTAAAGTCCCCTCCAACCCAAACCATTCTGTGACTCTATGATTCTATTTCAACCAAGGTTTAAGAGCAGGATAGTGATCCCTTAGATGGTTACACTTCCGCAGATTCCTTGAGAACTGAGCCCCAGAAAGACAGGAGCAATTATAAATGCCCCTGAAAGTATCTCCCATTCTGAGAACCACCATCTTTTCAGATGCTTGGGAGTGCAGAGAGGAGAGAACCTTGAAAAGAAGCCCCAACAGAAGGAAAACCTTAGACTGGCACCTACAAATGCTGAGGCATCTACGTCAACCACGAAACACAGCCCTCCCTCAGTATTTGGGGAACAACTGTTAATGCAATTCTGTTATTTAGGTACAGAAAAAGGCCCATTTCTAAACCCCCAGCTCAGCTTCTCCTCTTCTCCCTGTCTGCCCAGCTCTGTGCTCCTTAAGCCTAAGCCTAGAGCAGGTAACAGCAGACCTGGACTTCCCATCAAAACAATGGAAAACAATGGATAAAAAAACCTGCTGGGGCTGACTGCTTCTCCTTGCTCCACTGAAAAGCAGGATCTATGCCACAGCACACATATGTCAATTATCTCACACGGCATGACACACCAGAGCCCCTGTTCCACACATCCAACCTCTCCAAGCCAGAGACACAGCCTTGCTGCCACCTCCTTCTCCAATAAGCCCGTGGCCAGCAGCCAGCTGAAGCAGCCAGAGGAAAAAGCAGCTTTTTGCCTTTTTTTCCTCAAGCAAGGGAGGATGAGGCCTTAAGCGGCTGGTTAGACCCATCAAAGAGAAATGTAAAGCTTTTACACTGCTCAAACTGAAAATAAAGCTCATTTTCCACCATGCTTTTATTGGAGAAATTCAAGACAGAAAAGACACATTGCCCACTGCAGTCACAACAAGGCAGGCAAAAAAAATCCAAGCCTGGAAAAGCTTTCAGGATTTTAAAACATTCTGCATTCCAGACCAGAATTTTATCAAACAAACAAACAAACAAAAAGAAGAAAAGAAAAAGAAAAAAAGGAAAAGGAAAGAAAAAGAAAAAGAAAAAGAAAAAGAAAAAGAAAAAGAAAAAGAAAAAGAAAAAGAAAAAGAAAAAGAAAAAGAAAAAGGAAAGAAAAAGAAAAAGAAAAAGAAAAAGAAAAAGAAAAGGAAGAAGGAGACAGAGAAGGACATAAAGAGTCTTTCTCCTCTAAAACAGTTGGGGTAGGAGGGGGATAACAGGACAGCCAGGCTGGTCAGCCAGGTGCTAAGGGCATTCATTCACAGGCAACATGGCCAAGTAAGGTTTAACAGATGGGTCTTCTTCACTTGGCTCAGGAACCTGAATCCAAATTTCCAGTATCTTTTCCTGACCCCAGCACCCATTACTCTGGGGCACTTCTTTTCAACCAAGACTTATGACAAAAATGACACAAATTTTCCTGTAGGGAGTGTCTCTATTGATAACCTGATCCTTTGGAAAATTCCTAGAACAGCCACAAATGCTATAAAAATGTATTCACGTGATTCAGCTTATGCTTTCACTCAAATTTATCCCCCTGATGGCTCTAACAAAATGCAGGTTTCTCTCCAAAACCCCTCTCTAAATTTGTTTAGAAATCTTTCAGCCAAACTCTATGATTAGTTTTCATCCCTTAACCTTTCTAGTTACTCAAGGCATGAATATGGAATGAATTTATGGCATTCCTATCCCTTAATGAAATGCAAAGATCCTACATGAAAAAACACGCACACAGATTTTGGAGTGAGACATGCACATGCAGTGCTCGTGTGTGAGTGATATACATAGCCAAGTAAGAAAATCCTGTCATCTGTAATTCATACCCAAGACTTCAGGTATCAAAAAACTGCACTCAAAGCAGCTGGTGGTCTCATATTACCACGCTGGCTGCAGCAAGCTCTTCACATCTCATTAACGGCGTAATGAAGGCTCAATCAGGGATACAGCCTGTCAAGACTGCCAAGCACCAGCATATAGAGGCCAGAGGAGAAAAATCAGCTTGTACCAAGGTTTTTATTGTTTAGATCTCAGAATTGGGAAAGAGCAAGTCCTGCCACAGAAAATATTTTCCAGTGAGCAAACGGCACACGGAGACAAAGATCAAACCCTCAAAGTGCTTGGAAGGCTTTGCACAAGGAAAGTAGCACCAAGCAGGTCACGCACAAGGCTCATTTCCACAGGTGGGGCACAAAACCTGTGAGGCAATGGAGGTGCTAAAGCCAGAGGCTAGAAGAGCGATCAGGATGGGGACATGCACGCTTGCACTGATGACCAAGTGCCCTTTGAGTATGTAACACAATTAGCACTAAACTCAGCACCTTTATTTCTCATGTATGCAGCAATTATTTGTAATAGGGTTTCATAATGTTCTCTCTACTGATTATATCCCAGAATCAAAGAATAACAGGTTGGAAGAGACATTAAGGATCATCTGGTCCAACCTTTCATAGTCTACACAAGATGGCCCAGCACTCTGTCCAGCCAAATCTTATCAGTGTCCTATTTTGGGATATCCATCACTTCCCTGGGGAGATTAATCTGAAGGATGATCTCACTGTGAAAAAATTTTCTCTTCTGTCCAATCAAAATCTCATCCATTACCCCTTGTCTTTTCCATTTGACTCCTTGCAAAAAATGAGTCTCCATCGTCCCTGGAGCCACCCTTTAAATACTGGAACATGGTGATAAGCCTCCCCTATGACATCTCTTCTCAAGACTGAAAAACCCATATCTTTTTGTATGCAACATATACATTTATGTATTTCCAAACAGTTGGCACTGATGTATTCAGACAAAATCTGAGGAAGAAAGGATGCTGGAAGAAGAAATCAGTACAAGGAGTCCAACAGGGGTCCAACACCCAACCATTGAAGAAGCAACAACTGCGCCAGCAGCGAGCCTGCTGCTCACCATCCTGCAATCCATGCTGGGATCCCGAGTGGGGTCAACAACCCTCCTTGGCACATGCATCTGTCAACAGCCCTTCTCCAACCATCTTTAGCCTGCAGACCCTCAAGCACGCTTCCAGGGCAGCTCAGACCCTGCCAGAAACGTCACATTTCTGCAATCTCCCCTGCCCACAGTGCTGCTGGCACGGGTCATCTGCTGCTGTTGAAAAAAAGAAGGAGGATAGAACACACATGTATCTTTCCTTGCTGTGTGAGGGAGCTGAATCTGCTCATGGAAGGACTGGTGAAGCCCCAAGGCCAGGACAATGGATGAGGTGGGAGCTGGCAGCTGCAGGGGATGAAATGCAGAACACAAGAGTAAGACCCAGGAGGATGAGCCCATCCCCACCTCATATCAGATCACCTTTAGCCACTTTTCACATCCTCCTTGAATAAGAAGCTGAACAGTGCTGGTACACAGGGACAAGGACTACGATCAATGAACAGTGCCTGCATGGGGTCCTTAACACCCACAGAAATCAATGGCAATATCTTTCAACCTCAGCCCCTGTCAGATTATGCTTGCAGCAGTAATGGAGGCGTAAATACGAGGAGCAATAAATGAGCAAACTGCTAACTGTGAAGCTTTCCCATGTATTCTCAGTGAAATTAGCAGTGAATGCAGGTCGCTGGGTGCCTAACCAGGCACAAGATGGTACTTGCTCGGCGATTGCTCACTGCTAAAGCCGCTTACTTTCATGGGGGCATGCAGGAGCACGTTACCACCCACCGCACACACATTACTTGAAATTACTGCCCTAAATGACTGCATGTGAATTTTAATTCAAAACGAAGCCTAAATCAGGTCTCAAACCGTACCTAGATTATGAAGGGGAAGTTATATAAAGTTATTTGGTAAACTACACCCTGTATTTTACCTTTATCTCTGTTATTATCAGACCTTTCCCACTTTTTCTTCATGTGGCAAGAGATGAACTGGTAGAGTGTACAGACCAATGGGGAAAGGACAAGGCGATAGTCAGCAAACACCAGAATGACAGAAACACCAAGAAAGATGACGAAGTATTTGAGGTGGTAAAAAAGGGACATAAAAACAAATTGCAGAGGGAAATTTCACACCAAAGGATGGTATTTCTTGAGAACAAACTCCACGATATTTGACTGTGACAGTCTCCTAAATGAAATGGTGCAATTTTTTTCAGGAACTGAGAATCAGAAAGAGCATGTAGAGTGTGGAGAGGATGCTGGGATGCTGCAGGGTCAGGAAAATGGACAGACTGATGTACCTGATCTCCATCTCTGAAACAGATCTCACCATAGAGCACTTTTATCATGAAGAATAAGAAAGAAGTCGTTTGCAGAGACTCAAACAGTTTTCAGCTTCAAGTCTCTGCAAATTAATACACTTTGTAGGAAAAAACAGTCAAATGTAGTGTTTATTCTAAGCACTTTACTGCCTCAGACTCATTAACCTGGTATCTTACATGTTGTCTTTGTAATGCAAATTTGCTAAAATACTGTGCTTTTCATAAAACATTCATACAGACAAGCTCACACTACTCAAATACCAATTGTAAGTGGAGCAAAAATACACTTACTTTTTCCTAATATTTCGGCTCTGCACCTAAGTCTTATCTGCACAAGCAGTTTGTGAGAAGCCTTCTGCTGTTGCTGCTGCCACTGTAGCACAAAGGTGGAAGATTTCCCAAAGCAGCTGATGTAGGCAATTATAAACTGAATTACCACATGCCAAAGCCAAATAAAAAGACTTTGTAGAAGGTACCTGCAGCAGAGGATTTTTGAGGAAGAGAGATCATTACAGAGAGGAGGAGAGATATCCTGCATTTAAGGCCAAACATTGCACATACTGCACCTGTTTGCAGAGCTCCTCTTTAGGAGCCACCTGCCCTGCCTGCAGCACATCACAGGAGTTTGCTGGGCACCCTCACCGTGCAGCACCAGGCACACTGCTTCCAACTGCTGAACTGGCTGGACAGGATACATCCATCCAACAACATGGGCAGCCCAGCAGGAGATACTAAATCATCTCAATAAGGTCTCCAGCCCAGCTTGACCCACACAGTGAGAGATGCCTCAGGGCTGGAGAGGGCTGAGGGAAGGGACAGGTTCCTGGTTTATGACTTACACAGCTGTGGAGAAGGAGCAGAATATCACCTTAAGGGTTCAGTGTTACAACAGCACTCTCCCTCCTCCAATGGACTTGGATCTTGGAACATGAACTACCACAGCAAAGCCATGGCCTGCTGAGATTCACAATACAAATTGCACTAAACCAAATTCAAATACATAGGACAAATGCAGGAAATTTTGGGAGCTTTCCCTCCTCCCTCCACACTTACCAACTACTTTTGTTTCAAGACAATCTGTAACTGTGTCATCTCAAATTAAACTCTGAGCAACTGCTCTCATCCTGTATTTAGTTTTGAAAACTCCCATTTCTTTTCCAGGCCTGAAGAAGGGCCCACAAACCTGGAAAATGTCTAAGTTTTACAACTGTACCAGTTGGTCTGACAGAAGAAGACACTACCTTTCCAGACTTCCCAGAGCTATGAGGCAGAAGTCAACAACATTGCCTGAGGTGCCAGAATCATCTACACTGGTTTTCATCAGGTTCAGAGCTACAACACAAAGGTAACCAACATGAGGCATCTTAACAAGAGGTTTTCTGTATTCTGCATAATAACATGCCAACTGCAAGCCAGATGTACTTCCCAACCTGTCTGCTAGACCTGGTTCCCACTCACCCAAAACACATCAAGGTTCCATTACAGCTTCTGAGCACAGGGGACTTCCTGAAGGAAACCAGGTCCTCAGGGGGATGATGCACACACACATCACTGGGATGCACCCACACCACACAGGCACAGCATGGCAAGGGCCTGGAGGTTGGGAACTGCACCCAGAACGACTACCCTGCAGTACAGGCATAACCAAAGTGAATCAGGCTTAACACGAAACTTTTAAATTGTTAAAATAAATTAGCAGTCACAAACACAAAACAAAACAAAACAACAAAGAAACCCATCCAAAAAAAACCTCAAACACCCTCCTCACCACCCAAAGAAAACCTCCAAATCCAACAAAGATTCGGGCAGGACCTATAATCAAAATAAAACTGAAACAGTAATTTTGCATATGAGCTTCATAACATGTTAAGAAAATAAGTACTTGTTCAAACACCTGCAATGATTTCTCAGATTCAGGAGAAGAGAGTGAACATACTGAAACCTGGTTGGTTTCGAAATTCAGTTCATTTGGCACATCCTCCACTTTTGCAAGAAAACAAACAGCAAAGGCAGACAAGCCATGGCATGAGCAGCTCTGCACTCTCCTGCCCACCTGCCTGAAGCCCGACTCAGAGGAACCTCCCTGGCTACATCAGCTTAGCTTCATCTTTACACTCAGTCCTCAGCCTGTCCATTAAAATGGTCAATAGCAATGCCAGCTGAGAAACGTCCATCACTGGGAACTCCTTTTTACAGGTCACTGGCCAACCAGACAACAACAGCTTCTAGCCATGACTGACCTCTCTGCGACACGAACCGCTGATTTCCAGAAGAAAGACAAGCCATGAGCCATCCATTTTCTTAATCATAATTAAAACAAAACCAAAACCACTCAACTGTTTCTATATGAATTTGTTTGTACAAAATAAAAATGTGCAATCATCCTGCTACTTTTCTGGAGACTGAACACTAATGTAATGAGAATCTGAATGCATTCAGTTCATCTACTGTTGAACAGAAATCAGCATCACAACAGTCTGGATAACGAAATGTTCTGCTGCACAGACCTCCAAGCAAGCTGACAAAACAGATTCAGATGGGTGTGTCTTATGATGGAAAAATTAACTGTGATAAAGAATAAAATGCCCCTTAGATATGTTGTTTTCAGAGTCATTAAGATGCAAAAGGAGTTTTAAAAAAATGCCGTCTCCATAAAGTTCAAGCTCATGTATGAAAAAGCAAACAAACCTGCCTGGATGACTGGCTGTTTGCAATACTGGCTCTGGCAACACTGGCTTCTTTAGTTGATCAGTCCTGCTCCCAACTGTGCTATACAGAGCTGTATGATGCAGATAGATCTGGGGGTTTTAAGAAAAATGGAGCAAAACCAGCACAACACACACTGAAGTCTGTATTAAAGAAAAAAGCTTAACACCAGTTACTTCCTCTTGCAAACATTAAAAATGTTTGCTATTTGCAGAGATTCTCAATCAGAGACAGACTGCATCATGTTTGACTCCAGTGAAATGTCTCCTGAGAAAGTCTGCCTTGATCTAAGATTCTCATACTTGGGTTTTAATTTCCAGTTATATTTACAGGAATCTGCTTCCTCCAATTTCCTAATTGAGAATCCATGGCTTGAAATATGCCCATCAGCTATCATATGACTGCAAATCAACTATCTACTTAACCAAGAGATACACACTCTCAGGCTTCAGAAAATAATTAGGCACCCCAGATTTTCCTGCAGCTTCCAGAAGAGCAAATGTCAACAACCACATCAACAGCCAAGACCACTGGTCCCATCCAGCCTCACAGCTCCTGTACCCCGACGTCTCAGTGATTCACAGAATTGCTACCACAGTAACCAGAAAGATACATGGAAATGACACAACAAACCCACAACTGGCTGCCTGTGTCCAGTTCCTGCTCTGAGCTGAACTCCTACTCACCAGGCTCTTGGTCCTTAGTGGATATGCACTCTTTGATGGACTCGGTTATGCCAAGACTAGCAGCAGTGGGGAGTGGGCCAAGCAAGGATTCCAGTGCAGGGGGTCTTACAAGAGTTTCATTTCCATTTCTGCATTCTCCATCTTCATTACTTTTAACTCTATCCTTCTCACTAAGTTCATCATAAAAGTCCTTGTTTAAGTGATTAGCAGCTGCTTCTAGTTCCTCATCTTCTGCCTCCTCCTCTCCAAGTATGCTAGAGGCATTATCTTCTATAGAATCTGTAAGGGGAGAAAACCCAACAGATCACTGCATACCATCTGTTACAGAAACTAAATAAATAGAGAAGCACTCAAAAATCTTTAGAGGTAATCTGTAAAAGAAATACACAATATTTTAGTTCAATGTATGAATACATGGAGTTTCCAGATGCTCTTCAAATTCATTACCTTGAGTATTAAAATGTATTTTTGTGACTACAGTCATCATTTAAAACAGAAGCATCATCTTATCACATTAGGTAAAAGGGCTTTGTGAGACAAGTCAGCTATTTCCTGGTATAACTGCAAATTAAAAATAGCCAGTTCAACCTGCACATAGCCCTTCCATATGGGAAGTCAACTGGGGAATTTGGCGACAGAAGGGTCTAGATACTGGTCCACTGCACTTTCAGTGATGAAAAGAAACATTCTCAGGTGCCAGTGCCAAGCTTATACTGCACCAGGAAAGAAAAACAACTGAAATCATTAATGAACTATCCCTGCAATGAACAATGTGGTTGTTTTGAAGACTCATTTATGAACCACCTATTTGGCAGAGAGAACCCCAATGCAAGAGATCTTGTACTGTGAAAACATATATATGATCACATTTATCACCGTAACATTCATACACTTCAGACTGCCAGATCTGAACTCAATACTATTTAAGGAGTCATCAGACTTTATAGACTTACCATCTTTAGTGAAATTTGCAAATACGCCTTTTGCTTTCGGTCTACTGTTTTCTAATTCAATCTCTATTTCATCTTGGTAGCTCGATATTTCTCCTGTGGTGTTGAAATAAAAGTAAAACTCAGCAATCATTGATGTAATATTGAAGAAATGAGTGATATGTTACACTAAACACAACTTATACCTTCAAAATCCTCCAGCTTTTTTGATAGTGCCTTCTCAAGCTGAAATGACAATAAACAAAATAAACATTAAATTACTAAAAAAATATGCACAATTTTGAACTGTTTGTGAGCTGTATATAGACACAAAGAATGGCAGGGTATTTCAAAAGCATAAGCAGGTTTTGAATCACCACTGAAATTACTTTGTAGTGTTAGACAGGTATGACAGACAGGTCTCAAAATACTAACCAATTTCAAATGTTATCTCCCCCATCTCTATACTTCAAAAGGAGCCTTCTCTCTGGCAAGCTGCAAATAAAAGGCCTCATTCTCCAGCAGTCAGACTCTGTGACTGTGCCTATAGATGTGGGAAGTGCAAGGACAGTGCTAAGACTGGAGTGTCCACACCAGACAGAGCACACTGGTGATAGCAGCGTGAAGCTCTGACCTACAGCACCTGGCTGGTTCTTGAGAACATCACTAATACCCCTACAGACCTTAAATGATAGCACAGTTAGAGCAAACATAAACCCTAACAAACCAATAATGTAAGAATTGACTATGACAGCAGTAAAATCTTCTCTGCTGCCAGCTTTACTTCATGATTTGTAAAGAAATCAAGCCACATGAGAACTAATCTCTGTGGAAGCAGGTGGTGTACCACACAAAACCACCAGCAGTCTCATTGAAGTAAATGGGTTATTGTTTTCCTATCTATTTAAATAAAGTTCCGTGTAATGGCACTTCTCCTGATCACAGGTATCACCTTAAAAACAGTGCACATTTCTGATCTGTGACATTTTTAATTGGGAAACTATCCCAGTGTTGCAGAACGGAATGGGTTAAACATGAACTTGTTCAAAATGGTACAGCACGAGCTATGAGAAAGATGCAGATAGAAGAAACTGCAAAAATCACATCCTTTTGCACAGAACAGAACACCACGGTGAAGACTGCAGAACATCCTGCAGCAAGATAAGCAAGTGCACAAAAGGAAAAGTAACATTACAGCTTGCTATGCATTAGCTAGCACGGACAG
The DNA here is from genome assembly GCF_009650955.1 of Corvus moneduloides. Classification (NCBI taxonomy): domain Eukaryota; kingdom Metazoa; phylum Chordata; class Aves; order Passeriformes; family Corvidae; genus Corvus; species Corvus moneduloides. The sequence goes on along the minus strand of NC_045481.1, from coordinate 7,299,000 downwards.
AACAAATGGAAATTGTTATACAGAGGCTTAAACAGTATAAATATCTGTGCCTCTGTTCAATAAATGTCCTTCCATCACCGATGCTTGGTCCATGTGTGTTTCAATCGTTATTATCCACTTGCCAATAAATCAAAAAATATCTTTAGTTAATGGGTATCGTATGCTCATCTAACTAATGCTCATCCTTCTCTCAAGGACTTCGAAATAAATGTACTAAACCTTACCAAGGGCTGGTCAGTTAGGATTTAGCATTAACTGATTCAAAAGGGAATGCGCAGAGGGAGGAGAGAGAAAAGAAACACAGAAGATATCAGATTCAGAATTTACCTGCTGTATCTTCAATTTTTTTTGACCAGCTGTAAACGAAGGAGGATCACATTCTTCTTCCAAGTCAATCTTCATAAACTCATCTATGGTTAGCTGACTGGTTGGTGTATCTTCAAACTCTGTCAACCTACCAAAGCATACAGCACATGACCAAAACATCCTCAAGAACTCCTTTGAAAGTAACAAAATTTGCAAGCTGCCAAGCTATGGAATAAACATGTCATCCTTAGCAACTCTGGCTCAAACACAGACTACGTTAAAACTGAAGTGCTACTAATTGTTTCATCTGCTGCAAAGAAAGTATCTTTTCATATCCCAAATTAGCTTTTGATTTATTAGAGTATGTAACACACTTTTTTTTTTGATGAACAAAGATTGAACAGAAATACTGCAGACCCTACGGTCAATTAAGTAGAGACAAAACTAAGACAATAAACACGGCTCATTCCTCCCCTCTTGTTGCTTTTGTTATCAACAGTAACAACAAAATGGATTCACCAAATGAAATATCTGTCATCATAGTTTAGGAGTATGCTCAAAAATCTTCCTGATATGTCAGCATGATTAATTTACACAAAGCAAATGTTAAAGTAACGTCTCTTAAGCAGGCTGGAAGAGGGACAAGAAATAACCTTCCCAGGACACACAGAAGCAGTGGTAAAATAAATTGATCATTTTCACATCACACAGATGAAATAGATGGATGAACATAATTTGACAATAATAAACTTTGAATTTGTTTAATGTTTGCATTTTAAAAGTCCCTACCTATGTGAGAGACAGGACTGGCTTCATGGGGAATTGCCATGAAAGCAGCTGAATCTTTCAGAGGAATTCAATCTTAAATAAGATCACGTGGTCATAACTTAATCCACAAATACCAGCATTTTATACAGGTGGCTGAGAATGAGCACATCCATTTTACAGATGGAGAAAATGAGACAAAAGGTTAAGTACAAAGCCAGGTCAGGAAACGTCTGGCAGAATGTTCCTCTGACAGAAAGTGCCCTTTTAATAATATCAACATTTTCCATGGGAAAATGGCAATGATGGGTCTGCAGCTGCTTCGCTGGAATATTCCCATCTTCCAGAGGAAGCAGAGCTGACAAAGGCTTCCATCTGCAAAGCTTAGGAACTAAAAATGGTGATTCAGTGCTCTCAGCACGGGACCTTTTTGCATTTCTCTCCCCCTAAAAACAGTTGTGGTTTTCTCCTCAGTTTTCTCCTCTACCTCTGGTTGCAATGAAACTCCTTCCGAAGGAGGAATTTTCTCTAGGACAGAAATTCAGTTTCTAGCCAATACCAGGGTCAACGCCAAGAGCACGGAGCCACATTCTCCTGCTATATCCTCATCAGTCTCTGTGTTTCTTCCTTTATAAATTGAGGAGCAAGACAAGACAGCCCGTACGCAGGGGTGTAGACAGGCTGTAACTTTGCCCGGAGGCATCCCACTCCTGGAGCAGAGGCCAGAGGACACAGGCAGCATCTCATGCCATGAAATGCACAGAGAAAGCTGGGCACCTCTGTGTAACTCCAACAGCAAGCAGCACTGAGCCGGTGCATGGCTATGCCAGCCAGAATTAGTGCTGCTGAGGATAAGAAAGCCTCTGAAAACTAGACTTGCTTTTGGAATTCAAGCATCTCCACAAAGCTCCAAATTAGCCATGTACTTGAGAGTGACTGACAGCCCAAACTCTTCCCTCAGAGTACCAGGGACCAGCTCCCTCCTCCTCTCTTTCAGATCAAATTGGAAAGGAGAGGAGGATGCTGTTGGCAGCAGCAGCACCCAGCTTTTAATTAAAAGACTAGAAATCTTTCTCGGCGTTAAAGGGCTTCCAGAATGCATTACCCGCCTTCCAGGAGGGAGCCACATCTATCAGGCTAGAGGTAAAACCTGGCTAGGGCACTGTTATTATTATTTTAATTCAGGATTCACTTAATGTCAAGCCCATCTATCATTTGAGGAGCATGGATCTTCCCAGTCACCATCATTAAAGAACAGCCATCCATCTCTCCACGAATTAATCATGTACTCACAGACAGCCCCACTTCAGCAAGACTCTTCCTCCCAACCAGCCTCGCCTTGTTAAGTATTACTCTCCTCCCAGTGTTAAAAGCCAAGGTGCACTTTGGCAAAGACACACAGTTTGTTTACTCAACACTTGCTCCGAGTGTGAGATGAGCTGCCAGAGCCAGAGCCCCACCAAAGTGGCACCACCTCTGCGCATGCCAAGCAGCCAGGAAAGCACCAGGAGCAGAACCCATGAAGTCAGGCTGGGGACAAGATGACCATGCCTGGGTGTCAGCACCTAACCCCATGCACGTCTGCCTGCAGACACTTCAGGCTCTGTCTGTCCCTCTCCTGTCCACAGTGTCATCTGACTCACATCACGTACCCTGTACCCATCAGAGCTCAGCCCTGGGGTGAGCCAATGTGCTGGAGCCAGCACGATCTCCAGCTGAAGCACCAGCTTCCACCCTGAGCTGGAATGGCAGGATGGGTCTCTCCCTACACCTTTGGCGTGTCTGCACTAGGACAGGGCAGAGCTACATCGTGTTTGCTGCCAAGGAGCTCAAACCCACAGCACGGCACGGTTCAACCATCTGACCGGGCCACCAGCACCCAGTCCCATGCCCGTGCCCTCCTTTCCTCAGTCCTGATGTGAGCCAAGCAGGGTAGGGCTGACCACCCGGTGGGGAGGGCTGCCAGCATCACAGTTTAAGCACAGACTGGTGGTGATACAAGTTTAGAGCACCATGTTATTTTTTCACTTCCCTCAGGTCTTGCCACCAAGGCTCTAGCCCTCCTCTCAAAATGAGGAACCATCCCTGATGGTCAGGATACCAGCTTGAGCATCATCTCCGTGGGAGAGCAAGCTGCACACTCAACATTTTCTCCTTTAACTTGATATAAATAAATACCTGCGTTTACCAACCACTCGCCTGCCTCAACATTTTACATTGGCTGATATCCTGTCTACAAATTTTTAAACATTTCTTTAATTTTATCCACTGTTTGGACACATGCCACCAAGGCAACAAACTGATGCTGCAGCAGTCTGCACCACATGAAACAAAGCAGCATTAGTTTGGCAGTTAAGAAAAACTGACGCAACCTTAATTATAAACACAATATTTTTGGGGGCAAGGGAGTGGCTTCATGAAAAAAAAAAATAGCTACAGGCTATTTTTCAAGTCCCACATAAAAATGCTATCCACGTTCATTTTTCACTTTTGTTAACCTACAAAAATTTAATAAGAGTTGCCACTTTAAGTTATGCACAGACAGAGGGAAAATAAACAGATATACAAATTAAAATATTATTTCCTTGGCATAAATTCAAAAAGGCTCTAAAAATTGAAATTTGGCAGACAAGGATCTTCTATTTATAGTCAAAGCAGAGGCAACCACTGCAGCTCAGGCTAAGATTCAACTTCCAGGATAAACCGTCCTCTTATAGTTTCTCACAGCAAACTCTTTCAAGCAAATTCCTTTGGGAGAAAAGTTTTTCCAGAGCCTGGTGTCATCTGCCTCTAACTTCAACCCTTTTTTACAAAGAAAAATTTCCACAGTTGTTGTTTCATCCATTTACAGACAAAACCACACCTCTGCTTCTGATAAAGCACTTTTGTGCACAAACCAGCAAACCGATTCTGTTCACACTTAATTTAACTCCCAATAAGGGAAAATGGGTCAATCATTTTGAAGTTACATGCAATGTCCTTTTTACTTCGTTTTGTTCCAGGGATACCCTCCAGTGGAGACTCCTGAATCCAGTCTACAGTGATGGAAAAAACAGACTCGTGTGTGCAGCTGAGGGCTCGGTTTTAATGTTTAATTGAGATTCTGCAAGCAGTGGGGTGCGACGAAGCACACAAAAGAACAAGGACTTCTGGAGTCCAACTCACAAATGCTTCAGAAGCCCAAGTTCAAAGCCCAAGAGGGACTTCTAAGCAGAGACCATTTAGGAACAACCCCGGTGTCCTCCTACCTATAGACAATAATCATCAAGCTCTAGAAAGCAGGCAGCATGAGCAGAGATTATGTTGTGCTGCATCTCCATACAGAAGGGCAAACAAGTTACAACTTCAGAGACAGTTGTTTTTTAAAGAGGGAGCATGGGGTTTAGCCTGAGCCATCAGCCTTTAAGTTACCTGTTGTGAGAGGTCTTTTTAAAGTATTTAAAGTATTTTATCAATACTTTAGAAAAATAATAAGCTGAATATGACACACTGTTAGCAGAAATACGTGAAAAAAAATCTTTATTGCAAGACAAACTGGTGCTGGTAATTAAAACTCCCCTGAGTTTTCCCAAATTAACAATATAATTAAAACCATAAATAATAACTTACATGGTATCTACATAATCTTAACTGTCATATCAATTACAAATATTCTAGTAATAGATCAGCTGATTTGACACCTCAGACAATTCCAAACTCTGGAAAAGTAAGGGATGTACTTTTGTGTCTTAGTGAAGAACCAGAATACTGCAGAACATCCCCACTGTTTTAACTTGACCCTCATCAGTGCTTCCAAACCTGTGCACTCACAGGAGAGAAGCTCAGCATTCACACTGGTGTTCAAACCATCACTGTTTCTATACCACAAATCTAACCATCTATTGCATCATCCTTCTCTCCTTATTTTTTTCCAAGCCATACAATGTTTAGACATGAACTATTTATGGAAGTATGTGAACACATACCCTAAAAGTGATACTCAATATAGAACATGTATCAGAAACAGTTATTAAATGCTTCCTACATGACATAACAAAAACTTTTTCCAGTAGCCACCAGTAAGTAAACAGTACTTACCAGTAAGTAAACAGAAGAGTAATCTCCTGATATGTAAACATTGTACATATATATACTTTTACATGTACTTTCAGCAATATAAAAGGTAGTTTTAAGCCTGTATGAATGAGCAGCTCATTACTAAAGGTAAGGACAAAATCAGAGGTGATCCAGTTGCTGTAGTTTTGCAACTTATAACTTATCACTCGAGCTGTGGTAAATTAGCCTGTCTGTTCCCTGCCCAATACAACTGTTAAGAGAAATATTCTCACCTTTAAACAACTTCCAACATTAATATACATCACCTTTTTTGCAATGGACTAAGAGCATACACACACAGTCATTTACTGCCAATTAATAGGTGAGTGATAATTTATGGGGCTCATTTGCTGGCAACTCCCTGATGTTTCTCTAAGTATTAAAAACAGGTACCTCTAAAGATTGTACTAAATAAAGCACCCTTTAGAATTAGTTCCTGTTACTTGCTCACACCAACACAGAGATTTAAAACTGTCACAAATTCATTAGCATAAATTTTAAAGACCCAATTCTACAAATGCTTACACACAGAGTTAACTTGCATTAACACTTGTGGCCCACTGTCAGCCCCTGGATAATCCCACTAGCAGACATCCCTGGGCATTCCAGAACTCTCTCAGTCCAAACCACCTGAAAATTTTTGCTCTTTTTTTTCCCCCTGATTCAAATGCTCACACCATGCTAACGAAACAAAACGTGTTAGCATTCCTTAAAGTTCTGCTTCATTAGTGTGGTTCCTCTGCTGTGGTCTGCCAAAAGCACTCTATGATCTCCTGGAAAAGAAAAATAGAGCTGCTTAATTTCTTAACAGCCACTCAGATGAGGAAAGTCAAACAAAGGAAAACTATTTACAAGATCTAAGCCTGAGTTAGTGTGAATAAGTTACTGACTGTTTCAAAAGTAAGAGTCACCAATTTTGAAATTATATTTTTAAGTATGATGTACTAAAATGTATTAGGGATCTAATTAATGTATTAACTTGCTAACTGTATAGAAGCTGGATTTATAAAAAGGAACATTGCCTGTGAAATTGGATTCCTCAGAAATAAAACCTTTTTTTATTAAACCAGACAATCCACCTTAGAAAGGTATGCAGTATCAGCCCACATGGATCAAGTTGTATTTTACTCACCATACTAGAAAGGTTTCTAGAAATCATCTGTAAGCCATTTGAATTGATTTAACTGGAGACATGAGATATTTCTCAATTTAGCTTACGGCAGCAGCCACCAGTGAAGGAGCTGCTTGGTTGCTGAGCTGAGATCAGAGCAGGCATCACCACAATCTCCTTCACATGAAATAAATTTCCTGGCATTCTAAATGCTTCTCTCCACATCACACTTCAACCAAGAGCCCTTACACAACTCTGGCATTCTGAGCATCCTCGGCCCCTCCATGCTCAAACACCTTAGGTCACCAGCTCTCACTGATCCACAGGATACCCTCCACAGAATTTTAGCACGGCTGTACTTGGATCACAGCCCAACACTGACTTCCACACACCTTTCCCTTTGGTCCCGGCCTTGATAGGGCTTTGATGCTTTGAAAAACAACAACCTCACAGCCACCTCACAGCTACCCAAGTCCTTGTTTCTTTCCCTTCTCATCCTGACTCCAGACTCATGTACGGACCAGCTCCTCGCCTTGCCTGCTCTCACAGGCATCTCTCCAGCTTGAGACAGCAATGGGAGCTTGGACATGAGGCTTATGCCAGCCATATATTACAGAAATTAAAAAAAAAAAAAGAAAAGCTGCAGGCAGTACACTCAGTACATTTATCTCTATGCATAAATCTTTAATTTTTCCAGAAAATTATCACCTCAGTCATTGAAAGAGCTGTAACAGGGTCCTCAGGATATAAGCAAAGGACCACATTTATCAAAGTCCCTGCAGCATCTACAACTGGTAAATGAAGCTCCTTCGTAAAAGGTCTTGTCTTCCTTCCCGAAACACTATTAGGCTGTGAGAAAAAAAGCATTCACCCCAAAAATGAGATGTTTAAACGCATTCCGGCCTTTCATTCCAATTTCTTCTAAATGAAGCTTTACTGCTTCTGAAGTTCATCACAAATAGGTTTTTTAGCAGACAGTACTTTATGGAACTGAGAAGAAGTATTTTTTATGCAAAAAGCAGTTCAATTTAAAGATAAAGTGAGCAAGCCAAAGCGGCAGAATGCAAACGTTAGGAAAGATAAGCTGATTTTTTTTTATTTCTATGGAAGAAGTGCCTAAGATCTTCAAACAGGCGTAAGGGCCACGCAGTATTAGATAATGCACAATGGACAAGTATTACAAGAATTATTCTTACTAAAGATAAGACAAAATTTAGAGCACAGAGAAAGCATGCAACAGGTGAATAAAAAGATGAAGGGGTAGAGCATTTAAAGGTTAAAAAGGCAGAGGCGAAGACACGTGCATTGAACATAGGCACAAATGTGAGGACTGAACTAAATAAAAGGATTGGGTTTATTAAAAGTTAATTTCTGCTACCTCCACGGATGATTACATAGAAAATAACAATTTGACTAATTAGTTAATATTTGTACAGTACTTTGAATATATAAAGTGATATATAAGTTAATATAATTTCAATTAGACTGGAAATGAGATAGAATTATCAGTGCATTTATTAATATTTAATAAGTTCGCTTTCAACAACAGCAACAAGCTTTACATTTTAATTGTGTGCTTCAAAACATAAAGCTAGAAGGCCCTGTGAAGTAACTACAAAGTTTTCTCTACCACTATTACCAAAACCCCACACATATTAAAAACAAACAAGCACTGCTTTTTAAGCCAAATTAAGAACTCTTGATTGGAAGATGAGTGACTGCACACATGGGCCATGCCTTGTCGCTTTTTCCTTCCAAAACAGGTTCTCCTTATGACCAGGTTGTGAATTTTTATAACCTGGAGATATATCACATTTTTGTGAACCTCCTCCTAAGAGCTACTCCTCCGGCTCAGAGCAGTGAAAGAGGACATAGCCTCCAGGCACGCGGGCTTGGTGTTCTCCAGCTGACTGAGAACAGGGTGAACTAATCCAGTCCCACCAGCTGCACTGCCCAGGACCAGAAATAGTGCCCTTCTCAGGGAAGGGCTGCCAGCCCTTGCTGAGGGTCTCCCCAAAACAAGAATTCCCAATCAGGATTTCCTAAACAGCATCGTTCCCGCATCCTCATCCACACATTCCTGTCCCCTGCCAGGCAGAGGCACATCGTACAGGGCCTTTCCTTGCAGATTTCTGCCATGGGCACCAAAAGTAAACCCAGCTTCCAGTGGTCTGTGCTTCCCCAAGAAGCCAACTAGGAGCTAAATCAAACCACACAGCAGAACCTGCAGGCTGGAAGTGTCAGCATTATCTGGACTCATGTTGGGTTTCACTTCCAGAGCTGTCAGGGCAAAGCCATCAGCAGTGAGCACAGCATCCAACACCTTCATAAAACACAAAGCAGCAGCAGCAGCTCCTTACCAACCAGAGTAACTATAATTAAAAGGAAATAAAACTGCACATCAAACTGAGAAGCAAAGGAATTTTTAAGACTGTGAAATAAGTTCTTATTCATTTAGACAACTTCTATTTGATGGCATTTTGAAAGGAATTCTTGAAAGAAAAGGAAAAAAACTGGAGTGCAGAAAGAGTTATTCAAAGGTATTTTTTTTAATTTGCCTTCGTTAAATGCTATATAACATGCTCGTATTTGAAAAACATCAATCAAATTTATAGATTCGTGATAAATAGTTGTAATTATAGCTGCCTGAAAATAATTCAGCTGTCACGTTTACCCTGTCAAAGTAAATAAGGCTGTCATTTTAGTTGATGTGTGTGACTTGAGTAAACATTTCAAAGTATGAATTTTGAAGCAAGATCTTCTCGCCTGAAACAATTGCTCAAATTAATTTTCCTTCCAACTCTAATTTATTATGCTCATTTTCTTAGTAAGTACAAATTCTTTAGCTATTTAACCAGAGCATCTTGGAGTAGATTGTGGTGCATAACTCATTAATCATAGAAAATGCACAACTAAAACACATGACCTTTTGGCCAGAAGAAAAAAAGTGGCATTGGTACTGCTCCATCCTTATAGCTGTAGTACCTTAAAGCATTTAAAACACTTCAAATTTATCCCTATACCATGCATAGGTGGAAAATAGCATCATTCCTGTTCCACTAATGAAGATCTGGGGCAAAAACATTTTCCACAATTAATAAGTGACTATTTTTAAGAGGTATTAGGCTTGGTTCAATATGCTTAAGCTGCTTCCAGTAAGATGAAGAGAGACACTAAGGAAGCTTTCTATGGACAAACCTTGGGGGAACAAATATCAGAATATATTGGTGATAGAAAAATTTCCAGCTGTGGGCAACAGAAATCATGGTATTTCAGTTAGATCATTTTTTACTCAACCTATGGGGAAAGAGTATGTTGCAACTTTTCAAAAGTAAAATGACAGAAACAGGATATCTGCTTACATCATTAAAATATGGAAAATGCTACTTGATCTTTAAAAAAACAAACACACGAAAAGTACTTGGAAAATTCCCACTTTCAGGGGATCCTTCACTGAACTTGTCATTAGACTCACTGTGCTGTCTTCAATTTATTAGCAGTGCAACACTACCAAAAATGAACACTGCAGCAAAATATTTTGAAAAGTTCTGTTCAGTAAAAGCTTAAAGACAAGACTCTTCACCAGTGGATTCAGGATTAATGAAAAAATCACAGTAGACTGTCAGCTTTGAGAATCAATAAATTATTTTTTCTGAGGACATGACAATACTGTTAATATTACTGACACAGCTTTTTTTGCCTTACCTGTTAAATAGGCGCAGTGCTCCTTACCATCTGTGCTAAGCATTTGAGGCCTTACATAAGAGGCAAGGAGGTGTTAGTACTTTAAAATGACCATCTAAAACAGATACTTTTTAAATTCGTGGCACGTGTGAAAATAACCTAATTTTCTCCAATGCACATTTATTTTAGACTGTGTCACTGTTCAGTACTGTAAATGAAAGATAAAAGCAATAAGACTGCACTGACCTTTTCCTTAATGTAGACTCACAAACCTTCACCACCCTGATGACCTCTTTAACAGTCCGTCGGAAATCATGCATTCTTGCCGCCACTAGCAGAGCTAGAGAACAAGCAGGGAAAGTTAATATCAAAAAGAGGGAAATTTCCTGAAGAAAAGCAGAAAACAGTCAGGTAACCATACCCTCTCTGTGTTCCTGCCTTCAGCTAAATAGCTAGAAATGCTTATGCTCAGCTGTGTCCTTGAATACTGGTGATGGACTTGACTTTAAAAAATTTGCTTTCTACCCACTAAGCTGAGCACAAATTGCACCCTGAAAAATTCCGTGCTTTAGTATTGTCATCTACAGCACAAGAACATTTCAATGATCACTTATTTTCAGTTATCATGTTTTTAGCAGAACTCACTGAATTCTGTCCTGAATAAGATCTCCAGAGAAACACTGAATGTGCCTAAGCTGGTCTCCTCATTGCTGCCACTACCATCCCTGTCTTGCTGGTGCCCAAGTGCTCTCCTGCAAGATGCTCTGGACAGCCAGATAACCAGTTGCATTTACATGGTGTGTTGATTCAGAGTACCAGCTCTGCTTTGAAGCACTACCCCCACTCATCATACAGTAGCTCACTGTGCAGAGCAGTTTTAAGCATACAAAAGTGCTTTTTTACAGAAGAAACTAAACCAGAGCTCCACTTCTGGTATGTGTTTAAAGTGTTCCTAAAGGGAACATCAGGGCTGAACTAACAACTGGTCCTTCAATCTACGTGTGGCACAGACATTTAGGCCAGGGAACCAAACTAAACCCAGTCCACAGTCCAACATGTGAGCTGCATATTGCATGGATGGATAGAGGGGGCTCAGCACCACCTGCTTCCATCTATTGATCCATGTCTGTTGAATTAAATTATTTGCTTGTGTGGACACAGCCCATGTAGCGCATCAAAGAGCAGACCGCTCTCCCATAGTCTATACTCAAATTTTTAGCAATGTGCAACAATCAAGTACTATTAACAAAAAGGGGCTAGAAATGTCAAAAAGATTGCATAGTCCTGGGTATCCAAAGGTTTTGAGCATTACTTTTCATTCGTGCATACGCATGTAAGATCTTTCAAATAAAATAAAGCACATACATGAACCCTGTGACTACCTACACTCTTTGTTACTCTGACCTCACTGGCTACTATCTTTTAACGTGGCCCTCCCAAACCCATAGGTTTTATGCAAGCATCATGACAGCAATAGATCTTGGAAAAAGATGAAGAAAGAGAGAAAAATAATTTCACAAAACAGGTCAAAGAGGGCACTTCTTGCATAAGACTCTGTGTAAAGACATAAATCAAACTGCTTGCACTAATGGTGTCATTTTAGCTGACAAAAAAACCTTTTAGCAGTTAGAGCCTGCAGAGTGGGGGCAAGAAAAGCACCAGAAAGGAGCTTAAAAAAAATCCAAACTGTAAGCTACAAAGAATCTGAGCAAGTACTGTAGGAGCAAGGGCAAAAACGAAGTTAGAGTTTCAGAAGCTATTTCGATGAAGACCTATATAATCTGTAGATGCCTGAGAGAACAAAACCCCAAGAATGTAGATACCACCAATGAAAGGGGAAAGTCCTCATCTGTTCCAGGCTTTCCCATCCCACCTGCTGTGGGGGAAGGGATATACCCAGGCTCTGACATACCCGCTCCACAGAGCCCCGAGGGCCGGCGGCCGGTGTGCATCCAGTCCCGCTTCATCCTCTGCAGCAGCCTCAGAGCTGTCATGGACACCTCGTGGTTCTTATCCCCAAACTCCAGCATGTGTGCAAAACGAGGAATATACAAACATGGATCTGCAACAGAAAGGAACACAATTATGTCTAACCCTACCATCGATTTAGGAAACGCAGCGCAATGAGGCTGCTGTGTTTGTCTGGCAATCACATACTGTGCTGCAGGGCCAGATCCCCTGACCACCAAGCTTTAGAAGCACCTCTTTAGATAACCTAAAACAAAATACTTTCTTGCTTTATAGACAAGAGATCTTTAAAACACTGCACAAGCATTCTTACACACTTTTCAGTGCCCAAGGCTGCACAGGCTGACTCTGACAAGTGAGCAGTGTTACTGGTATCAGTGAAATCATGCCCAAAGTGAAGCATTTACAAAAGCTTTTGCAGAATAAGGACATGATCTAGGCCCAAAACTTCTAATGTCTCTCAAAAAGTAACAAGGTAACTTGCATGTTTCATCTCAAACCTAACTACAAAGTAAGCTTCAAAAAAATTTATTTGCTTAAAATCCTCCCTAACAGAAATGTAGTTACCTTCAAAGGTAATTCTAGCTGCTTCTCAGACTCATATTCCAAGAATACAAAACACTGTTTATGACAGACGCTGACAGACTCTCCATCAGCATAAAGTGCTGGAACCCAGTTAACATCATTAACACTAATACAGTTTACATCAGCCACAGATCTGCCTCCAGATGTATAAACTTATTTCAAGCGTTGGTGTTATCAGCTTCAAACTAACCAAAATATGTCAGTATGGATTGTGCTCTGCCTAAACCAATTTATAATTTATCAAACAATCTTGTAAAAGCTACACTTAACACATGTTTACTCTTAGTTGAGATATCAATTTCTCATTTCCTGCCAGCCTTTTATCACTTGACCGAAAATCCATGATGTACGGTAAATTGTTAACTATTAGTCTCAACTCAATTTCCTCGGCTGATCCCCTGTGTGGGCACTTAAACTGATAAAGATGAAAATCCAGCTCAAAACACTGGAAAAATCTTAGGGATTTACAACTAATCAAAGCAGTCTCATTTAGCACCAAGTTCTAACAATGATGCCCTGTTGCTATCCATAATTACCAAGATCACACCATAGGTGATAATGCCTATCAGCCCCGCAGAAGCATTTAAGTGAAAGCACTTATAAAGCAAGAACTTCCAACCTCAAACTTCCTCAAAACTGAAGAAATTCCAGGCTGCAGTCCCCTCCTAAACACGACCCTAAAAATCAAAGGTTTCGGAGAACTTCACCAATCCCCATGATTCTAAGGACAGGTGTTCTGTACTTCCAAGTATGATTTTACTTAAGCCCTACTCTAGAGAAATGACCAATTCCAAATTTAACAACAAAAAACCTCATCGTTCAGAAGCCATAGCCTGGGGTTCAACATACATTTAAACTTCGCTCTTTGCACTACAGGAACACGTACAATGTTACAAAGCAACGTCTGGTTTGCTTTTCCATCTCGTCTTACCCGGAGAGTGACCAGCTTCAGCTCCTGCAGCCGCCAGAACGGAGCAGAGCAGAGCAGAGCAAGGAGCCACTCTCAGCTCTCTCTCTGGAGCTGAGTTTCAGAGCTGAGTTTCGGGAGCATTTACACATTTGCATTGTAGCTATTCAGACATTTCTGCTGACATTCATGCCCACAGGTCATTTGACAAAACATTGCACATCGTTAATTTGAATTCTGAAGCTACCAAACAGTCAGAAAATGAATACGTGGGTGGGTTTTAAATAGCAAGCCTTGAAGAAGCCAAAAAAAAAAAAAAGTAAGAGAGTGAATATATGAATCAGAAGCAGAACCCGGGTTAGCACAGACATGTCCTGCATGGATGCAAACATTCGAAAATAAATAAATAAATAAATAAATATAATGTTAGAAGCTGCAAACTCCAAACACGTTGCTTCCTTCCAGAGGCACCAAACCAGCATGGGTGCACTGAGGGCGCCCTGCTCCCAAGGGGGTCGCCTCTGGCTTTGGGTGACCTCTGGGGCTGAAACCTCTCCACTCAAGTGAGCACGTTCCAGTTGGGCAAAACCCCGTTGGTTTTCCTCAAACGGGACGCTGGGGGCCATGAAGCAGATCGCAAGAAAAAGATGATTTCATGTTTTAAAAAAGGAGCATTTGTTTTTCCGAAGTCTTTCCCTTCTCTCCTGATCCCAAATCTGACTTGGAACTCGGACTTTTGGAAGAACTTTGATGCCACACAGAAACTAAGAGGGATGTAGGAACAGTTTGGAGCACTGTTAAAAGTGCTCCCCACCGAAAGTGGTTCCCGGGCCGGCAGGGCCGGCAGCGAAGCGGGAGCCGATCCCCGCTGCAGGTCGCCCGCAGGGAACGAGTACAGTGGCGGGGGTCAGTCCTCGCCGAAAGATCCCGGAGGATGGGCGGGCGGGGCGGGCCGGGCGCGCTCAGGCGGGGTACGGGGGCTGCGGGGAAAAGGGAGGAACCCGCAGGTCCCTCGGCCGGAGCAGCCCCGCCGCGGCCGTGCCCCCCGCGCCCCGGGCGGCGGCCCCGCGGGGCCCCGCGGCTCCCCCGCCCAGCGTAGCGCGGTGCGGCGGCGCCCCCGCCCGGGCCGCCCGGGAACGGCGCTGCGCGCTCGGGGCCGCCCCCTCCGCCCCGCCGCGGTCCGCCCGCGCTGCTCCGCGTCCCTCCGCGCCTGTCCCGCTGCAGCCGGAGCGGGGGCATAGGGCGGCGCGGGGGGGATGATCGCGGGGGGATCGCGGGGCTGGCTCCCGGCGGGCGCCCGGCGCTGCGCACGTAGGCGCGGAGGGCGAATGACGGGCGGGGGCGGCCCTTCCCCCGCCGCGCCCCGGAGCTCGCCATTGGCGCGGGCGGCCGTGACGCGCGGCGCGGCCGCTGCCTCTTAGTGCGGGAGGCGGAGGCAGGGCCCGGCAGAGCCGCGCCGAGCCCGGCCGCGCAGCGCTGCATCCCTCTGCCAAGGGAGCGCCCAGGGCAGCACCGCATCCCGCCCGCCGCGGAGGAGCCGGGGCGCCCCGCGGGCAGCAGCGCCCCTGGCGCGGGCGGGAGAAGCGCAGAAGAGCAGCAGCAGCAGCGGTGGCGGCCGCTGCGGGGACCGGAGCAAAGTTGGTGCGAGCGGCGGCGGGGCCGCCCGGGAGCGGGACTGCAGGGAGTCGCCGCCTCGGCTCGGCCCGGCCGCCGCGGATGTGCCCCCGCCGGGCCGGGAAGGACGGAGCGGAGCGCTGGCAGCGGGGATCAGGCGGCTGGCTGCGCTTCACCCTCGCCGGGCTGCTGCACTCGGAGGATTTGTGGATTGACTCTCGCTCTTGACCCACCGCCTCTGCCGGATTCCTGGGGTTTTGTTGCTGGATTTTGGCTTTTTTTTTTTTTTTTTTTTTGTTTTTTTGGTTGTTGTTTTTTTTTTTGACAAATTTTTCTCTACCCGTTCCTCGGGGAAGGAACTGCCTGCCGGCCCCGCTCGGGCTCCCCGCTGCAGTCGTGGCAGTGCCGTGGAGGCTGGGACCCCCCCACAAGCCAAGGTGAGCGCTGGCACTGATCCGACACAGCATCACCCCTTTCCCTCCGGAAAGGTGCGTCGGGCCGGTAACCAAAGAGCGGGCACACACTCCTTAAAAACCAAAGGCCACCCTGCATCTAGAAGCGTACAAAATATCCTCATAGTGGGACTCGCATTTGGGATCTGTTAGTTCTCTTGCTCATGCCACTGCCCCCTGGTTGCCTCAATGGCAGGATCATGAAGTGTTTGACTTTTTTTCTTCTGCTTCCAGAGACCTTAAAGAAGTCCAAAAAGAGTGTGAGGTCAAACGGCAAGGTGCCAGGATGCTATGAGATAGTGCCCCTGTCCCTGAAGAAGAAGATGGCTGCAGAACTTTACCCTGCCAGCACCAACACTAACATTGCAAACAGCAACGCCGCCGCCGCCGCCACCGCTGCCAACAGCAAGAAGAACGCCCTGCAGCTCCAGCAGAGCGCCCAGCCGCCCCCGCCGCCCCAGCTCCAAAACCTCAACAACAACAACTTGGAGAGCGCCAACTGGCAATCCTTCCATCCCACGCTGCGGGAGAGGTAAGGGCCAGGCCCGCCGGACGCTCCCCGGGCGGGCGGGAGAGAGAGAGGCGCCCGCCCTGTGCACCTGCGCCGCGGCTAGGCGTGAGCGCAGGGATGGGCTAGAGCCCCGGGGGCCGCCGGCGGGAGGCTGGGGCGCCGGGCGAGGGGCAGCCCGTGGCTAACGGGGCTTCTCCCCCCTCCCCTGCTTGCAGGAACGCGCTGATGTTCAATAACGAACTCATGGCTGACGTTCACTTCATCGTGGGCCCGCCAGGGGCATCCAAGAAAGTTCCTGCCCATAAGGTTTGTGCAGATAATTTTTAGCTTTTTAATGCTGCTGTGCAGGTCGCCTTCTCCCCCTGCCTTACAACTAGGTTCCACTTTTTTTTTTCCTAATTATAGCTCTTGTTTAATCCCAGAAGTAATTCACATACACTGCAATTAAAGGGAACAGTGTAAGGCAGTGTTCTGCTTCCACTGCAGCTTGTAACTTTCGCTAAATGTAGCTTTTAGGAAAGCCAGCATGCTCAGCTGTTCCGGATCCATGTTACTGAGGCTTCTCTCTCTTTTATTTTCCAGTATGTTTTGGCAGTTGGTAGCTCTGTCTTCTATGCTATGTTTTACGGCGATCTTGCAGAGGTCAAATCTGAAATCCATATTCCAGATGTGGAACCTGCAGCCTTTCTAATCCTATTAAAGTAAGTGGCCACTACAAGTCTGCTAATTACATGGACAGAGTCAAAGTAGCTTATAAAATACACATCTCCTAATTGGCATTGTGCAATATGCACTTATTGCTGTTTACTTAATGTGCTGACAAATACTGAATGTCAGATTCACTGCCAGCAAAGACGACTATAGATTATTTTCATGGCCTACTTTTTTTTTTTTTTTTTTCCCTGAGAAACTAATTTTTTTTCCCCTGTCTAGATACATGTATAGTGATGAAATAGACCTGGAAGCTGACACAGTTCTGGCTACACTGTATGCTGCCAAGAAGTACATCGTGCCGGCCCTAGCAAAGGCTTGCGTCAATTTTTTGGAGACCAGCTTAGAAGCAAAGAATGCTTGTGTCCTGCTGTCTCAGAGCAGGCTCTTCGAGGAGCCAGAACTGACGCAGCGCTGCTGGGAAGTGATTGATGCTCAGGCAGAAATGGCACTGAAGTCAGAGGGCTTCTGTGAGATAGATCAACAAACACTAGAGATCATTGTAACCCGGGAAGCACTCAACACCAAGGAAGTGGTAGTTTTCGAAGCTGTTCTCAACTGGGCAGAGGCTGAATGCAAAAGGCAAGGGCTACCGGTTACGCCGCGCAACAAGAGGAATGTATTAGGGAAAGCTTTGTACTTGGTGCGGATTCCAACCATGACTTTGGAAGAGTTTGCCAACGGAGCTGCCCAGTCCGACATCCTCACCCTTGAGGAGACTCACAACATATTCCTATGGTACACAGCTGCAAATAAACCCAAATTAGAGTTCCCCCTGACAAAAAGAAAAGGACTCGTGCCTCAGCGCTGCCATCGGTTTCAGTCGTCTGCATATCGCAGCAATCAGTGGAGGTACCGGGGGCGATGTGACAGTATTCAGTTTGCTGTAGACAAACGGATATTTATAGCAGGACTGGGATTGTATGGGTCAAGCTGTGGCAAAGCTGAATACAGTGTCAAAATCGAACTGAAGCGCTTAGGTGTTGTCCTTGCTCAGAATCTGACAAAGTTTACCTCCGACGGCTCCAGTAACACCTTCTCTGTGTGGTTTGAACACCCTGTGCAGGTTGAGCAAGACACATTTTACAATGTAAGTGCTATTCTTGATGGTAATGAACTCAGTTACTTTGGACAAGAGGGAATGACTGAAGTGCAGTGCGGGAAAGTGACATTCCAGTTCCAGTGCTCCTCGGACAGTACTAATGGAACCGGAGTACAAGGAGGACAAATACCTGAGCTCATTTTCTATGCATGATGCATTTCACCTTGATTGTATTCCAGTGCTGCAATGATGCACATTAAGGGATTTTTTTGGTTTTACTACGAACTCTGCAGCAGTATGGAATGTTATGCTACTTACCTATCTGCTACATCAGGCTATACAAATAAGTGAAGGAATGCTCTTGAATTTAATCTTATTTTATTTATTCATAAGCTATTTGACTTAATAATTAAGACTGCAACATGCAGAAAAATGTTAAATTTTGCACGTACTGTGCATTTATTTTGTATATAGATAACTAACTTGCAGACTGCAGCTGACTCAAACAGAATGTTCTAAACTAGAGCAGTTTATGAATCTGTGAAATATAAAACATTTTTACTTGCCCTAAATCCTGTGTATTTGATCTTTGCTGACCTTATGGCTTGTGTATGTTAATTCATGTACAGCTAACAGGGGTGATGACACTGTAGTCTGGTCCTTGTGTGCATCCACACCCAGCAAATAGGAAGGTTCCCTCTCTTGGTAACTGAAACTATCCATCAGCAGCCTTTATTTTCCCTTCCTTAGAAAAGGAGCTGACATTTGTGGAAGCTCAGGGTTTTTTGTGTGTTGCCCAAGCTGAAGACAGACAAACCATCAATACAATCAAAGCTGATCAAAATCATCCTCTGGTTATATTTGAAAACTCTGAATGCCCCTTCACTTGCAGCATCTGTTAACCTCCAGCCTGCCCACCAAACAGCAACACTGCCACTTGATCCTGTCAAACTGCACCCCTCCCTTGAATGGCCAGAGTCAAGACACACAGATGAAGTTAATTAATTCAGTGACAGGCTGCATCACAAATTTAGCTCAGGGCTGTAATACTGGCAAGTACTATCTGAATTTACATCCCATCCTTATACAGAGCAGCAGACATTAGAGAAATACTTGCAAGATGGTTTTTAGGTTCACTTAAGATTACTAATTAGAAATAAGCCACCTTAAAAAAAAATAGCTGTTGGATCTTTCTTCCTGCTCTATCTTTTTTGGAAAACACAGTCTCAGGCACTATCAGCAGTCATTTCATGGTAGTACTTTTCTCAGAAAGTGATAAAAGTACATGTTTTTTCTTAAAGGTCTGATGATCATTACAGCTGAGCCAATTAGAAATATTTACTAGATTTTATAAATCTTACAATGACCTTGGAAGAGAGTACTCAAACAGCAATCTCAACCAGTATTTTTTCTGTGTATAACAAGTACCTCTACACCTAACATGTTTGCCTTTTCCCAAGCTGCATTAATTTTCACCTTGAAACTAAGCTGCAATGCAAATCCTGCCTGTTTTCTCTCTCTCTAAAAAACCCAAAGAATGCAATGAAAAATAAGAAGGGAAGTGAGTTAGTGAAAACAAGACCTGTCTACCAGAGCTGGAGCTGTGCTGCCGAAGCCAGGTGGCCACAGTGGCCGATGGCTGCGCGGTGCCGCACGCCCCGGGCGCTGCTGTGGCGATGCTCCCTGGGTGAGCTGCTGCTCCCCTTGCTGCAAAGGCAGCAATCCTGTGCCAGCCCAGTACAGCTGAAGGGGTGTGCCTGCGCTGTTGTTCTTCAACACAGCCATCTGATTCTCTCAGTACAGATTAAGGAGAGTGGGAGTGAGAGTGGGTAAAGATGCAAGGCAGATAATTCCTGCACAGAGGTGGATAACAGTCACAAGACCTCACTATAAATGCACTCTTTTATCTGGAATTGGCACAAATTCCCTTGGCTTAAACCCACAACCTAGAGAATGGCTTTTATGCCCTTTTGACAGGTTAAAACCCACCTTCTTATCACAGTTATGATTTCAGTATTGACTTATTAAAAGTTATTCACGTGTTTGGAAAAAGTTGCTCCTCATTTTCCATCAAGCCACTTGTATTTCAAGCACTGAATATCTCAGCTACAGGTGATGGACAGATAGGAAATTTGGCAAATACTTATCAAATGTTGCATCTGTGGAACTGAAGCATGACAGGCCTGTAGGAGCTTGCTGACACACACAAATTTGTTACACATCAGTCCATTGTCTTAGTATAGCCTAAATTACTCTTGGAAAAAGCAACAAAACTATTTGCAAAAGAAAAACAGCATCTAGTTCCAAAAAAGCTCTTAAATAAAGGAGAACAGGCTCTTAGAGTCAGCAATGCTCCTCTGCCTGGATTGATTCCAGCTTCACTTTAAAGTTACTACTTGGGTATTAACATACAATACTATGTATATATACACATATACATACATATTTTTGTCAAGTAACCATGGAAAAGCCAAATCATTAATAAAATACCTATTGCTGGAGCATTTATGCAGAGTTCTCTGGCCAACAGAAGGAAAGTTTTTCCCAGCACATAGACATTCACCTATTAAAAGACAAAAAAAGCATTATGTTAATCTTAAACCACAAATGCTTTTAATAGAACATTTATATGGGAAGGAGAAAACCCCAACTTTTGAAATCTTAACCTGCTCAAAAAAATTCAAGTTATACAAGCAATATTCATATGTACAGGATAATACTCAGTGCTTGTCAAAATCTGCACAAATTAGCATTGTAAATCAAAGCATAAGTTTATATTGAAAAAATTATAAGAAGTCGTTCATCATGCTCTTTATGGGCTCAGTGCTGCTCTGTAGTACAGTTTTTCAGTTGTCACATTACATCATAAGGCATTAAGTAGACTTCAGTGTAATATCAGTATATATATAGAGTGTCATTTATCTTGTACCATTACAAAACCTGAGCAAATACAAGTCAGTGCAAATTTCAGTTCTGCATGATCATCTGTAATGGCATAATTAAGTATTGCACAAGCACACACCAAACTTTTCACCAAATCAAGGAGTGGTGCTACATGCCCCAAGGGTTATTTGTCATTTCTTGCTGTTTGGACATTGGCTCAGATCACATTCAAAACATAAAGAAAAAAAAAAAATTCAGGAAAACCCTAAACCACACCAAACCTGCTCAGGCACCAGGGACAGAGCTCTGCTCCCCTCCCCTCCTCTACTGCTGCACCCAGGAGGATGTAAATTGAGGGGAGGAGTTACTCTTCATACCCTGATTTGCAATTTATAGCCCAGACAACTGTATTTGTATTTTACAAGTCTGAGGAAGTTTTCTTTCTCTATCTTAAGATGTGTTTTTGTGGTCAGCAAGAAAGGCAGGATATTCTCCAGTTCCCAATCAGTCTCAAACATTCCCACGGAGCTCCATGAACACCTTGCTTCCCCCAAGGCATATGTAAAGGTCAAGGTTAGTATAAAAAACTCCATCCTCCTACACTCCAAGCAGGTAGGTTTTTATTTTGTTTGGTTTTTAACAATGGTATATATTCTACTGCTTTTATGGAACAAAACTGCCCCTCTCTTTCCTATGCCTGGATAGTGAAGTTGTTTACTAAGCAGTGAATTACACAACTGAGTTGATGATTATGGTACGAGCCTATGGAATTAAAAAACTATTGCTCTTTCCATTTCATCAAAGAGCTTTGCCAACATTAGTTTAAAAGCAGGCTTTCCTCCCAAGTGTATAGATGCTTCTACTAAGCTAGCAAAAATATATGTATCTCAGCAACAACAACCAAACCCCAAAACAACCGACATATTTTCACCTAGCCCTTCAAAATGTTTGCGTGAAGATGTTCTTAATGTGTATTTTTCTCAAATATATAAAAAAATCAGGAATTAGAACTTCAAAGAAATCCTCAGAATGATCACATATCCTGAAAGTGACTGTGCAATCAATTATACGTGATATGATGGTAATTCATTCCGTATTTAGTGAAAAGTGAGTCTCTTCCACGCTGTGTCTGACCAATGGTTGGAGTGGCATAGAAGATGCAAAAATACAGCCTTAAATTTTACTGCCCTTTTTTTTCCTGAAATAGCAGACAACATAGAAGCACTATTTTCGGGGAAGGAAAAGAGCAAAACATACCCTCTGAAAGAGAAGTATATTTTCTAGGAAGTAAGTCACCAAATTTTATACAGAAAAAACAAGCACCTACTGAATCTGGCAATTCATACTGGAGTCTGAGAACATGTGACTTTCCATGAGCCACAGAGACAGAACAGATATCACTAAAGCAAAGTGTCTGCAGTGTTTCAGTTGGCTTTAGATTTTCTGCAAGCTCAAAAGGGGTTGTTTTGACCTCTTGTCTAAAAAATATTAACATAAAGAATGAGGGTTTGGCTGTAATTTCAGCCTTCTAAGCTGGCTGACCAAGTTACTATAAATCTTAAACCTCATCACTTAGATCTTGTTCTGCAAGGACGATTTCACTGCACAAATCAATAAAGTTACTTCAGTGGAGCCAAGTACATATGAGGCTTCACAAACTCATCTAGTTCCTTCATTTTAGTCTAGGAAAAAAACCATAAAACTCTAATCCAAATAAGTATTTTTCCTTCTAGCCTTTTTCCTTGTCACGACATCCAAATGCTAGATGTTTGTCACCATCAAACCACGTCACTCTCTAAGAAACTCCTCCCAAGCAAACTTTCCATAAATGCAATAATAAAGAGCAAATAAATATGAAGAGGCATAAAGAAGCAGGTATTTTTTTCTAGTGAAGTTCTAACAATCAAAGTGATTGCCAAATTAAATCTAAAGCAAAGACAAATGAATACTAATGTACTCAATGACTATCCTTTCCTTGGCATAACTAAAAGTCTCCTGATCCATGGTTTATTTGAGAAGTAATGCACTTAAATCTAACCTGCTTTTCCACTTCACTCACATCATCAGTGTTTTATGACTGACTTCAAGGTGCAGGCAGTGTATTTGCACAAAATAATAAATTAAAATAAAAATGGCAAATGAGGGAATTTCTTTCTTTTGCTCACAAGTACATTTTTTTGTAGTTTCTGGTTGCTACCAATTTAGAAAGAAAGCAAAATATACAGTACATTCCATGTTCCGTATTATTTTCCTCATGAAGCTCACACATTTTTAATGCCAGGGTCACAAAAAGAATCAGGAATAGATGACTGCTTCCAGTTTTCCTGGCAAATCAGTAGGAAAAAAGACTTCAGGCCCTCTCAAACAATATGCTTCTCAACTTTAAAAGTTAACAGATATTCACAGGTTCTGGGGCACTTCTCATAAATGAAAAATTAAAGATGGCATAAAGTTCACCCAGAAATCTGTAATGCCATTGAACTCCTGAAACATGATATTGAAGATCTTCTGGGTTTAGTGGAAGGTGGCCCTTTCACTAAAATTTCACTCTGCTATCACTGGTTTCACCTACTACACACACACAAATCCCATGATAGATGAGATATAAAACAGGCATTTAGAGAGGGTCTTTCTTTACTCTCATCATTTGGTTTTTCTGCACTCCATTAAGCTTAGAAAATTAAGAGAATTAATTTAGAGGCCTACTTTAATTTCTAGTTCTTTCTTCATTAAGAACTTCTTATAAAAATTCATATACTCCAATCCATCAAAAGCTTAACGCTCCAAATTTAGAATCATATGACATTTGCATTTATAAAACCTAATGTTATATGAGTTCTTAGAATGGCGAATAAACAAAAATGCCCTTCTAAAAGGATGTCTCTGGCTTAAACTTGAATTGCTGCAGCTTTGACGCTTACCACATCAACTTCAGCTTCTTTTCCCCTTAATTTAAAAGGATCATTCTGAAAAACAGTATTTCTCCAAACTCTCCCCAATGAAAACTGTTGAAGTGAGACAATTGTTTTATACACTTTCATAAGATGCGTGCTCTTTTTTTGCAGATTTTCACCAGATATTAAAATTTTCTAAACTTGATGCAATCACTAGGTTTAAGCATCAACACCTAAGACAAAAGAAGGATGTCAACCTCTGTTAGAGAGGAGATTTTAAAATATCTGCAAATCCTGATAATTTTTACCACATTCTCTTACATTCAACTCGTATTTAACAGAGTAATTTTACAAGCATGTGGACCCATCACAGATTTTTTATTTAAAAAAAAAAGCAAAACAAAAAAACAAGTAGGTTCTTTAGCAGGAAGATATTTTTCAGACAAAAAAGGATGTGCTCACCAAGGCACTGCAAAAGCCTCTTTTTACAGGAGACCTTAAGATTCTCTAAGATGTTGTCCTTTACCAATAGTTAATTTCTGTTCTCATTATCAAACACATTATGTTAATTAAAAGGGGCATTTAGTGAAGGAATGGCTTCCAGTTATTCAGTTACATCTTCACAAGATCCTTCTACTTGTTATGCTCTTTGCCCTCCACAGTATTTGTTGGAGACAGTCTTTTCATTTCACATCTGTCAGTCATCAGACACTGATTTCAAAGGGACACTTCCAGAGAGACTCTCATCCTTTCATAATTTCCTCTTGCTTTCACATCATGCCTGATCTGTTCACAAATACCAATATACTTCCACTTTCAGAAATAACAACAAACACCTCATTTCCAATAACATAGGAATTCATCAGTCTAACACCTTCCAGAATTTTAAACTCTCTTTGGGAAACAGGGAATCTCCCATTCATACAGTTACCAGGTTACCAGGTCACATTAACTTCTGAACAGTAGCAAAAAATAAAGCTGCCACCACTGAATGGAAGGTTTTTGTTGACCCTAAGTTCCATACAGTTATAGATCAATAACCCTTCTACAAGCAATTTCCAACAAGGCTTTTCAAGACCATAGTGTGGCATTCTGGCAAAGTACTACAAATGGTGACAGTGGTTAAGATATTCCTCTAGAAAGACAAAGACCGGGCAGTTGGAACACGATGAGAATTCACACTGTGAAACATCCATGGCTGCTTGCCTAAATAATTAAGCAAGCATGAAAAGCAAATGAGTTTTTAAGGAGAGTGGCTGTTGCTGGGGAAAGAGGCACCTGTGGTTATTTGATTCATTATTAACATTTCTAGTGTAGTAATGCCTGAAAGTCCCAACCAGGTTGTTTAAATTAACTCAATCAACAGCAATTTGCATAGGGGCAATAAAGGCAAATACAGTCAACATGTTAATAACTTTAAATGAACAAAGGGTATTAAAAACTGAAGCAAACCAGTACAGTCTTTAAAGAAATACTCTGTTTTACCTTTCTCCATGCAATAAATTTAAACTTCCTGTTTTTTGGATCCATACTGCAATTAGAGCAGTCAAAAGGTAACACACAAAAATACAAACAAGTACCAAACTCAGCTTGTCAGGCTGTCGTTCAAAAGAGACACAAATCAAAATTAAGCAGCTTCCTCTGATACTGTGCTTTAAAGCACTGCCTTCAGTCTGGGGACTCCAAAGGGAGACTCTCCTTCTGCTAACACACAGCAGTACAATAAGCCATCATCAAACCATCTATGCAAGAAAGTCAGAGAGTAATCATTTGCTACACTCACAGAGGAATCAGGGAGCCCAATGCTGCCTTTAGATTAAATAAATGAAAACAAGTGTCCAAAAATAACTCACAATAAAAATACATCTAGACAAGAAAGTACTGTTACTTGGCTAGACAAACTGAAGATGAAGACATAGGGGTGAGAGTTGTGTTTTGAAGCAGAGAAGAGACCAAAGGAGGACTAGACCAAGCAAATACTAGTTACTGATTTTCACGTCTTGTGCATCCTCTTCCCTTACCTAGAACCACAGTATAGTTCAGGTTGGAATGGATCTCAGCAGGTCTCCAGCCCAACCTCCTGCTCCAAGCAGAGTCAGCCACAAGAACAGACCAGGTTGCTCTGGATCTTGAGAGCCCTGATGGATAAAAACTTCAAAACTGCTCTGAGCAACCTGTTTCCACACTTGGCTGCCCTCAGAGTGAAACACCTTTTCTTGATAATCAAGTAGAGACATCCCATTTTAATTCATTATGTCCATTGCTGGTAATTTTCCTGCTGCACACTTCTATAAAGAGCCTGGCTCTTCAGATGTCTAAGATCTCTTCAATGAACATCAGCCTTGTTTAACAGCAGGACCCACCACAAGGCACACTAAAAATTATATTCTACGAGGCTGAGACTGGGGATCAAAGCACTGCCAACCCCTCTTCCCAAAGTCTTTTATGACCCCATTGCAGAAACCACGACACTGGAGATGACAAGAGACTAAAAAAAAACCCCAGTCATTTCTGAGGATGTGAAAGGCAGCCTTTCACCACACCAAGATGAAACTTCAGCCAAATAGTTCTCCAGGTGCAAGGAATGGGATGCTAGGAAAGATGGGAGAAAACCTAAACTGTTCAAAACTTGGCCAAGGCTAGACAGGCTTTGCAGCTCTCCTGAACAAGTCAGGCCTGTCGCTTAGATTGGACTAACAAAAAAGCAAACAAAAGGCCTGATTGCAGACCTCTCTAAGGACTATATTTGCAAGTAAAATGCAGGATCTGAAAATATAAGCAAGTACTTTCCCTGTCAGAGACTGATGACTGGTCGTCCTTCCAACTCAATCAACAAGCAGCACAACTGCTCGGCACAAGGAAGGCGCCTGATTTGTACCAGTGCTCTGGACATTTTCAGTTCGATTCAGATCATGCTTTGAAGTCCAAATGTATCAGAGGCATTCTGAATCTGACAACACTTTCAACAGGAGATTTCCAAGACATAAGATGTACTTCACGTGAAGATTAAACAGCAAAGAAATTGCCTTTCCAATTTAAAAAAAAAAGACCAAAAAAAAAAAAAAGACATTTTGTCTTTTCCCAAGATGGCAGCAATTTTGAAGCTCCAAAAATTATTATGAAAATGCAGCAGATCTCCAGTGGAACAAGACAAACTCCCACATCTCAGTCATCAGCATAAGAGGAAAATGACTTTTTAAACAGACTGCCATTAACAGTGAAAATTAGTCTCCTCTATTGCTAACTTTTAGCAGCACTATCCTAAAAGCATATTACACAGTAGGGGACAGCTTTTTTTTTTTTTAATATATTTTTAAGTCCCACAAGCAACTGAAGGAAGACAGGAAGGGAGGCTGTACAACAAGTACAAACCAGAGCCTAAGAGGTCATGCTTAGGATTTTCTCTACCCTCTTTTTTTAAAAAAAAAAGAAAAGGCTGAACAGATCAGCAAGAAAGAAAGAATTTAAGATAGGTCATTAAACAAATACTGAGTTGCAGGTAACAGCAGGTTCAGGACATGGTTTAGTGGTGAACATGGTGGTGGCTGATGGCTGGACTTGGTGATCTTGGAGGTCTTTTCCACCCTTAATGCTTCTATGATTTTTTGCCTTCAAATGCACTGAAACTTATTTCAGGGTGTTCAGTAATTCAGCCAGTAGCATCCATGAAGACAATCTGTAAGGACATTTCATGGGGTGACTTTCTTACAGAATTCCTGCAGTTGGATGACAAAGAGCACTGCAGGTCACTCACCTCCCACTGCAACTGAGCTGCATCAAGAACATTCTGAAGGAAAATCTCAACATTCACTATTAGTTTCTAAGCAAGAGTTGGTGCAGGTTAGCAGCAGCTCATTTTTTAGTCTTCAGATGTGATTTTTTTGTCATATAAACTCAATACCTTTCTCATTTCACCAAGAAAAACAGTTACCTGGACCACTGTGACAAATTTTGTACAGATGAGTATGAACAAATTAAATACTTTGGAAAGACAATACCACTGCCACTACTACTACTGCTCTCAACTCTTCTTCTTCCTTAAGGACATTTATATCCCAACTTCAGGATGGGAGAGCAGTCCTTGAAAAAAAGAGGGACTTCAAGGTAAAATAGTACCATCTAATGAACTATTTTTAATAAACTAATTATTTCTTAGGTCCAGGTGTTGTGGGCAAAGACTGATCTAAAGCACAATGTACTGAAATTTTCTGCCTGGGCCACAAATGTTTTGCTACCAAGGTGGTTTGGTTTGTTTGGTTTTGTTTTTTTTTTCTTGGTTTGTAGTTGTGGTTTTCTGTTTGGTTTGTGGTTTTGTTTGTGGGGGTTTGTTTGATCTTTTTTTAACAGACTTGGGGTGGGAGGAAAAAAACATCAAGCTAGAACCTGAAAAACTCATTTATGTATTTTTAAACAGGACTTTCTGGATAGCTACAGTTAACAGTAATGTTTAACATTCCTATTTGCTCAGATTCACCTTAGAGAAGTCATAAAGTAGAGCTCATCAGAAGACACAGTTAAATGCAGATCAAGATACTGAAATCCTGGATTTTTCTCTTTCAGAGGTTGATTATTTCCCTACTACTAATGTATTTCTGTCTCTCCCATCTTCTCAGTTACTTCTCTTTAACCTTTTGGTCCTCATAAGCCCCATCTCAGCATCTTTTCTGGCTGGAATGCACAGAGGGGAAAAGACAAATCATTCAATCTTTCTTGTCTGTTTCTGCTGACAATACATCTTTTCCTTTTCCTCTTATAATACCTATTCTTCTAGTTCACATTGTGACTATTCTTCATATTACTGTGATCACTCTATTTCAAAACCATCACCATGAAAGATTACCTGTGTTTAGAAGGAAACAAACCTTCCATTCTACTCATGCACTGTTTGGTTGTGAGCAATCAAAATAATTCAATCAGAGTTTAGAAAAGAGAAAAAAGTAACTAAATTTCAGAATTAAAGATTCATTTGATTATTGCAATTCCAGCAGACTGCTTCAAGCAATAAATAGTCTTCAGAGGGATGCCATTTACTAAGACAGCTGGGAGGACAAAAATAGATGCAAGTAACCTACTCACATTGTATGTAAAACAGTTGTAACAGAGAGAATGAGGGTAAGACAACATATGTCAGCAGAGCTTTCTATTTCCACAGACAGAGCAAGTTCCTATTTCTCTCAAAATACATTTTATAAAACACAGTTCTGAAGTGCACAAATACATTTACACAGCAGTACCTACTAAAAAGGTTATTTTTGTCTTCAACAACTGTTGTTTTAAAAATATGTAGCATCTCACCCTGTGCCACTGCAGTGACTCTGAATCCTGATGAAAGGATCATACTAACTCTTGTTACGTTGTCTGTAGCATTAAAAGCAAAAAAAATTTTGAACATTTAATTTTACTGAAAAATTACTCAAATTTCCAAACCCCGTGGTTTTCCACTCAGATTTTTTAGAGAAAAATTAAAACATCTTAAACTTTAACAATTGAGAAAAAAAGTCAAATTTAAAAAGGGTACAATACCTGAAGAAGGTCGCTGAGGTCAAGTAACATGTCTGTGAAAGAAGTCAAGGAATATACATGCTTGTTGAATGTGACAGTATTTCTTAATTTCATTTCATTAGCAAGCCAAAGAAAGGGAAGAAATAAACCCAGGTTAACTGTCAAAGAAACTAAACATGGGTTAGGTCCATTCACCACTTATGCTAACAGCCAACATCCAGTTAATTGTTCAGCTGCCCAAAAAACCCTGCCAGCACCTGCTGAATTTACTGCTCAAGTTGTCTCTGTGAAGTGACGGTCTCAAAGAACAAGCCAACACCTCGTGTGACCTACAATACTCACCATATCCTGCAGCCTAAGAACGACCCAGTGGTAAGGGGGTTCTCTGCTCTGCTCAGACCCCACCTGCAATGCTGCATCCAGCTCTGGGATCCCAGCACGGGAAGGACATGGACCTGTTGGAGAGTGTCCAGAGGGGCCCAGCAAGATGATCAGAGGGATGGAGCACCTCTGGTATGAGGAAAAGCTGAGAGAATTGGGATTGTTCAGCCTGGAAAATAGAAGGCTTTGGGATGACCTAATTGTTGCCTTCCAGCACCTGAAGGGAGCCTACAAGAAAGATGGAGAAGAGCTTGTATGGAGAAGAGCTTGTAGTGACAGGATAAGGGGGAATGGCTTCAAACTGAGAGTAGGGTTAGATTGGATATTGGGAAGAAATTTGTTACTGTGAGGCTGCTGAGGCCCTGGCACAGGTTGCCCACAGAAGCTGTGGCTGCCACATCTCTGGCAGAGTTCAAGGCCAGGCTGGATAGGGCTTTGAGCAACCTGGTCTGGTGGAAGGTGTCCCTGCCCATGCCAGGAGGTGGAACGAGATGATCTTCAAGGTCCCTTCCAACTCAGGGCATTCTATTATTCTATGATAATTAAAACATTAATAGCATCAAGATAGAATACACTTAAGAATATAAAGCATCATCAGTCTCCTATGCCATCTTAGGAGCCCAGAAACACTGATGGAAGAGCAAACTAAGAAGACTGAAATAAGTTTCTTTTGTTCTCTTCTATGAGGACCTGTAAAAGATCTGGGAAGGGAAAGCTGCTTTGTCTACTCCCTTCTCCAGCCAAGCAAAATCAGCTTTCAGTTTTCACTCCCTTCGTGATATCCTGTGGTGCTGCAAAATATTAGGTCACCATCTACTCATTATGGGCACACTTGAGAAACATAATAGTTAAAAACAAGCCAAAACACTACAAATTTCCATTAGACTTAACTGAAAGCAAGCACACTTATGAATGCATTGTCTAAACAGTATCCAAAATAGAGAATAAAAAAAGCACCATGAAGCCCAAAGTGCAAAGGTAGCCTTTTGCTGCTGTTAATGAACACATGCCGGATCTCCTATCAGCTACTCAGGTGTGGCTTACATGTTGTAAAAGGCTTTATTTTTGAAAGGAGTGTCAAGGTAAAGTGTGAGAGAAGGGGAGAGAGTGAGAGAGTGAGGCAGG
This sequence comes from Corvus moneduloides, assembly GCF_009650955.1. Lineage (NCBI taxonomy): Eukaryota > Metazoa > Chordata > Aves > Passeriformes > Corvidae > Corvus > Corvus moneduloides. The sequence goes on along the minus strand of NC_045481.1, from coordinate 7,268,464 downwards.
CAAAGAAAACATGTATGCAGGGCTCTATGTGAGTTTTTGTATGCAGCAACGTGTTAAGAAATCCAGCATTAAATGTAGTTTGGTGCATCCTGTGGTAACATAAGTCTTAGTGAATGTTCTCCAAGTAAGCCAGAGAAATACAGTACACATTTCTCCTAAACATTATCAGCTGTGGAAGGAAAGTAATTCAGATAACCTAATTAGTTTATACATAAACATTTTCCTTGCTAAGAACTTCTATCCTTGAGCATTTCTACCCTTAGTTTGCATTTGAAATTGTACGAATGTACTCCAACTTTGTTACAAAATTTAATACATTATGTTAATATTATTTGGTGGAAATTAATTTCCACATTAAAAACCACAGCATAGCTGGGTAGTTAATTAGCTGAAAATTCAGTATGGCTCTGAAAAAAATCAAAAATCCATTATAGGTAGTATTATGCAAGATATTACAGTAATCTGAAATTTTAACACAGTAAGGAAACTGCTAACAAAAACCATCTGTAAAATACACAGCTTAGAAATATACACAGAGCAATACTGAATTCAGTGCACATTTTTTGTAAAAGTAGTGAGAAAGGAGAAAATGGAAAGACTTTAGCAATGCAATTGCCAAGGAACCATAATAATTGTTAGCTCATCAAACAGATCTAGGAAGAAATCGCTATGCCAATTTTGTGCTCAAGAAATATTCTAAGTCTGAAGATGTTCCCAGCTCATTATTGACTTGAAGTGCCTGATTATTCTATGCCCACCCTGAGATACTGTCCCCACTGAGACAAAGTAAAATTATCACTCATATCTGATAGATCTCACCACAATTTAGGGGGGAGAAAAAAGCATTAAACACCAAACGAAAAGCACCTTATAGGTTATTGAGGCACCAAAGTGAGTAACTGAGTGGTCCTAGAGCCTGGCTGCTGTCACTGGAGGCGAAGGAGTTGGAAGGAACATCAGTGCCAAATGCTAATTCAGATCTTAGGTGAGCCAGAGAGGTACTTTTCTAACCCAGGCATTTCAGTTACAGTCATGAAATCTGTATACCAGAGTATTCCTCAACCTCCTCAAACTGTTAAACACACTTTCGGTGGAAAATTACTAACACAGTACAAGGGCTTAGGCTTTACTACTGTAAGGAAAACAACTCCACCTTTTTGTCCAAGAAGAAACAGAGAGCATGGGATGTATTTATAGCAACACAAGATCAGAGCTAAGGAGTTGGGAAATTCACTAGCAGGGTTCAGGCAGCTCTGAATCAGTTCAGAGCTACACCATAGATGCTTTAACATACAGTTCCCCTGCTCCTTAGAGAAGTTAGTTCAAGTGTCCACCAAAATTGTAAGCAAAGGTCACAGTAAAAATGTGGCACTTCTGGATTTCATCTAAGGTAGCCTCCAGCAATCTCTCTCCCTGATTAGATGTGTAGCTACTACAGCAAAGCAAAAGGGGAAACTTGAGTCACGCAGTAGCTCTGGGTTGGCCCTTACTAAGAATATTGTGGGCACTATTATCAGCAGGAAGTGGTTGTAAAAACAGGCTGTTGTTTTCAAACTCCTTTTCAGAGCTGGAACAGTTCAGGAGAACATACAACAGCTGAAAAGAGCAGATAATACTTAATATGTATTCAAAAATTATACAATCGTAAGATAAATGTTTTCTTTGAGGCTGGAAGAAAACAATGATCATTTTACATATGGAGACTGCTACCTACATGGAATAGCTCTTAAAGGGATGGAAAGCTACTGGTGCTGTAGATATACACATGCAAATAACAGGGCACAAAGGGACTTAGGTTATAAATGTTCCCAAATCTAAAAAAAAAAGAAAAAAAAAAAAAGGAAAATAAAAAGCATAAACAGTTTTAACTGCTTTTCCTTTGCTACTCATTCTTTAAGCAAGTTTCACCAAAGTATGCAACTGACTGTCCATCACTAGTAATGTCTAAATGTCTAAATCAAGATGAGGTAAGTCTAGAGGCACTACTTCAGAAAATTAAATTCAAGGGAATCCTTTGACCAACATGATGCAAAAGGTCAGATCGAGCGGCCAAAATGTTCCTTTTCTGCCTTTATAATCCAAAAATCTGTGGATAATATGAGAGCTCCATGATTCACAGCAATAATGATCTCATTCTCAGCACCAGAGGAAACAAAAGTTCATGAAGAAATGAATAGTACCGGAAAACTAAAACCCAAAATACCAAAACAAGCATGCATTTGTACTTCAGAGAGACCTACATTTTACATATTCCAGCAATCCTAAAGTACTTGTGTAGCAAAATCCCCCTGATTTTCAATAACAATATCTAGCAGGAGGCAAATCCACCATTTGCAGGAATAAATTGTGCAAGATGCTGTTAAAATAAACAACTATCATTTACAATAAAGTTGCTACCCCTCCTAAAAAAAATCTTTGAAAAATTAAAATCTTTAGTGTTTGACAATGTACAGTAATCAGGAAACCTTCAGATTATTTCATGCTACTCTTTCAAAATTCTTCCACTGTGTAGGATGTCATATCTGGGAGACACAGGTCCGTATTAAGAAGCACGGAGAAGACAAAGGGTCTAGTATTAATTTTAGTTAGTTAGTTAGTTTTTGTAAGTTACCCTTGGAACATTTTTTACTTATTTTTACAAGCTTACTACAAAAGCAGCCATACCATGGAAGGAGGACTAGTGCCAAGGAACTGTGACTGGAAGCCACTCAGCAGAAATTTGACATCCACAATGAAGTGTCACCTTTATTCAGCTAAAGCTAAAATGCTTCCACAAAAACTAAAACCTGATCCATTAAATATATAAAATATTTAAACATAATCTCACTTTCAGTACTCAACAGCAGCAATTCAGCTGGCTGCAAATAAAAAAGCAAAGCTTAATAGGAAATGTGTCTGAAAAGCAAAAAAAAAATCTGAATTCTAAAACAAAATTTTCTCAAGTTCTAAACGAAAAGAAATAATTGCAACTTCAGTGTCAGGGTTCTGGATAAACTATATAACAAATGGGAACTTCCCAGAAGCACTTTCTTTAACAAACACACGGAGAAAAGACAAAAGGGAGGGCGGACACCGAAGTGGGGTGATACCAGGGTGAAAAACTAATGACAGCATTTGGCTGGCCCAGAACCCAGTTTTCAGCCTTCCCCTTCCATAATTTCATACACCATATGATTTCTGATTATGACTTATCATGGTTAGACCTCTGGTGCTTTACAAACTTTCACCATTTTAATTAGCCATTAATTGAGACTGACTGACAACGCTAATTGTTTAAAGTAAACATTTCTCTTTCCAAAGACACCGAACTAAAACAATTAGAAAATAATAACCAAACCCAATTCTTTTGTAGAAAGCTCGTTTTTGACAACTTTAATGAAAGCTTTGCCTCGAGGCTGAATCCCCACAGAGCCAGTTTCCAAAATTTCTTCAGTCTCCAATTTTGCCTGTGCAAAGAAGTCCACACAGCACAGGCTGCACTCGAGTACACAAATAAAAGCAGCACATAATAAATGAAACTGCTAAGCACAAATGCCATTTTTATAAAAAGCAATCTTTATTTATGTGTAGATTAATGCATGATAAAAAAAGAACTGCATTTTGGTCTGAGGGGTTCTTTCTTCTTTGCACACAGCTGTATGACTGTGTTTCATAAAAGTGTATTGCTCTAAATTCTGTACTCTAAAATCCCCAATTTGAAAACAAAAAGCAGTGCCCCACTCCTTCCCCAGGTCTATCAGGATGTTTTTCCAGCAGTTCTTTCAGTGCATGCAGCCTCACTACCTTCAGAGCTAAGGCAAAATTAGCAGCAGTAATTCAGCATCGTGCAAGCAGCAGGAAGATCAAAGAGCAGACAGGCATTTGGGGCTGCATTCAGCCTGCCTGATCCCATGGCATTAACTGAAAGGGTTACAAGTGTGGCTTTCAGGCTCACCTAAGACCTGAATTAGCCTTTGACACCAGTTCTCCCCTCCTGCATCTCCAGCAGCTGCACACAAATCTGCGCTGCTGCACATGGGAGGGACCCAAGGCCTGCAAGTCACATCAACCTTCAGACTCTAATGCACATGCAATTCAGTCTTTCCTAAATTAATGCTGCAGCTTTTCTCAATAATTGTCTTCAGAGTCATTGCCATTTAGAAGAACATCTTCCAAAGCACCCAGGCTGGCTGAATATGCAGCAAGCATTCAGCACTTCTAAAAATGCTGCCCTTGGAGAACATGGTCTTCAAAGGACTGGGGCTAAGCTGTGTTCCCACTGTTACTGACTTCAAGTAAAAAACCTGCTTTGTGAGGTAGTGCCAAGTATTTACATAGTTACATGTAAATTTGTAACAGTCACATGTAAATTTATAACACAGCACAACACAACAGAAAAAAAACTTAAAATACCATTTCTCGTCTCAGAATGCATGTACAGTCAACTCGCAATTATACAGAGTATCAAAGGGATAAAATATGCAAAGAATATCCATACTAAGCCCCTGAAAGATAATCTAGTTAGTATATTTGCTTAGGGAAAAGAAAATTTAGGCATAGAATGAAAATGTAAATATTAATTTAAAAGTTCTGAGAGACATGAGGTTAATCTTCAACTTGAATGATGTGGCCATGTATAAATAACAGTTGGCTATATTTAAACAACAAAAAGTCTCCAAACAAAAAAGAGAGACCCCGTTCCCTGAACAGTAAATTGAACAAGCACTGGTGAGGGAAAACAAGAGAGGTTGCTAGGAGAAGTAAGGCTTAAGGAAGAACTTAAAAGAAGAGCAGGGCTGGCAGATGAGAATGAGCGAGAGGCAGCAGGAAAGGAGCAAAGCTCAAGCTGCAAGGGGAAAAAGAAACCTGAAAAATTGTAAAATCACTGCAGAAAACACAAGCAGGTATGAAACTGCAAAGTCTAAAAATCTGCACAGAAGGACAATTTGGTAATAAAGTGGGCTTATGAAAAGAAGCTGGGAAGGAGGACATTGATAGTAATGATTTAAGTAAATGTAAAGGAGTTCAGTTCTCTCTCTTTTCTGTGCATACAAAGTCTATAAAAGTTATGACTCTTGTACCAACAGTGAAAGGAAAGTTCCAAAGAAGTCAGAGGTGCAGATGTAGAAGAATTATTCTGAGATGGCTCTCAAGTATTCAGCACAGCAGCAATGCACACATTTGAGAACGTGAAGCAGCTGGCTGAGAGAAGCAGCAGAGGAAAAATCACTGCCTGCTCACAGGTGGCAAAGGAAAACCAGTACAGTCATGAGGCTGACACTCTGCTTGGAAGAGTTTGGAAATACATAAAAATATGAAAAAAAGAAAAAACAGAAAAACAGAAAAACAGAAAAACAAAACCTGCCATAACTAGCTCAATTTCAGTTCATTACCACCCCCAACCCACAGATGCTATTTGTGCAGCAATGTGGCAAACCAGCCAAAGGAACTGTCTGAAATAAACTTCCCCCCCGACACATCCCGTTTTCAGCTGGATTAACTCCCGAGTTCACATGTAACTGCATAAACACCTGGGCAGGGGATGGACCGAGGGAGGACTGAGCAAGCAAGACCAAAGCAAGATAACTTCTTTCTCAAGCTGTGCCAGCTCACAGCGGCTTAAAGCATTCTCTAAAACCAGAGCCTGAGACAATCTCTCTGTCACCCCTCCCACCTTCTCAAATTTCTCTTTAAAGTTTGCACAGCTCTTCCCAGCTTGCTCCAAAACACAGAGACCTACCTTATCTGAAAGAGAAGCCTTAAAACAAGTAAGGAGAAAAACAAGTAAGCAGTTACTGGAGAGTATTTTATAACATTTTGGGTTGCTATAAAGCAGTTACTGGAGAGTAACTGCTTTATAGCAACCCAAAATGTTATAAAATTGGTTACACCTCCCTTGTTATAAGTACAAACACAGTTCCCATGTGAGAGTTTGTCACAGTACTGCTCTGGTTTACCCACAGTAAGCACTCACATACTTTTTGAAAAAAGTAGCATTACAGTGCTCCATTACGTCAGAATAAAACGAAATTTTGTGGATGCAGAATGTTTTACATTTCGCATGCCAGAAGCCAAGTGTTACATCTTAGCTTTCATACTCATACTGAGGCAAATGCACTGGTATTAAGTGCTCCTGGGTGAATTATCTCAGCAGACCTCTGCTGGGATGGGAGCATGGCAGCTGTTGTCCCCATACTGGGAGATGCACACAAACTCAGATGCTGCTTTCCTGCCAGGATCAGTGGACTGGATTTATCTAGGCATAGGCATGATCCAATATGATATACATAAAACACTGTCACTCATTTAGCAAAAAATTTCTGACACTAGAGCCTTTGTTTTAAGAGAAAATATGGCTTCAAAAGGAATGAATTGCATCCCTGCCCTTCTGAGGCTGCTGGCTCCTTAATGGCTTTTGGTGGGCAGTACAACAATGGGATGTGTTTAATTTCCCACTCTCAAAGGCCTTTAAGAGAACCATCTCTGCATATGTCACATAAGACAATGACAAACCCTTCTCTACCAGGTGCCCACAGGCACACACCTGCAGAAACCTTTCATTACCTGAACTGCACCAAAGGGAGCCCCTGTGTTCTGGAAGTGGGCACTGCAGGAACACCTTTCTCCCTAATGGTGTATTCCTGCTGATCAGAAAACCTGGGCAGGTGGAAGAGCTCTCTATGTTCTCACCCTCCCTCACACCCACAGCACTCCACTGGAAAAATGTCAGGCATAATGGCTCCATGGACGTGGCTGGCTCTCTCTTGGGGCATGGATGGAGCAATGCTTTCACAGATGCTACCAAACTGTTAATTACTATTCTTGTAGTAATCAAAGCTCGATTAAAGGCACTACAGTAACTCACAGCAACTTCCCCAATCATCTGCATTTCCTACAGAACTTAAACGCAGCATGGAGCTGGAAACCGGGCTCTTAGGACCAGTTCATCAGCAGTGCTTGGAAATCAGGACAACATGCCACTTTTACAGTGGCTGAACTCCTCAAAGCAGGAGGTATTATCAATAAAATAAATACAAATACACAAAGCTAAACTGATGCACTGCATTGGTGGGTTGAAAAATCCTCAGCCCATGCTTTCAACTTAAGAAATGCCTACACTAAACCTAAAAAAAGATTCCTACGTGTTCGCTGTAGCAGAAAGCTACGTAAGTCATAAGAGCACTGAGGTATACTGAATTTGAGTTTTGTTAAAGAGAGTTGCCTTATGGTTCATAAATAGCAGCATATCCCAAATGAGTTATTAATAAAGCATTTCACCAAATTATATAATAATGCATCTTGCACTTTTGAGTACCACTGGAGGAGTGTTCAAGGGAGGTTTATTTGGCAATAGGAGTAGAAAACTCACATTACCTCCTTGGACAGCTACCCAGGTATCTTGGAAACAGACAGAAGCACTGAGTTAGCACGTCTGAATTTACCAACCTGTGGACAAGAAGGATTATGCAAACAAGTCTTCACTTCTACTTCCCAGCAATGCACAAAGTGAGAGATTGCCTTCAGCTGTCACTGGCAGGGTGAGAAGATACTTTCACTGATACTTTCTGTTCAGCCCAACTGAACAGAGCTCAAATAGAACTAAAAAAAAAAAAAAAGAACTGCAACAGCTTTTCTAACTTTCAAAATATCAAATACCAATTTAAAATACCTTTCAGGGCTGGGGACAAGCGATGCATCATACCTTGAAATGAATACAATTCTCAACATGACAAATTCTCCTTCAAGGACCTAATATACTGGATTTTAAAGTTAAAACAAATTTATGTCTCTAAAGGTTGTCTCTAGAACAAAATTAAATTTGGTCCTTGAACAGGCATAATAGAGCAGGTGGATGGAGGAGTTTGCATATCTGAGATTTTAAAGGCAGCTAACTTTTCAGAGAGTTCAATTGTAAGAATAAATCTTTGAGGTGATCTATTAAGCAGGGAAAATACAGTCACAGGCATTTGATACACTTTGTATTTTATCTACACAAAAGGACGGGAAACAAATGCTTCCCTTTGGGAATCTCTTTTCCCAAGAAATTGAAAGGCATAACCCAGAGGACTCTTGCCTGTGCCTCAGGACACTGGATTTCTGTTTCCATTTTTGCCACTGCCCGACAAAAAACATTCCATCCTTTATCATGTTTTTATAATGAAGATAACAGTTTCCCCTTCCTTGGTAAAATGCTCTGAAATATCCTGATTCTCTTACTATTATAATACACATTTTGACTCTGGGGTTCCCAAGTCTCCCCAAAAGGTCACAGAAAGAAGCTTTCAAATGTATTTCAGCTATAATACCCCAGCAGGTGACTAACTTTGTGGGCAACAATTCTTTTTCAGACCAGCTCCTTGCCTTTGAAAGACCCAAGCTACGTCCTTTGTATGCAAATCAACAAAGAAATTTGTCCCCCTGTGCAAAACAGCTAAGAGACATCCTGAACTTCTTATAATAAAGAGATGCAAGAGATCTCACAAATTCAGTCCCTCCTTTCAAGTATGACAATCCTAATTTTCATGCCTTTATTATCCAACACACCTACTTACAAGCTACAGCTTGCTATACCTAGCTACAGCTAAGCACCTCCTACAATAACTTTAAAATCCTTTATTCAGTTTAATATTAAATTTGCTTTTGCACCAATTTACTCTAAAAATCACTTTGTAAGCACATATATCAATTTTTAGTGTTGAAAAAAAAAAAAGATAAAGCAAGAGTCAACTCCTTTGTTACTGGTTACACATCTTTATGAAGGGATCATTAAGGATAAAGGAAAACGCTTTATTGGGGCAAGGCGTGCAGGGAGAAAGGAGGGTAGGAAAGGGGACAGAATACCCACACTGATACCCCACTGAAAACTCAGGTATTCAGTAAGCAATCTGGTACAATTCACTTGTCACAGATACTGGAATTCTGTTGGCATTACTGCCAATATTTACTTCACTTAGGTAGGAACTCTCAAAGCATCTCAAGACAATGTTGCACAGCATTGTTAGTGAACATCTGAAGTTAATTTACTTGCAAATGGTATTTCTCATACTCTTAGAAGTTAACAACTTTCTTTAAATGGCTTTAATCAAGCTGGAAAATAAGGTATTCTCCTGAAGTGTCATTTTAAACTTTTATCCTTTTATTATCTTCTTTTGAATGCTGTAGCAATGGCAAGCACTTATCTCACGTCTCTCTTACAGCACAGAGACTGCTCTGTCATTATCAGTTTTTAAGAAGCTGTAAACTTATCTCAGCGGCTGGAATTCTTCATGAAAGAAAGGAAAAAAAAATCAGTAATGATGTACATATCATCTGCCTCTGGGAAAATAAAAACTGCCAGTGATATGCTGGGAAAGATCTCCTTAGACGCCTTTCACAGAGCCTCTTGCAGTAGTTTTACTGTAACCCAGCAGTGTGATTTCCAATAACATTATCCAGCACGCTGATGGCAAGCTCCTAAAATACAGCTCTGCTCTGAACAACAACCAAGAATGCTATTGTGAGTCTCATGTTTACAGCTGCTCACTGATTGTGTCACATTTGCAAAGCTTTCAAGAAAAATGATAACTTTTTTCTTACCACTGAGATTTATAAATTCAGCCTAGAATTTTGCTTACAAGCTCAGTGCAATACCAGAGCTAGTGGGCCTGCAGAATTTGATCCTCTTGGAAATTTTAGCTAAAAATTCCAATGTATTTAGCCAATAAACTTGGAAAAGTATAGTCCAGTATCTTAGAAAATCTAAATAGAAAGCAATATGTAGAACAGGGCTCCTACATTATGGGAGGCAGCAGTAAGAGGTGTAGATATACACAGGACACAAAAATGTCTACATCTTGATGAACAAGTCATTTTGCTTCCCTTCTATGCCTCAGTTCCTCCAATCAGAAGATGAGAATACTGACCTTCTCCATAAAACACTATAAATTCTACACCTCCACCTACAGGACCCTCAGCTGGGAGGAGGCAAACTGGAATTACAGTTCTGCTGCCACAACTGTTTATGCATTAGGTCAGGAGAATAATATATAATTAATACATTTGTAAAAAAAGAAACACACAGGAGTAACCTTAGAGAAGGAAGCTGAAATAGGTATACTCCCTCTCTAAGCCTGGCCATTCACCTACAAAAGCTTCCACTTGTTTGCCTTTCTCCTGGCCCCACTATTCTCGTGTTTCAGATTGCACGGCAACAACAGCTTCAAAAGGAGAATGGGCAAGGTTCGGCCCTGACTCCCCTCTCAGCTCTTAACTCCCCTTACAGAAGTGAATTTGGGGTTTGTGCAAGCCAGGAACAGGCTTTAGTCACCAGTCCTTTAAAAAAACCTCAGATTAAGTCAATGAGTACCTGTTGCATTGCCCATCAGAAGACAGATCACTCCTGACTCCGAGCAAAGAGAAATTCTACATCCAGAGCACCAGCCAAAAAACCTGCCCTATGCACAGGCACAGCTCAGCTGCACCCCTGTGCAAAGTGTCACCTACCCATCAGTTTTACATGGCCCCCAACCAACATCAGCTCAGGGACACCAGCACTGCAATGGGAGCTGCTCACTGTGACTTCTGCAAAGCTGAACACGTGGTCTGCCACGGTGTTCTTAAAGCCAAATTGTTGAGACATGGCCTGGCTTGCTGGCCTAGGCAAGCACTAAATTGGCTGGACTGCCAGGTTTGAAGGGCTGTGATTAATAGTATAAGTCCAATTAGCAGGCAGCTGCTGCAGGCATCCCTAGGGGACAACACTGTCTCCATTAGCAGCGAGACAGGGAGGGAGAGGCACCCCAGGCAGGTATGCAGATGGCACCAAGCTGGCGAGGCAATCCTGCGTCAGGTGGGGCTCCACTCAGAGGGATGTTAGGAGGCTAGAGAACTGGGCTGACAGGAGCTGCATCTGTCTTTCAACTTCCTAAAAAGCCTCACACGCAAAGATAGAGTAACCCTTTGCTACAGTATAGGCTGGAGCTGACCAGGGAAAGAACAGCTGACACAAAGGAGTTGGATGTCCCCACAGAAAGCTGAGCAGCAGCCAGCACTGGGCTCTTGCATTAAGAAAGGCCAAACAGGTACTGAGTTGTGTTAGCAAAAGTGCAGCCAGCAGTCCAGGGAAGTGGATATTCCCCTTTATTCCCTGCCGATGAGGCTGCACCTGGAGAGCCTTGGTCAGATCTGGGTTCTCAAGTACGACATCAGTGACACTGAGATGGTTGAGGGGCTGGAACACACGATTTACAAGGAAAAGCTGAGAGAGCCAGGTTTGTCAGCCTGGCTTTAGGGGACACCTAACACCACCTACCTAATGAGAGGCTACAGAGAATACGGAGCCAAATTCTTCTCAGAAGCAAACTGTAGCAAGAAAAAAATCTGTTTAAATATTTGGAAAACAAAAATCTTTGGTATGAAGGTAGTAAGGCCCAGAGAGAACATGACATGTCCATTGCTAGAGACAATCAACATTCAACCAGAGCAGGGCTTCAGGAATCTACTGAGGATGTGAGCATGGAATGGAGAAATGACTTCCAGAGGCCCCTTCTAATCAAAATTATTCTACAATCCTGCATAGGGCACAGGCTTTTCTACATGTTTCATCACCTTCAGATACATTACCTATACAAACATTTCCCTGTATCACACCTCTGACTGCTGGAGAGACAGTGGAAAATACACTGTATTGTCCTTCCTCCTACCCTAGAGCCTCTCAGTAGGAAGGACTGTTGTAATGAAACATTTCTGTCAAGCTACGTTTCTTTGAAGCTTCTTTTTCTGATGCTGTCCTCATGTTGTGTATACTACCTCTCAGCCAATGTTCTTGGCTCCTGATGGTGCTCCCAAATTCTCCAGTTGAAACAGGAGGAAAGTGACCAGTTCACAGTTCTTCTGGGAGGGCTGCCAACATTATCAGCAGGAATCAAGACTGGAGCATTCTCTCATTTCACCTTTGAATGGCTGTGAGAAACAGCTGAGACACTGAAGCCACCCATTCAAAGTCTGAGGAATGGGAACAGCAGCAGTCAATACTTGAGTTGCTTTCCTCTGCCACAGGGAGAGCTTAGTTTCTAGGTGAATGATAATATTAAACAGAACATGGACAAAAATATTTTTCAACTGAAAAACTATAATCTGAATATGCACCGGAAATAATTATTGGCAATGAACTGGGTCCTCCAAGATGTGACAAGAATGCAGTGATCTGGGAGTCCCTCAGAGACATCAGCACAGATGCAGTGCATCTGGTGCACCCTCAAGAAGACTGATCCTTTAAGGACCAGAAGTTTTCAAATGGAAAACAAAATTCAGCTTAGATTCTGCAGAAGTGAACAGCCCTCACGTGGGAAAGCCAAACTCTGAACTCCAGGTAAGTACGAACAGAACGTTCTCTGATCCCAGGTACCAAGTGAGAGGCAGCAGCTGAAACCTCCTGATATCCCTTTAAAAGAGACTTCCTCAGTAATGACTGAAAATTATTTTGCATTTCTTTCCTCATTTCCCTGGAGATCAAGGCTGGTCCACTGGTGATTTCAATGGCAAATTTCAAAAGAAATAGTCTCAATTTAGACAGCCCAGCTCTTTCGCCCAAAAGCAAGAGTCACAGAAAAGCATCTATAATCGCACAGCCTTCAGAGCTGGATAGGCAGAACTGCATTACTCTGAAGCCATGGATTCATTAAGGAAGGAGAGAAAGTGTATTTTTAATGTAAGTGAACTAGAACAGGGTAAAATCCTTGCAAAGCGAGGGCACGGTGGTGCTTTCTCAGAAACAAGAAGGTTCAGGTAACCTCTCAAATTTTCTGCAGTCTAACTTGAAACACCAGCTCATTGTTTGTCCTAGAATTGTGCTACACATTACAGCACCTGAAATGACAAAAGCAACTTTGTTTTCCCTTGGAAGCTGCAAGGCCACTACAGGCACAGTAAACAGTTTAAAAGACCAATTGCAGAAGGAAAAATACTGTAAAACAGATAAGGTGAGAATTTCTCCTGAAATAAGAGAGGCAATGTTTGGAGTTCTGGTTTTTATGTAATAAGGACTTTCCCATTTTGGTTAGTACATGTCATGTTGCTGAATATACATTTACACTGCATATTTTTCTCTCCATATTAAAAATATTATAGCCTAGTAGAAGTTACATGGTATTTTTTGTCCACACTAAAAGGCTTCTTTTTTTCAGTCTATGTATCTCCCCTCTTTCAAAATTTGCTTTCCATCATGATACATGACAACATAAAATATACTGTTCACTATTCCTCCTTGCTTATCAATACAAAAGGAATCTGAAGAGCACTCAGATTTCTACTCCCTGCTGAGGCATAAGCTGGGACTTTGTTTTTGGGAGCCAAACTGCTCCTTCATTGAAGAAACACCAATATATCACCATTTAAAAATACTGATTAGCAAATCTCATAGCACTTTACTAACACATGCAGTCAAAACATCACTGAGACTACTGCATTTCTCCCAAACTGGAAGGATGTTGAAAACTTAAATGATTCACTTACAGCTGATCTAAAGATGAGAGCTCCGCAATTTATGTTTTATTGTCAAATGTTTAAAGGATTAAATCTAAATAAAATACACAATACACAAGCTTCAAAGCACACGTTATCTTCAACATCTTATTTCCAATTAGCAAGTCAAAATGAAGACATGGGGAACATCTGGCTTCAAAAGAAAAGCTCTGGAAGAAATCAAGATTTTGGTTCTTTTGGGCTTCATTTAAGGCTGCTATTTTCCCAGACTGCTGAAACTGGATAAGATGGAAAGATTATTCTCTCTCAAAGATGGGAAAATAGCAGACATACCACCACGTGATTGAGTATTACATCATTCATACTTACAACAATACTGAGCCAGTCTGGCAGCTGAACTTAAAAGACATTTTCTTTTGCCTTCGAGGAAGGACATGGACTTGCCATAAGGGCAGATGAACAGGGAAAAGTTAGAAAAGGCTCAGCTCACCATTTTACTTGGCATGAATTACAAAATGCTAAAAATGTTTCATTGAGAAGCAATTCCAGTATGAGGTTTGTGTATGAAAACTACATCATGCAAACAAAATCCTAGTGACAAACATCAGAAGGAAATAAGACAGCTCTTGAGAAGGACCTTTACCCATTTTTAAAAGGCTTATAATTAGGATGTAAGAAATCATTATCAAGACTACTTTCAAGATTTAAGGCCAGGTCAGGTGTGAGAATGAATCCCGTTTTTACAAAACAAATTTGACAGGTAATATTGTTTCTCTGATATACCTTCACTTTGTTCTTATGACATCAGAAACTGCAAGACAGAAAAAGCTGCATAAGACTTAAGAACAGGATGAAAGTGGACACAGTTTGAGAAAACCTCAAGCTAAAATATTTGCAGATAGCAAGCACAGAAGGGCTTAGAGGTCTCAACGCACTGGCTTTTGTTCACCCTGTTTTGCATTACTGATCTTAATTAATCTAATAATATGAATTTGTGTTCTAAGGCAGCATTTTTACTGCATTAAAATTCAAATACACAATCTTCTATTTTAATGAAAGAGAGCATTTAATTTTCTAATTGACTTTTAAAATACTAAAATGCATAAAATATTAGTGATGGTTACAACCAGGAATATTTTTCAGTGACCAGATCAAAAACATCAATTATAATTGATCATGTTTGTTATCAGGATTTATTTAAACAAAGCACCAGGTAACGCCTTTTCTTTTTTCTTTTTTTTCTTTTTTTCCTTCCTTAAGAGGCTTAAGAGGGGGGTGGCCATGCAGGGAAGGAAGGGGAAGCATCTCCTCCTCATCCCACACCATATCCAGCATATCCTCTGACAAAAGCAAGAATGTGCTGTACAATTACCGGCTGTACCCAACTGGTTTTTATTTAGCTGGTGTTAGCAACATATTAGCTCCCATCAGGTCAAAACACCACCCAGTTATAAATCTGGTTTTGCTGACATAAGCCCCAAAATTCATATGTGGAGATAAACTGTATTAAGCAGAGAGCCAACCTAATTATTTCCTCTTTTAAACAAGCTTTAAGAAGATTGTTAAATATTTATTCTCACAAGCATGCAAGGATCGCTGAAGGTCAAAGACATCAGAGGTGTGATCCCTTCCTTATCGTCCCTCCTTTGTATTTATTTCCCTGGAAGGAGGCCTCTCTGCCATCACACTTCCCTCCCCTCATCCATCATCCAGAACGCATCCTGACATTGTTCCTGTCGTTATCCCCCATGCCTCTGCCACCACCTTTCAGCTTCACCCCCTCTCAGTGCTGCCAGTGAGAGCTGTCCCTCATATTTCCATCCTGGAATTACTGATGCTTTTGTAGCTCTCCCACTCCCTGCTTCTGGTTCTTTCCTTGTTTCTCCTTTACCACGAGAATGTCTTATCAGTTCAGACACCCCAAAATGGAACCTAATTACTAAGAAGACAGACCATGCAATTCATTTCATTAATTATTATTTTTATGCATGCAATAACAGCCCAGTATTGCATGCATTAAAAATCTGGCTCAGATGCTTCTGCTGTAAGTACTTCTGGATTACACAAGGCCTGACATGGCGACGGAGCACAGGGTTGCCAAACATTTCTCTTACTCACACATAATGTCATTCAAGGCCACAATGGCAAAGGCTTCAGTGAACCTGCTCCAGAAGCCTATCCCTTCATTTCAAAGGGCGACAGTGATTCTTTTTTGTCCCAACACAGAAAGGTACGAGGGGCAAGCGCAAAGGACCTCCAAATTAAAACAATGTAGGTGCAGCAGCTCTACTGACCACAAACCCCATGGTTTTCAGCAGTCATAGAACATCCTGAGTTCAAAAGGACCCACAAGGATCAAAGTCCAACTCCTGGCCCTGCACAGGACATCTCAAGAATCACACCATATGTCCAAGAGTGTTGTCCAAGTGTTTCTTGAGCTCTGTCAGGCTTTGTGCTGTGACCACTTCCGTGGAGAGCCTGCTCCAGTGCCTTTTCCTGATACCCAGCCTAAACCTCCCCTGACACAACTTCAGGCCATTTCCTTGGGTCCACTCACTGGTCACCACAGAAAAGACATTGGTGTCTGCCCCTCCTCTTCCCCCCACAAGGAAGTTATAGGCTGCAATGAGGTCTCTCCTCAGTCTCCTCTTTTCCAGGCTGAACAACTCAGGAGACCTCAGCTGCTCCTCGTATGGCCTCCCCTCAAGGCCCTTCACCATCCTCATGGCCCTTCTCTGGACACTCTAATAGCTTAATGTCTTTTTTATATTGTGGTGCCCAAAACTGCACCCAGGACTGGAGGTGAGGCCACCCCAGTGATGTGCTTTGAGAAAAAATTGCCCAGAGAGAGACTTGAAACACTCTGCTCTGTAAAGCAATAAAGTATTTCTGCAGACGGATTTCAAAAGGGTATTATTTTGACCTCTACTGTACAAAATTTCCCTTAAATGAGGAAAATAAAGCTACCAACACCAGCCAAAATCTGTAATCTTGATAGGCCATCTTGTGACCCTGTCCCCCTCTCCATCTCTGCACATGGTTTGTTTAATACTGCATTATGGAAAAGCTGACAATTTGAGCCACCTGCTGTGTACCAACATCCTGAAAGGAAAAAAGTTGGTCACCCCTCTACACAAAAGCTGGTGAGAATTTCATCAGTGAATTTAATGGGGCATGATCAGGTCTCCCCTTGACAGGACTAAAGGTCAAGCTCTATTTTATCCTGAGTTAGTAACAAATGAACAGAAAAGCAAATTTTCAGAGTGTGCAGTTCTTAAACAAAACATTAGCCTGAGCACACACACATGCGCGCAAAATTACAGTCCTCCTGCTTCTTTTGGATGATATATTTAGAAATCCTATTAGCTGGAGAGATCAACATTCTTATCTGAATTTCCAGGATGCTGTAACATGCAAAATTAGAGCAGCTCTCTTAAGTGGGTCAATTATCACTACTGCACTTACAGCAGCTTTTCCCCTCCCTCCCTGCAGCATCCATAATGGGCATTTAGCACAAGGATTTAAACAGTCAGATGTTGAGTTGACACACACCACAATGTAAAGTTCCCCTTCCCTTTTATATTTTCAGAATCTTGAAGGAACAAAGGAAATCACCCAAGTACAGAATCTCCACATTAAAATTGCAGTCTCCCAGCAGAGAGCTTCGATGACTTCCAGAACAGGGCACCCTGCAGGATAATTCCAGTCAGCAATCACACTCACTGCTTTCCTGCCACATCTGAGTCAGGCACGAGTAAGGTTTATGGCTTTCCCCTCCAAGGGACAGGAGGAGAACCTGAGGGCCACTAACACCATGTCCCCAGCCCTGTCCCCCAGGGTGCAGGGCCACACAACCAGTTTGAAAAGCTTCAGGTTATTTTCTCCTCATCAAGAAGGAATTCTCTTCAAAAAACACTCCAAACCACCAGACACAAGTGGAGCAATTCAAGTACCCAACACCACTTCAGACAATGTGAAGACATCCAGAGGACCTAGGGAAACACAGGCTCTCCTACACCACAGCTGGAGGCCAGGTGAGATATGTGAGAGGCTCCTCCTGCCTCAGTGCTGCCCATCCACGAGCAGCCCTGGCAGTAAGGGGATGCAGCAGGGAAGAGGAAAGAGCCACACAGTGGAATATAAACATCAATGAGCACATGGAAAGGAAAATTTTACTTTCCCACCAACTGGAAACAGGAGACACGTCATTCCCTCAGCACCACACCTGCTTTATATGTATCTCTTTATAGGGAAAAAAATGTGTGAGGCAGCACTGCACATGAAGGATGACAGGATTCTCCTTCATCCCATGGAAAAGCAGACTGGATATGCAGGCTTCAGGTCATGAGCCCTGCTGTTGAAATTCAACACGTCCAGCCCTGGCTGGAGGAGAGAGTGATGGGGAGAAATTAAGGTGCAGAAATTAAATTTCTCTTGCTGTCCCTGGCTGCCCTCTTCCCTAGATCTCCAGCATTTTCTCGTGGTACTAAATAGGAATGATCACACAAGCCAAGCATTACCAAACAGCTAAGTCTTTGGAAATCTATGCAAATGACATGGGGCAACAACAGCCACACCCTATTTAAGGCAGCAATTTTTTCTTAATAGATGAAGCTCTTCCAGCTAAAATCCATTCACTGAAAAACACAGCAATTTTAAAACTTCATTTTGAAATTAAGTGAACAAGGCTTTGGAAGCCTTCAAGTCCAAGCAAATGCTTCATTAGGAAACATTTCTTCACCAAGAATGTGGTCAAACATGGGAACAGGCTTCCTAGAGAGGTAGTCAAAGCCCTCAGCCTGTCAGTGCTTAAGAAGCATTTGGAAAATGCCCTTAATAACATGCTGTAACTTTTGGTCAGCCCTGAATTGGTCAAGCAGTTGGACATTATAGGTCAGTTCCAACTGAAAATATTCTATTCAACTTACTATGAAGTAAGATCTTGGCATCTTTTACCACACAGTGAAATGAAGCAATTTGCCTCAGTAAATATTACATGTATTTTAACTGCAATTTAAAACCCATTTTTATTCTCTTATGTCATTGTCATACTCCACACTTGAACAAAACACATTTTCAATGCAACAGCAGTTAATAAAAAAAAACCTAAAAGGTCAGTTACTAAAAAGAAAGTCCTTAACCAGAAAGAAGTAGAAACCGGTTTTATTAACCTCCCTAACCACAGCTTTAAAAATTTCTTGATTAAAGCCTAATTTCAAAAGCTAATTTTTTAATCAGGAACACTAGGGCCTACTGGCTCCAGGAAGTTTTAGTAGAGGTCAAAAGATGGCTGGAGATCTAATTTTTCATTTCTAATAAAAAAGGAAGTCTTGCCCTTTTCCTTGCAAAGACAGACCTTTAAGTGCTAGTAGAGAAACAAAGAATGTATCCATCAAAGGTTCTCATGGCGAGGCTGTACAAGGCTTCCCAAGACAGCATGGCAGCTGACAGAACTGCTAATGCTCGAGAGGGAATTAGCTGAACTCCTCTTGCAAAGACCAACATGGCAGAAAAGCCCAGTAGCTGCTGCCTAACCAAGGATTAAAGAGACCAGTTCCTTATTCCATCACAGATTTTCTGTGTAACTCAGAATGTGTCACTTAGCCTCAGTTCGGCACCTGGAAATGAAGATAAATATCCTCAACTTCCCTTTCTGCGACATGAAAATAAACACATTAAATCAGGAGACTTTCAAATAGCTTGGCAATAAAGTACAAGTACTGCAGACAGATAGGAAATAACAAAGTGCTGCCCCATTCAGATGCCCAGTTTTTTCCCAAACCCTTCTTGCCTGCTGGGATCTGGCAATGCCTTTGTGATCTTCCCTCAAACAAAAGGGAGGTTCACAGGGCAGAGGAAGCTGGGGAGGAAAAGCTCCTTATGCTTTCCCACCCAGCTCAAGTTTACATCTGAAAGACTTCAAGGCACCAAATGTTCTCCTGACAACCTTCTGCCCAAATTTAAGAGGTTATTTTCCTTATACATTTATCAAAAATGTTCTTCTGCAAACAACTCAGGAGAGAGGCCTCACTGGGCTGCCTTGGTCTGACCCCGGGAGGATCCCACTTCTTTCCTCTGACAAAAAAAACCCACCAAAGACCCCCTGAATAACTCAACCTCAGTCCCAGAGGCTGCCCAGCTCAGAGAGCCTCATCATCAAGATGGATCAGCTTTACTGGAGGGACAAAAACCTGCCCTGAATTTACCTCCAGAGGCAAACAGAGAGATGTTTACACAAGATAGCTGGTGAGGGAACTTTGCAGGGACTCTTCTCATGTGGAAAAGGCTTTATGTACTATGCTCTGACAAGACAGGATTTGGTTTACAACTAAGGGTGCATTTTTCAGAGAGCTTCAAAGGAAAAGAATAAATAAATAATATAAAAAAGGTGTGTGTGTGTATGGGGAAAAAAGACATTTATCATGTAAAATATTGCTATAAAAGACCCCAGGTAGCAGCATTGGAAAATACTACACAAAAGAGTGGACAGTTGTACAGCTTTTCTAACCGGTGTGTACAGTGACAGGATTACAAACAGAATGAAATGTTCCTTGATTAAAACAAACTGATATCCCACCTGGAAAATCCTGGCCAGGTTGTCATTGTTCCTGAGTGCCCCTGGGGCAGCCACAGGTTACAGCTGAGCCCACAGGTCACTCAAACACCCCGCCTGGCTCTTCCCAAATTCTCTCTCTCTCTCTCTCTCTAAAGCGCCCTTTGTTTCCATTCAAACATTGTAGGGGTGGAAAAGCTGCTCAAAACATTAACGAGAGACAACTGAGGACTGTTACTATTCCAAGAAACAAATTAAAAGCCAGAGTCTGAACTGCCCGGAGCGCTGGCAGTGCCAAAGTCAGACGTCACTGGAAACGCTCAGCATCCCTCAGTCCCTGGGAGGGGGACAACAGGTCCCATCACACCTGAGGGTTTAAAAACCACTGTCTCCTTCAGATGGTTTTTTTGCATTGTATCTTTACTTGTGACACTGATAATGTAGACACATTTTATAAAGAGAATAACAAATCGAAGTTTTTATAGGCAACTCATCAGAAGGATGAAACACCTCCCAAATCCAGCTAATAGTAAGCAAGCTGTTTTCCCTGGAAAACATTAATACTGACAAGCAATAAAGGAAGGCAAATGAAAAGCTATGCCAAAGCGGCTGCATTGTGGGGGTTTGTGTCACATAACCTAATAAAAACCATGAACGGATGTAAAATCAATTCACATCTCAAATAATATATACAAAACTTTCCAAAGGATTACAAATAGAAGCTGCTCTTCAGTTAAATAAATTTGTATTTTCTCCTTAAGTTCTAGAACTATTTTTTCAGATCAAAAAAAATTGAGTTACCAGAATATTTTGCATTTTTGCATTAATTAAATAATGTGTAAGAACCAAGGAGAACATAATGTTTTCCTATTTCAGGCTGAGGTTTATTCAGGCATAATTCAGACTGCACCAGTAGAGTTGGCTACAGTATTCCTCACATTTTCACAGGGGCTGGCTGGCAACATGGACATTATGAAAAAAAGAAGAATAAGCAGATAACCATGTCAGATAAATACATTCCACTCCCTCAAACTGAACTCGCAGACACAATTAAATTCTCTTTTCCCTCTCCAAATGCTTCCCACTCCTCTGGTTCTGCCACAAGAACACAAAATTTCTTGTCATTTCAGTCCTTTACTACATCTCACTGTACCTCCCCCGGCTTTTTTGCTCCTTCTACCACACAACTTTTTAAGAAACATGATGTCTTCTACTGCTAACAGACTGTTTTGTTCCCAGGTAACGTCTCTTCCCTCCACAACTCCCAAGTCACTCAGATAACTCACCTGGACCACCCAAAATCAGTGAGCTGTCTCTCAGCTCTGAGGATGCTGCTGCCCTTCGCTACTTCTTCCAGGTCACCTCTTTCCTCTAAAATACAGTCACTAATCTTCGGCCTTTAACTTCCTTTCCTAAATTTCTCCCACATTTCTTTGTTAGAATTCTAAACTGAACACCATGACAATGAATGCTTTAAACTCAGGGACTCTGCTAAGCAGTTGTATTTAAATGTTACAGTGTTAAAAATACTGCATGTCCTTTGTACAGCAGTATTCAGTGTATTGCTCCTCTTTCCAAGCCCTCCTCGGCACCTTCTCCAGAAGACCAAAACCAATGGCAAGTTTATTACCCGGAATATGCATTTTAATTCTTGTTAAAGCACTTTGTCACACGGCCATCCTCTGTACACCTGCTCTTGGCCCCTCTGCTCCAAAGGCCCTGGAACACCCCTGCCTCCTGTGGCCCATGTCTGTATTGCCAGATTTAAGCTGGGAACAAGTATAACATGCTGATAATGATCATCATAATTAATCTATGGAGCCTTGAACATATTCTAATTTCAAAGGTCAGAGGTTTGCACCTGTAGCCCTCAAGTTTTCAAGTTTTTCATGAAAGGAAAAGATACCAGAAAAGGAATTTGTATTTCAGTGTTGAGAGTCCATAATTTATCTGGGGTTTGTTTTTTAAACTACACTGGATTTTAAATAGTAATAGAAAAACAAACAAACAAACAAACAAAACCACGAGGAACACAGGCGAAAGCTGGATGAACTCCCTCTCCCAAAGCGACAAAGGTTAAATTCTTAGTATCAGCTACAAAATCAAGTTTAGGTAATGGATTTTTTAAAAAATAAACACTAAAAAATTGAGCTATGTGGACATGCACAACAACTCTTTTAGTAACCATGCAAATGAGGGTGCAGTACTTTGTGCTGTTGATATAGAAAGACAGAGCTCATCTTTGCAGTTTTATTCATACTTTACTTTAGTATTTTATGTGAAGTATCAAACAGAACATTATCTCCATTTAACAAGGAAAGCTGGGAAATTCATTTAAGGATTTATTAAGTGTCAACCAGACCAGTACATCTTGCACATAAGTGAGATACATGCTGAAATACTTTAAAGAAGGTTAAAAAACAAGTAAATTATTTTTGCTTTATTTGTTTGCTACACGTTAGCTACACTTGCTGCACAGATGGCTGTACACTGCAGTGTACCTATCTGCCTCTTACAGCCTGCATTTCTTCAAATGCTTTTTACCACTATCAGTGGGGGAAAATGGATCTGCATATTACAGCTGAGCTATCATTCAGAAGTATCAAATAACAACTGTAAATGAATTACTTTAAACATGTGACATGAACATAAATATAACACTGAATCATAAAAGCGACCTTAGAGATCATTTATTTTCAACACTCCTGATGTGGGCAGGGACACCTTCCACCAGGCTGTTCAGAGCTCAATCCAACATGTCCTTGAACACCCCCAGGGATGGGGCAACCACAGCTTCTCTGGGTGTGCCAGGGCCTCAGTACCCTCACTGTAAAGAATTTCTTGTTAATATCTAATCTAATCCTACCCTCTTTCAGGTAGTTACCCGGAAGATATATTATCAAAATATTGGTAGCACTTCAAAATCAACAGTGTCTTTATGGCAGTGATAGAGTGCTGCTGTTCGAAGTTCACACAGAGACTTTAGAGTAGGAAAGACCAGTGTAATAAGCAAGCCTTCCTTTTAACTCCATCATTCCTGCAAAACCACGGGTTTTTAAACATGCAAATTGTCATTGTTTAAAACAATGACAATGACAACACTATCAGAAAGCACTACTTTTAGAATACTGAATATAGTTTCTGAAACTATAGTTTCTGAAACTACAAAAAAAATCATCTCAATCTTAAAAGGAAAGCTAAACTGATCAACTGCAAAAATATAGAATGAGGGCAGCAATCTAGAGAAAGCATCAAATCAAATAGAATACTGAAGATGGGGACATCCTATTTTAAAGTAGAAAAAAACTAAAATAACACAGAATTATAAAATGATAGAATGGTTTGGGGGTTGGAAGGGGCCTTAAAATACATCCAGTTCCAATCCCCCTGCCATAGGCAGGGACACCTTTCACTAGACCAGGTTGCTCAGAGCCACAGCAACAGAAGTAATTGGTGGATACTAAGCTCTGAATTCCAGCAAATGAAACACAATATAAAAGAAATAAAAATACATAAAACAAATAAATTTGGATGGTCATCAGTAGTTAAAAGTTTATGTGGATTTTAATGAAGTTCCCCAAGACAAAAATAGGGATGGTAAAGCAAGCAGTACTCACTTGCAAATCTGTCCTGTGTGCACCTCCAGCTACTGATTTCTTTTATGATTTTTGAGCAAATTTCAGAATTTATCAAACACCTTTTTTCTCAAAACTAAAACAGAAGTGATACTGTCCTTCCTGGAAGTATTAAAAGAAGGAAATCCACATATGTTGATGGAACAAATGTTGATGTAAAACCCACTGGAACTCTAATCTGTTCTTTGATGCTGACACTGCAGGAGGTTTGGGGTTAACTGTCATTTACTTTAAAAGAGAAAAAATAAACAAAAAAAAAACTTCACAAATTATAAACCCTAGCAAAGCACAGGGGAAGTGCAATTTTATACTTGAAGCAAGTGCTGCAAAAGAAGAAATTCAGAGTTAGTGATGAGAGGCAGAGTGACATTTATAGCATTAAATAGTAAGTACTGTACATTTAAAAATGGAGCAAATTCACTGGAACCACAGGAAACATTCCCATTCACTTCAGTGTCAGAAACCAGCAATGACCAAGTTAGCTCTTAAACACTTACCTTTTCACAATTTGAAACAAGGTCTAACTGGGATAGCTGACTTGCTAAAAGTGGGTCTTTTATTGTCTATATTTTGTAACTGTGAAAGGATACGAGGAGTTCCTTCTGTTCTACACACCAGGTAGAGACAGGCAGCAATGACGTGGGTCATCTTTCTACCCCGGGTTAGATGTTTGCTCACAGCCATCTTGAAAAAATTAAAGGCAGTATCCAGACAATGTTGATTGAGTTGAAGCTGGTTTCCCAAGTGGTGAATCTGACGCTTCCCTAGAAAAATTAACAAAGAAAAGAAAAGCTTAACAGCTATGAAATTAATGTGCTTTTTGGTTGGGGTCTTTTAGTATTGGGGGTTTTTTTAAGACAAAATCAAGGAGGCGGATTTTGGATTAATCTCTTTATGAAACACAATGACCTCTCAAGTTTCAGGAACTATTTAGCCTCAGCTCCTCAGGACAAAAAAAAAAGCCTTGTTTTGGACTGCTAAAATTGAAACACATGCAATCAATGAGCTCTGTAAAACTAAGCCACAAACATCAGTCCCACAGAGGATCCAAGCCATAGCCAAGACTTCTCAGACAAAAGATTATGCCCCTCTCCCTTAACATCGTTTGCCAATTAGCACTTGATTAGCTGTAGCCAAAAAACAGAGGTCATGGTGTGTTTGACACTGATGTGGAAACAGAGTAGACATTTTGCTGCAGCTCTCCAAGAAGTGATGGAGTTTGCTGCTCCTCTGACCACAAATGAAGTCCACAAGGAAAGGAGCTCTGCTCCTGGCTTGCCTATGATCCCAATGATAGGAGGCACTTCCTTCCTCCAAACACGTTCACACCCCAGCCTTCATTTGAGGCTTGTCTGCCAGACTACTTAGACTAGCTTGTGGCTTCAGGAAACAAATGTGCCTTCACCCTTAAATAAAACAATAAAAAGAAAAAAGTGTGTTTCAGATGATTCATGGCAGGAAGTGGTCCAGCTGCTGGGACAGATGCGGGAAGCAAGGTCCAATCCGTCCCCACAGCTCCAGCTTCAGAAGAATGTGCCGAAAAGACAGCTTAAGAAAAAGATGGGGGAAGTCATGAGGAAAACAGAGCACTCAAGTTCCTCAGCATACAGGGTCAGACAGCACATCAAGAAAAATCCTTTAATTCAATGTGCTGGGCAGATGTTTCCAGCACATGTATTTACAGGAAACTCTCATCTGTTTCCTTCAGGAATGTCATGAGCAGCTTGTGGAAGGGGCACAAAGGTGCCTGCTGTGCCCACCACTGCTCACAGGAAGCAATGGCAATCACACGATGCTTCCCAGAACACCACCGGCTCAGCTCCTGCACAGACCACACATCTTAATTTTATGCAAATCCCTACATCATCATCACTAATAACATGGTAAAAATGCTTCACCTCTGAACAACCTTTTGCCAGAGATGCTGGTTTTAACAAGAAGTGACTCCAGCCAGGCAGCCGGGGTCAGCAGGACTCCGGCCAAACAGGAGCTGCCGCAAAGCAGCAGCTTCTCCTTCCTGCACACGTGGAAATTATTGCACTCACCTTATCATTAAAGATATCCTTTAAGGCACACTGGTCAACCAGGTGTAACACGTCTGGGCAAAGAAGTAAGAGCAGAGGAAGGATCCATCACCCTCCATGGGAGGGAGGTGTGGGCACGATAAGCTACTCAAGGGTAATCCAAAGCCCATTTGGGGAACAGTTTTTCCACTGCTGTCAGCAGGCCCTGGACTGGCACTCACCAGCCTCAAACACAAATACCACATCTTCCCAAAATTAAGGTACTAACTAGCACCTGGTCTTTCCAGAATTTTATTTCGCACTCTACAGCCTGTATGCTGCTTCTTCTATCCCTAAGAAAGAATCAGTTTATACCCATCTGGGGGGAAAGAAATGCACTTGAGTACTAAAAACTCATTTTGCAGTGGCAGCAAAGCAGCTTCCCTTCAAAAACAAAGAACATACCAAAAGAGGAAAAAAGAATAACACAGAGGAAGATACTTGAAATTAATTTCTTTCATAAACTATTTTCACCACTGAGCTGCTCCCAACCCTAAGCTACCATTAACATTCTGAGTATTTAACCTTTTCTTAATTTCAAATGTTGGAATATAATTAATTCATCATAATCCATCTTAAGAAAACAGTATGCTTGTTTGAGTAATATATGCATTTTTAGCTGAGCTCTTAATTCACCATCAATATTTTAAAGTAGAATTACTTCAGGGGTAATTGTCTACTGAAAAAAATACAAAAGAGATCTAAGAGAAAGGTACTTGTCTCCTTAGGAAATGCTATTTCTCTGAACGTTTTACTCAACCTTCTGCAGACCAGACAAGGCTTTAATTCTGTGTGCTAGGACTCCCTCAAGCTGCTCTGTGGTATTATATCAGTTGTACAGTTTGTGGAAAAACAAGGCAACTGTTACACTGCTGCTTATCCCCAAAATGAACAACTTAATTCAGGACAAGAATCATCTTAGAAATTATGTGTATCTTGATGACTAACTTGGTTTTGTCCTTATTTGTTAGAAGAGAGAAAGAAATGTACTGCTTACAGCATCATCTAAGATAAACATTTACATTCTGTAACCGGTCTCCTATTTACTAAAGAAAGATCAAAAGCTTTGTTGTTTCCCCATCACCACCTCCACCCCTTGAATTTAACACGACAACAAAATTCTGTTTTTCTGGTATCTTATGTAACACTAAGAAAAAAATAGCTGGAAAAGTTAGCATTAGCAATCATGCTTCTAGATTTCTCCACAGGGACCTTCAAGATACCTTTTACTCCTTCTGGTTCCTTCCCAGATTCAAGAAGGTACTTCACAGAGCCCAAGAAAAGGCAGATATCAGCTAGATGGCTGTCACCCCGGTACTGCAGCACACAACCAAACCATTGTAGAGGGCCCTCACCCCAGTCAGCTGACAACCAAAAGTATGTTATTTTGTGACTTCCAACCTTTTCTGCCTAGCTTGTCAATGTGACATTTCCAGAGCTGAAAAATGTGCCTCCATAATATTTTATTTAACTATAAATACAGTGATTTAATCTGTTGGTATCTGAAGAGCAGATGTTCATACATAGAGAAATTTGGCTTAAGAAGACAATTGATCAAAATAAATTCTCTATCCAATGCTCCAGTTACTGTTGACAAACAAGGAAAGAGTCCAAATATTCATACTGCCAGTCCTCAACATGAGAAGTCCTCAAAACTGAGCAGTGGCAGCCACAACCCTTGCTAAGCATCGAGACACTGCTCCCCCAGCAAGAGGGTCAGTGCGGGGAGGAGCTGCGAGCAGCTGCAAGCTCCAGGGCTGGGAAGATGAGCAATTCCCTCCAGCAGACCTACAGCACTGCATTATGGCGATCAGTCCTTGAACATCCTCCCACTCCCACACTGCTCCTCGCTAGCTGGGTGGCATTTTATACCCTTGCAGCTGCTGTTTCCCTCCCGTCTCCCTCTTTGCTCTGACTCTCAGCATGGCTTCCATCAGCCCTCACGGCCAGCAATGCCCGCACTGCCACTCTCACCATATGGTCCCAGTGAGCTGGTCCAGCCAGCTGCAAGGATGCAACAAGCCTGAGGATCTGAGGATCTCAGCTGAAACAGTGGGAATATCTAACAATAGTGCAATTTATTAGCAATCTGCTCCCCTTAGTGTTCACCCGATTCCACCACAATGTTACAAACTCCAATGAACTGAGATGCTCTACTAGATGGAAAAGAACTGACACACCTTCAAACCCTGCTGTGCTCTGGATTATAGAACACTCAGAACACTACCTTCCTGACTTTCTTATCCATTTTATCCTGCAGGACAGCTTTTTTAAAAGTTTCAATGTGACCCTGCTCTAAAAACCTGCAGCTACTATCTCAGTACAATAAAGGAATATCATCATGTGGAACAGTCAGAATTAAATATTGCATTTTTTTCCAAATTGCTTTGCAGAAGCACAAGTTATAACACAAAATATACAGGGGTAAAACAAGTCTCTTAGTAGGTGCATTTTTTATTAGTAACTTGAAATAGGCATTGCTTCTTTTGGGCCTTACAGGTTTTTGACAGATGCTGGGATTCTTATTTTAAACCACAAGAAATAGCACCTTTGAGGTCAAAGCTCACACTTCATGCTGCCCTTGCAAGTTAGTGATGTCAAGAAAATTGGTATCTAAGTACCTTTGGGAGAAGGGCAGGGAACAGTATCTTTTTAAAAAGTCAGGACAAGCCCAACAACAAGGTTTCAAAAATCCTCCCCCTTCCTTCACCAGTAAAGCAGCAATAAATTTTCCTTTAAAGAGCAAAAGAACAAAAGTCTAGAAACTACAGAAATTTTGCGATGCATACAGCACACACCACGCAATTCCCATTTATTTCTCAAAGGCTCATCACACCATCGGGGTGGAGGGGGAGGCAGGGGGGAAGTGAGAGAAAGAGAGAAGTTTGCACTTCTGTAATCAACACACAAAATCAAGTTCCCAGGCTACCAAGTAGTAAAGTTTATCACGCTCCTGAATCTGCAGCAAAAAACAAAAGGCGCTTTTCAGCTTTTAGTTCCAAGCCTACTAAAAAAAAAAGTGTTTCTATCCATCTACTCCCAGCATGCTAAAAGAAATACCATCATCTTCTCATCCGATGCCAACCTCAGTGCTTTGAACTGGCACAGCAGACCTGAAGTGACAAGTTCAGATAGGACCACTGAATGCTACTATCCTTTTATTTCAGATAATTTCCATTCTTTTGACAAAGGAAATAGTCGTTATTACAAAACAAAATGTGCAGGCCAGAAATCACTGTCAAAAAAACAGATTTGCAGAATATCTTGGTTATATTAAATGCTTACACAAGAGGAAGCTGAAAGCAAAACTGCAGCTTAAGTTATAATAGAAGCAAAGTAGAAAAAGAGGGAAAATCAGACATATTCTTTACAAGCAATTTTCTTTCTTTTATGATCTCGTTACTACAGAAACATCTTGTTCTCTTCGCCTGTGGAAGAGGAATCATACCTTTTTTTGGATCCTTAAAAGTCAGTAATGTCAAGCAGCTACAGCTCTACATTACACTTACCTGGCTTCTGCCTGCTGATCTGTAGCCTTGCCTTCAGTCTGACAAAGGCTGTGACACTGCTATTTCATAGTACTTGTCAGGACGGAGCATAAGTTTCCAGGGAAATAACAGGCAGTACAAAGCCAGAGCCTAAATGAATTGTTATTACGATACTGAAGTGCATCATCAAAATCCAGGCATATGGATTTGCCCCCCTTTCTGCAATTTGCTCCAGGGGCCCTGGAAACCAGTGCTACCTGAATCAGGGAATGGAGTCATGTTAACAGCACTAATCCTTCTTTTGCAAAAAGGATTGTTATGGTAACAAACACTAGATTCTATTAAAGGAAACATTTCATATGGTTTTCACTTGGGTATTCATTTCCAGCATTCAAATTACTTTACCAACTGAATTTTATGTGCAGATTTTGTTCTGCATTTGGGTTTTCATTCCTTTTCTTTCTTTGAAAAGGCTCCCCAAAAGAACCCCAAAAAAAGGGGGAAAAGAGCAGTTTTTATGTGCGAGCATCTCTGCATGCTTTGTCACATCTTTCAATTTCAGCAACTCCCAGCTCAAAGCCTGAATGAATTTCCTGCTCTTTGCTCTATGCCAGGCTTCTATGTTATTTGTATTACAGATCAGTAAAACAAACAAACAAAGGCACAACAGGGACAGTCCAGGACTGTCAGTGGGGCTACACTCATGGGGGCTGGTCCCAGCAGCCCAGTCAAGGGTAGAGTCCTGTGATCAAAGACAAGAAAACATTTAAAGCCCAAGCGATGGGGGGAGGCAGGGAGGGAAGCGAGGCGATGGCTGAAGTGCTCACACCAAGCATTTCCAGCCACACATGCAATACTGGAAGTGGGGAACAGCTTTATCCCTGTGAGTCTGTAAGGAAAAAGGCCAATGAGCAGTAAAAGTAGCAGCACAGCAGGACACTGCAGCAGTGCTGACCCAGCACAATAACAAGTTTAATTTTATCAAGGTTAGCTAAGAGTTATTCCCAGTAACACCTAATGGCCCATGAGGACAGTGATGACCATGCTGGCCTCATGCCCATGCTCTGCCTAACTTGAGCCTAGCTC
The DNA here is from genome assembly GCF_009650955.1 of Corvus moneduloides. Lineage (NCBI taxonomy): Eukaryota > Metazoa > Chordata > Aves > Passeriformes > Corvidae > Corvus > Corvus moneduloides. The sequence continues at coordinate 7,238,199 of NC_045481.1, read as the reverse complement.
CAAATCCCTATCTTGCCACCTGGTTGTGGGTGCACTCCACATCCCCAAACCCAGGCTCTTCCACCCAAGAACTCCCCATCCTCTACAGGATCTGTCAGTCCCCCGGCTGAGCAACCTGGAGCCCATGAACACTTGGCCCCGCTCCGACTGATGCATCCTCAGTGCCTCTGTCACCTGGCAGACCTGCTTCAGGGACTGCCCAAGGGTACACTCTGTTCCTGTTATCTCAGCAGAATAAAACAGTTCCTGGCCCTTTCCCTGCGATATTTCACCAACTGTGCCAGTAAAACTGTTTGTGGCAATGGACAGAAAACCAAACCAGTAAACTGATCCCTGTTAAAAATAACCTTGTGAAATAAAAAATACTTAATCCAGACCTGTTTACTGAAGGATTGATGCCTCCTCTTTATCTTTGTAGATCCAGACCCAGCCTATCTCCGTGCAGAGACCTGTATTCAATTTCTCTGCCCACTGACAACAATCCAACCCATCCATTTAGCCTCCCATGAGAGCACCCCATCTACCAGGTGCAGCTCCCCTCTGTCCTGGTAAAGCCCTTCCAGAGCATGTCAAAGCCTCATTCACTTATTCAGCTAAAGAGAACAACCATGCATCTTTAAGATTAATGGCTTAAAAATTCAAGATAGAGGCCACTGCTGCAACCACGTTTTAAATATTTGATACTAAGCTACTTTTCTTTCACCTAGAAAATTTGCTGTTAACATCTCTTCTCAGCACTTATCCATACTTCTTTAAGGATTCATTCCCTCAAAATTGGCCCTTGTATTCCATTAATGCCAAAGCAGGCCTGCAAAGCACCCACGTAAGTTCTCCCACCCCCCTCCTCAAGAACGTTTTCCATTCCCTGATCCTATGATACCACTCCCACATGGAGAGCCCCTTTGCATATACAGCAACTGGCCATTTGAATTAATTTGTCTTACCCACTCTGAAAAATCTGGCATCGCAAGTGGTTCCTCTGATTTTCTGCATTCAGTTCCTGGAGTTCTGCTTCCCTCACAGGTGGCCCTTCTACTGCTGCCATTTCATTCCCATTATCCATCTAACTGCTACCCACACTTCAACAACAGACTAGAAGCCATACAGTTGATGCAGGGGCTGCACTTAACCTATTGCTAATCTTGCCCATCATCCTCAAGACAGCAGCTTGCTCGTTTCTTAACCCCACTTAATTATTCTTTTCAGCACAGCTAAAGAACTGCTTCTTCATAAAGTCCTTACCGAACTTCACCTATGGTGTCACGTTGGGAAACCATAGTCAATGCTGACATTAAAAGAAAACAAAAGCAAGAAAACCCCAACAAAACCCTTATCTGTTGATTCACTAGCATTGAAAGAATTGGATCACGACTGTTTTAAGTGAAGCTAAAGTCCAAGCTGTTCCTGCAGACAGTGTTCCCACCTCCAACATGACATTTACATGGCCACACACTGATACAGATGAGGGAATCTGCAGTGCTGAAAATCAACCCAAGCAACAAAAAAAGCTGAATTTTCATTTGGACCAGTTCCCTCATGTAACTCAACAAGCACCCTCCCAAGCCCTAACAGCAGCAGAATGTGGCACAGGAGAGGAGAAAGGCTGTCAACAGCCACATACACGTGGATCAACTCAAAGCAAATGTGAGACTGAAGCCTAAATGGGTCAAAGAGAAAAGTACACACTATCCCTACGCTTCCTCCTGCTTCCCTGCTACTGCTCCCAGCCCTCGCTGCTCCTCCCATACAAGGCAGCTTACACAGAAGTCTGACTTACCACAGTTTAAACAAATGCTATCATGCTCATTAATTATTTGTCTATTAGAATGCTTCAGGTCATTTCAGATTCATTTTGGAAGAAAGCAAATATGGGCTTTTTTATATCTGAAAGTTTAGCTAACTGAATTTTTTTATTTGCAGAAGATTTGCAGCTGTTTCAAAGTTGAAACAGCTGGAAAGCTGCACTACTGGCAAGAACTGTGAGCACCGGTATGATTAATGTAGCATAACCCTTACCTGTCTCACATTAAGGAAATTGGAAAGAAAAATTTAAAACACCAAGAACTTGTAGATAGTGGTAGCTTTTGGACATGCAAGATTTCCTTCTGAAAGCACCACCAGTTAGGCCTTGCTTTAATCTTCTTCTGTATTGTTTGGACAGTGATTTTATTTTTTTTTTTTTTTTTAATTACATCTTACATGACAGTTATTCTTAGATTTTTCTATATCTATATACATTTAAAGCTTTTCCATACACTTATCAATTACCAGTTGTTACTCTTGTCACAACAAGAAATGGAACATTTCTGCTGTCACACAGCATTACTGCTGATCCAAGCACTACCTTCAACCACCCAAAATCATTTCTACATCACTGCAGGAAAAAGAAAGAAAAATATTTGCTCACGACATAATCTGACAGTTTTGAAAAGACCACTTTTTAGAAGTTTTAAAAACTTGCAATTCTATCATTATGAGAAAGACTGAACTTATATCATACTTTTACAAAGCAAAAAACATTTAACTAACAAGCAATTGTCATCAATCTACACAGATAAAAAAATTCATGAATACAGCACAATACAGGAAAAAAATTCCACTGCCTATTGGTAAAAGTTATCAAAATCTTTAAAACAAAACAAAAATAAAGACTGAACACAAAGGGATCCATTGCTGCAGTGGAAAACTTTGCAGATGCGAGCAGCATATAAATCAGTGCAGTGTTATCTGCTCGCTGACAGCCAGCTCTCCTGCCTTCCCTGCAGATCGGGGCTTCTGCGAGGCACAGAAGAGTGAAAGCTGACAGGAGCCATTTTTCAGCCTTGCAAACACCATGGAAGCTGACAGGAGCCCCGGGAGTCAGGGTGCTCCACATGGAGCTCCACATGGACGAGGAGGATGCAGGAGCTGATGGCATCCCCTGGCCAGAACCACCACTGAGACCAAGGGACAGGGACAGGAGCAGAAGTAATTGAGTTACCACAGCTGAACAATTACCACTTCCCAGCTGCACTGCAGCAACCATTAGATAAGGTCACACACACTAAGATTGTTTAAAAAAAAAAAACCAAACAAAAACAACCTTCCTGTTTAATCCATATTCCCTGCTATAAAAGCCAGTCCAGCCTTTCCCTTTTCCTGCCAAGAGGCCCCTGCGCATCCCTGTGAATCTTCCCTACTTTCCTTGTCCACCTTTAACACTCACTTTTTATAACATGTCTGAGAATTTACTTGTCCTCAGACATGTGCAGGACAATTATCCTCACCTAGGGTTCAGCCCTGCTCCTCTGCAGACCAGTTGTTCTGTCAAAATACAACTGTTAGTGGTAAGTTATTTCCACTCTCCATCATCCAACTGTGCAGGCAGGAAGGACTGCACAGACAGAGACTAATACCCATTCTGCTCTCAGCCTCTACTTAAGGTTGCTGCTGCTTCCTCAGGACTGAAAAAGGCCTGTGAGCCCAAAGCTACTTTGGGGCTCTGATTTTTGTAGTGGGGGTTTGTTTTTTGGGCTTTGGGGTTTTCTTTCCTTTTCCTTCCCCTATAATTCCACATACAAATCTAACGAAGGGCACTCTCTTCACATCCAGACCCTATCCAACTGGCAGTCAAAGAAGATGACACAGTCATTTCCAAAGTAAAAATTTCATAAATATCAACTAATTGGCAAATTTCTTAGATCATCTAAAAACATGCAAATACAGTGAGAAGGCATCAAGGTAAAAAGGATGCAGAGAGAAGTAGATGAGGGGGTGAAGAAAAAGAAGGAGTTATTAGAGATATCAAAGGGATAAGAGATAAAACATGATCTAAAAATGGAAGCAGAAAGAGAGAAGAACTGAAATCAAGCTGGGAAAGGCACAGAGCTGTTACAAAAGCAAGAGAGACTGTATTAGGTTAATACTTATTTAAGGCATTTTTATATGAAGCTGACGAGTGGTCAAATACTTATTCCTTTATACAGAAGGGATAAGAAACCTGGCAGTTAGGTAAGACAGCATCAATCTTTATCCAGGCTGCAGCTAAAGAATTAAATTCCACCTTTAGCTTGTCCCTGGCAGCTGAGTCCATCAGCTACAGCATTCATGCAAGCAGTGTGATTCTGCAGGGGCTGCTCTCCTTTAGCACCACAAATGGCCTATTTAGATCAAAGCTACAGCTGCCCCTGGTAATTGCACCTCTGTACTGCCCAGAGATGACAGAAGACATTATGGACAGGGCTTCAGCCTCAACTTTGCATTTCCTTCCTTTTTAAACTAAGCATAAGTGAAGGTTGCCACAAATCTCAGCTAAACCATGCAGTGAATCAGTGATACCATTTATCAAGTCAGTCTCTCGTGGTATCTACTTCAGCCTGGAGTTGGAAAGAGATTTATGTTTAAAGACAGAATGCACATATTTCAGGAACAGCCTTGTATTTCTTTAAAAAATAACATTTATGTAAGTCAGACGTACAGACTGTTTCGGTAAAGAATTAAAAGTACAATGCCATCTACATATTTCTAGAGAGCCAACATGGCCCTCTTAGAAAACATTTGGCATATTTGAATAATATTTATCTGTATGTTTGTGATGCCTTCCATTTATAGGAGGCTACTATTTATGTACAGGATGTCATACATCAACAACTGTTTGAGATGAGGAAATTCTCACTAGATTTGATTCTCCTCTGGAGCCCTGATTACCCTAGAATAAAAGGTTAAGAACATGGCTGGGAGAGAGGGGGTGGGTGTTTAAAGACCCAGAGACTGAACTTAGAACCTTCACCTAATTATCAGACATGATTTGTTAAGAGAAGAGCAGAAGATCACTAGATTTCTGGAAGATGAGAGAAGTTTAAGCCATAAATAGATACAAGCATGAGTTCATGCCTAAGGGCTAATAACATGAAATTAATGGAAAATGTAAGCACTACGTTAACAGGACCTTACAACAAAACTCACTGGACCTCATAATAGTTTCCCAAGGGAACTGGTGGAAACTCCCACTGCTTGGAACATATGAATCGGTAAGGGCAAAACACAAGAAAAATTCATGATATGGAATGATGCTATACAAGAAAAATGGGCTAAGATGATTTACTAGGTTAAAGGAAGTTCTTATGCTTTTGCAAAATTGTAACCTTCAGAGAGAGGCTGCTTTGCATGACAGAATCATTCTGTATTCTGAGTGCACAGAATAAGGAAAAAGAATTCCTCTACCCTTTCTTCCCCAAATAGCCACCTCAGCCTGCTCAGTCTGACACAGAACAACAATTGACCCACTGTCAGTCACACAGAACAGCCTGACCTGGACAGCAAAGATCCACCTACTCAAGTTTCTGCCTCTTAATTTTTTTTTCCAGTCACCACTCCATTCTAGTTTTCCTAAATTAAACGTTTATTAAATATTAAATTGTATTATTTATTAAACATTTTATTAACAGCACATCCCACAAAAAAACCCCAAAAAACAACACTTGTTCATGCAACAAAATCTGAGAAATTTTCTCCATAACCAAATCTTCAGATACCAACTTCCTTTGCTCTTCTAGATGATCCACTTACCTCCTGTGTGCTAGTCCTTAGTAGCTAAAGAAAATTTTAGCTAAGCACAGTTACATTTTTCTGTCTTTATGTGCTGAATCTCAAAGATCAATTACAACAGGGTTTTTTCTGTGCAGTCTGACTCCAAGATAGGATGTGAGATCATCCATTAAACATACGTATCCAAGACTAGATGCATTATTAATTCCTTTTCCTCTAGGTAATATGGTATGGTGAAAAATAGCTACCAGAGATCATACTGACTAAAGACTTAAGCCGAAATCAGTGGATTTATGTGATGATTGCTGTGCAGCAACCTAACGGATCTCATTGAAGGAGACATAGATTCATCTCCCCTGATACTGCCACTGCTCCTGCAGGATGCTCAACACAAGAAAGAGTATTGATTGTAACAACCCCCCAAAACAGTTCTAAGAGCAGTTGAGAGAACAACCTAACTGAATGTAATATTGCCCTCGTCTGACTACAGACAGGACTAAATTTCATAGCATTTTCTGATTAGTGACAGTGTTTAGAATTTTTTTTTTTTTAAATAAGCTGACTATAAAACACAAGCTGCCTCAGAGTTTCAATCAGACAGGTGCTGCCAACACCAAAACGAGCTTTTTCTTTGACTTGTGGAGCTGCAATCAAGGAAGCTGCCCTAAGGAATTGCTTAACATCAGCATCATCTCAAACCTAACTAACATATTGCTTCGATACAGTCCACAGAGTAAATTCTATTTACTGACCTATTTCAAGACCCACAAAAATAAACAAACACTTCAATCAATTGCCTATCTCAGACCTGTTTATGCTAAAAGCAGCTCCTCACTGAAGGCCTCAGAAGTTCTACTGCTACATTAATCAGCCTCAAGGACCATGTTTTCCCTCTGCAAAACAATTATAATCTGCCCCTTCTTACCTTTTGTATTTTACTCAAGTGTTATGAAGACCAGACAGGCTGATGAAATTCTGCCTAGCTTTGTCCAAAATAACCTTACATCCACGTATCCATGCCCCTGGCAGTTACAACAGCAACAGGACCCACCAAATTCACATTTCTCTATGGTCAAATGCCATCCTATTGTCCAACAACAAGTATGGGTGCTGCTTTGTTTAATCCAGCTTTTATCATCTTAAGCACTCAACTCCTACTGAAAGCCATGCCCCTATGGATAGGAAGCTGAACTTGGCACACCCAAACATTTCTGAGGGCCTCAAATCAACTGTGGTTTTACCCTCCAGTAACAGTGCCTGCTATCATTTTGAAGTCAGAGCACTCAAACTTTAACAACAACTTGTTGCAAGTGGCTGTTATTATGTCGCCTCCCTCTTATGCCTTCTACAGACTGGATCAGGAATGGATATCTGACACAAGGATCCTTCTTATCTTAACAGGGAGGGAGTGCTTTCTGGAGGAGATGGAAAACCACACACTATTCCCTGACTGAGCCACGGAGGCAGGTGACAACCTTTGACTTCTGCTGCAAAATGCAGAAGAGACAATTAATTCCAACTGTACTTTGTTAAGAACTTGATTTTTGTTTCCATGTAACTGCTTACACTCCCTTATGCTCCCCTTTATCTTCTGTTGAAGTTTTCTTAGGATATTGAATCTGGTATTTAATATTCAGTGTCATTGCAATCCCACAACTCGACTTTGCTGGCATGACTAATCAGTGTTCCTCAGAAATCCAAAACAACCTTAAAGCTTTTTTTCCCCCCTATGTCAAAGACCTTCATCAACATCAAGTTTCCTCTTCTTCTTAAACCTGGAATCAAACACTGCAACGATCTTGGAATGAAATTGGTTACATGTGTCAGATCAAAAAGTAACAAGCAGTGGGGGAAACAAAATACCCACACAGGTAGTAAGAAAACTGTGTAGCCAATGGCAAAAAGAGCATCTGAGCACCGCTGTAATCCTGCAAAATGAACATTTTTTTCTGTTCCCAGTTCCCCCAGATCTAGAATAGGGTGCAAACTACCCTTGAGGAGACCATCTGCCATCAATGCATGGTGGACTCACCATGGACAGAGAACACAAAGAGACAGAAGTATGTTTGTGATCCACAGGATGTCTAACAACTTTATTTTGACCAAAGCTATAGATACCCATTTGCTCTCAAGAAAGAAGCTGGCAGCAAGCAAGAGTTAACTTTTAGTATAGGGCCAGCTGGAATAACACAGACCACTCAGACAACAAACGTCACCTCACAAGCACCCTGGATTTGTTCCAAAAATCACTTGAAAAGTGGTATTCTTTCTTGACACGCTCAAGGACTGATTCAGCTTGCACCAGAAGCAGTATTTTTTTTTTCTAGTGCTTGTCAGGAACCATAGTTTCTAAATCTACTTTGAGATGCCTTTGAATAGTCTCAAGATACACATTTTCCCACAGTATCACTAAGCAACCTTGTAAATTATTTTCCTTGTATTTTAAGTTTAAAAACAAGGATTTCATGTAGCTAAATATGTCAGATTATTTCCCCACCTCCTACTTTCTAAAGAGAAGAAACGTTTAGATATAAAAAAAATTTTTTTAAGGTGGAAAGGGACTGTATTTGCAAAGCTATTCACCCACATTAGTACTGCTATGAAATCACTTACAAGATTTCTGCTGACATTCAATAATTTTATTTCTAGCTATTTTCCCTGAGCTTTCACAACCAGGGAAGCAAGCAAACATAACACCTGCTTGGATTTGGCAAGCTGCATGGGGCTCAGGATAATAAGGCAACCCCTCTAACATCTCCTAATTTATAGATGCTGATTTGCTGACAATAGGAGGACAGCTTCATCCTCACCTTTGAAAATGAGGATGAATTTGGATTAGCAAATTGTGAGGATTCATCTCACATTTAAAATGGAGGCTGGTAATTAGAGAGGAGTGAATGATAAATTAAGAGCTGTTAGTGATTTACTGCGTTTTCATATAAAGTCCGTTTTCCTCTCTTCACTCCACAGCAAACGTAGGGTAAAAAGCAGGAGAGAATACACAAAAACCTCGTGAAGACTAGATTCAACTGGACCAGCTGAGCCTGTACTTTTCACCATTTTATTTTTTGTAAGAGTATTTTCCCAATCCTTCTTGGATTAGAAGAAATCTACTTTTTTCTTTCATAATAAATAAATCAGGTAAAACAGTAGAGGATGAAATTGCCAGTGACAGTTGAAAGGGGAAATCCAACACCCTCCCATCCATCCCACCACCACCCCTTGCACCAGCTCCCTGTGCTCTTAAGATTTTGTGCTGAGACACAACCCAAGGGAAAAAAACAAACAGTTTTCTACAGGCATCAGCCAGAGCAAGGAACAGAAGTGAGACAAGCCTTGGCAAGAAGTGCAGCCACAAGCCTTGAGCACAGCTCTTCAGTAACACACAATTTCTATGCTTTGTCTAAAAGGATAGAAGCATCATGGAATCACAGAATGGTTTGGGCTGGAACAGACCTTAAACATCATCAAGCTCTAACAACCCCTGCCATGGGAAGGGACACTAGACCAGGTTCCTCCAAGCCCCATCCAACCTGGCATTGAACACTTCCAGGGATGGGGCAGCCACAACTTCAGCAGCATTAGCCAGTGTCTCACTACCCTCAAAGGGAAGAATTTCTTCCTAATATCTAATCCAAACCTACCGTCCCTTCATCTTAAAGCCGTTCCCCCTTGTCCTGTCACTACATGCCATGAGCAAACTCATCCATCTCCTAATCTAATTTAAAAATTGTTTTTTCCCATGTAGAAGTATTTCTATGCATCCGTCTGAGCTTGCATGTATATGCACACATGCCCAGTGGAACCAGAAATGCATCAGCTGGCTCTGCCAAACTCTGGAAATAAGTACCAGGATGACTTTTAAGGATGATCACCCATGCTTTAGCACCTGGTGCTAACCCGTGAGAGCGTGGCTGGAAACTGCAATATTTATGTCTCCCTTTTAGACAAGATAATGTGATGCTTTCTAAAACGGAAGGACATTGAAGGTGGCTTTGTCTTGTACATCAATTTTGTAAGGACAGGAAACAAGCAACCTCAAGTTTCTTAGTTCTGTACTGTTATCAAAAAAAACCCTCAAGCTGCAGACCAGACCTAATGACCAGTGTCTGCAGAGCAACCCATTCTCAGAAACTCATCCTAAGCAGATGGACTACAGAGCAAAGTAGCAAATTCATGATTCCTACTGTAAAAATGCACAGAATGCTTTCCCTGAATACTGATTTATAAGAGCAATCAAATAGCCTAAGGTACAATGGAAACATTAATCAATACATTCTCTCTAAGGAATGACAACCATACAGGAGAAGGTGTGGGTGTAATTCCTGTACATCCGAAGTCATTCCATGAACCGAGCTCTGTTTATATCCCAGAGACTGGAACTGTGATCCTAAACTGCTTTCTTAATATTATGCATTTCATAATATCCTACCCAAAAGTACAAATAATCAACTGAGTGGTATTAGGGCACATAAAGGAAGAGCATACAGCTTTCTCCTAAAAATCCCATTCCTAACTGATTTTATTAAAAAATCATTTATATGCTCATTCACATATTACAACTTCTTAGGGAGTCACACATTTGAATATAATTAGCCATTTGTTTTGTTGCATTCAGTGCTAATGACCTTTCTTTGAAGAAAGATCCATTTTTGATTTTTCTATTGTTCAAACTTAACCCTCTTCTGGTTGAAAACACAGGAATCCTCTGAACTGACTTTAAACACCTAAGCAATCAATTGCCTTTCCAATTAATTTTCACTGTGTTTGTTTGGGACAGCTTTGTTGTAACAGCATGAAGGCTTTAAATCTTGGTGATTAAAGCCAGCTTCTAGGTACATACTTGATGTCCCAAACAATAATGCTAAGCAAATACAGTTCCTGCTGACATCCAGGGCAGGTCTACACAGCATGGATCAAAACCAAGCTTAAGTATGCTAAACCCAACTCCTTGCCACACTGGAGCCTGGGTTTGAGGAGACTACGCTGTACTTCTCTCTCTACTTTGTAAGTGTCATTTGCTTATGATTTCTATTAGCAAACAAAGTTAAAAGAAAAATCTCTGTGTAGGAAATAATTACATTCATTTTTCAAGTGTTACATTCTTAATGTAGGAAATTACATCTAAAATTACAGCAATAATAATGCCTTTAGGAGGGATATGCATTTGAGAATTCTTCCCCCCCTCCTGCAATTACTTAAACTTCCTTCATTTCTATCTACATGTTTAGCACTACTTAGGTTTAGTCTAAGTAGCCTAGTACTTAGCTGTTTTTATTGTCCAAAATGATTCAATTATTTTAGTACAAAGAGGGGGAAAACATCTTCATCTAAAGGAATAGTTTGCAACTTTAAACTCATGATTTCCCATTTCATGTCTAACCATAAACAACCAGTTCTGCAAAGCCTTAGGAAAAAAGCAACTTTCTTTACAACTCTAATTACTTTACAACTGCTGAGGGGAAAAAATTTACTACATTTATATGTATGTTTCAAGTTTTTTTCTAAATAAAAGGAAAAGCATTACATTTATTGAATACATTGAAAAGAAACTGTGCATTAGGAGCCTGGATTTCTTTTGTTAAAGAGAGTCTTTCCAGAGCAGACTGGAGTTCTTGCCCTTCCAAATTCCTAATTAACCAGGTTAAATTGCATCTCATTCATGAAACAGGTTATGTCCGGCTTATGAAGAGACATCACTCTTCAGCCTTTCACCTTTGCTAAAATACTCAGTACTTGCCTGTTATGCTCCTTCATTCCTATTGCAAACCTTCATAATCTCAGCACCCAAGAAGGAATCACACTGGCTCAGAGTCCAGATATGGTCCCACACACCAGAATCCAACCTCCTAAATTATCCCACGTAACATTTTACATCAAACATGGTCATAAACCATGTGGGAGAAAATTCTGCTCTAAGCAGCTCACCACAAGAGCAAACCCAAAATTTTCACGAAAGGCTCTACTTTAAAGGCATGGTTAAAGAAAGAATTCTCTATCTCACCACTCCTCCCGCGAAATTACACTTGAGTAAGTATGGCAATGGCAGAACTGAAACTTACTTTCCAGGCGTGTTTTGAGCAGTGTATAACAGCACCATCTGGTGATTGAAGCTGTACAGGATTTTGAACAGATCCCCTAAGTTAAGGCATAGTCCATCAGCATAGAAGAACAGTCCTGGTTGTGTATAATCTGTTTAAGTCTGGTGGTGTATAATCTGTCCATTTGTTTCCATTTAAAATACACGCAATTTTAACAGAAAATGGTAACATTTTGTGATTCTGTTAAAAAAATTAATCAAACTCCTCAGACCTAGCGTCAGATGACTTCTAATGTTAAGTAAGGGAAAACTCTTTACATAGGAACACTCAGTTTCATAAAATACAGTAATTGGTTCAAATGTTTTAACATACTAGGTTAACAAAATGATTGTCTAAAGGTTTGCTTTGTGGTTCAGAGAAATGGAAAAGCCACCTCAGAACCAGAAACAGTCACGCCTGGGTTACTAAAATACTTGAAAAATATCAAACTGGATGTCATGTATGCTGTATTTTCTGAACTGATTAATATATAAACAGAATTAGCATTTTGGTCCTAAAATGCATCACAAATTTTAGTGCTGCTCCATCGAAGCATTGCAGAATATCTAATACACATTGCTGGAAAAAATCCTTAGGGATCCTGAAATGAAAATGTACTCCCCAAAGATGTCACGAGCGACAAGAATTCTATTAGAGCTGAGCATTTCTTCTTCATCACTCCTTTTAAAGTTGTGACTAAATTAGCACAGCCTGCACACTCCAGGGTGTGTGCTGGGAGGAGGGAGGGGGAGAAAACGGAAGATATCAAGGCCTGAGGCACTTCAAGCGGAGAGCATCCATCTGCTAGCAGCAGTCAATGAACAGAACATTTCTAAAATCTTCCACTCATATTAAGCCAAAAGAACAGAAACACCTTCTTTCACTCTGACTGTGCAGGACTGAACGTAACAGGACAGTGGGTTATAAATAAATGTTTTTAGAAAACCTAAGAGAAAAAAGCAAAAGAGAGAGAAGCTCACTACGCAGCTCTGCGTTCAGCCTCTCCTGCTGCAGAACTGGTTTAAGAGGCTCCTGCTCATCTCTACGTCACCCATTCCCTCCTCCAATGTATGGTGGCATGTGGAGGAGTGAAATGATAAAAAGAAAACAGGAAAAGAAAAAAAGGGCTGGTTCTTTTTATTTTTCTATTTTGCTTGTGAAACCAGATCTTTTCACTGTCCCAGTACAGAGATGCATTGCCCAAGCTAAGGCCCAGCATATTGGGTGAAGGGAGCGGCAAGGGGCAGTTGAGGGATGGGAAAGGCTGGGATCGAACTGGCTTTGCTGTTACAAGGTGCCTATCCATGGAACTGGACTCCAGAGCTGCAGCAGTCTGATGGCAATGGTTGACGAGCTCCCAACCCTTTAAACAACAGCTCCTTCCCACCCACACACGACACCAAATCAGCCCTCTGGGCTGACACCACAACCGACAGGGAGGGCAGCAAATCCCAGGACTGCAATCATCCAGGTCAAAGATAACCTGCTTGCATGCACAGAGTAGTTGTTCAGGCTGGGACCAGAGCTTGGTTTTGAGGTTTTTGGTGGCTTCTTCTTTCGAGCAGGGGGCTGACACAGGTCAGTCTGCTAATAAATTTGCTGGTGTGGCTGTACTGGATACAGGAAGCTCAAACTGACACACATTTCATATCTGATACAGAACCCTGTAGTTTCTGAATTTCTTCTGTTATTTGTTATTTCTGCAGAGGTCCAGAAGTTTAATGCTGTGGCCATTATTTCAGCAAAACAATCTTCCAAGAAAAATGCAATAGCTCTAAAAGCAAATCACACTGGCAGACCCTCGGGCTTAGGGAACACTTTCCTGTACTGTCACATCACCAGAACTCCAATTTATTCCACAGAGCAAAACAAACAGGCACTTTCAACACATGAAAAGAACTCAGTACTATCAGAGAACATAGCATTTAAAAGCAACAACAACCTTCCCCCTCTCAAGTTTTGAGCCATAGTGCCTATAAAATGACACGGACACTTCAAAACTCACGTTTTAATGTTTAAGACAGTCCTATGCCACAAAACTGACAAATATATTCTTTCATTATCAAAAAGGAGAGCAGCAGTTACATAGAACTTAAACCAAAGCTACATTACCTGGAGTATATTTTAAGCTTGTCTAACAACATTCCAAAGCAAAAATGGCTTAATTCAGATGCTTGTTAGAAGAGGCAGATTACTAGCACAGAAATTTATAGATATTACTAGAGGGGGAGGAAAGAGAGAGGCAGTCCCCTATTTTCTGCCACACTGTACAAGAAGGAAGATAAACCTATTAATATCCAAGTTCATTTCCTTGTGAATAGTACTATAAAAAGCAAACGTTTTAAAAAACATTAGCCCTTTAGGTAAACCATCTTTAAGTAAAGGATTGCTCTCAAGAGAAATGACAGGTTTCAATTACCTACACAAGGCTGCAGGGAGATAAATCTCCATCAGTGAATTCCACAAATGCGATCAGTATCATGCTACTCTGTGTCACACAGAAATTGCCGAATTTAACAGGGAGAAATTTGGAGATACAAAAGGCCGTAACTTTGATATCCAACCAAAAAAATTTCACAAGCACACAGAAATTTAGAGGGCGTTTCTTCTCTTGTTTGATAAAATGAAGCAGAGATATGTGTTTCCCTGCCACAAGTGTTCTCTTGCCCACAGCCAGCTAATAAACCAAGAGACAGAGCAGAGACAGGAGAGGAGACAGAGCAAAGGATTCATGAAAGATGCTTTTAACTCCAGAGTCAGAAACAGGCCAGTTCAAAGGAGCTGAACATGCAAATATTTCTAGTTATTAGTTAAGACAACAGAAGTCATGTTAACTCATTTGATTTAGGCTGCAATTTTTTTTTTTTTCCAACTTCAAAGGCAACCTTCAAAATTAAAAGAAAAAGTAGCAACAGAGACTGTCCTCAGCCACAGGACAATCTCTCTGTTTATTCAGTCACATACAGGACTGAACCAACACCTCCGACAAATTTTAAAATGCCTTTTCTAATTTTTCCCTTTTCTGGCTAAGCAAACACAGGGAACAGAGTAAGGAAGACCAGCAAAGCTTCACTCACTTATTTCAACCCAGTGGAATGCTGTGCTCAAAGTTTTAAGTTGTCAATCAGTCCTCTGGGCAAAATCCAACCACATTATCTCCAGCATATCCTCTACTCTTTACTTAAAAGATCCCAGATCTTCTTTAGAAATGTAACAGATCTCATTAAAAGACACATGGACTCTTCCCCATTATATTGTCCCTATAGGGATAAGCAGCATGTCAAAACCATCCCCAAGACAGGTACTTTATTCATCATTCCCCAGCAAAACACAAAAATGGCCAAAACTTAAGACAATAAAAATTTTCAAATTTCAACTCAAGTAGAAACTAATCAATGAATAACCAAAAGGTTGTCCCAGATCAGCTGATGAACTTGACAGGTCTTTTAACAAAGGTAGCTGGAGATGATGAAGTACAGGGTATCATTAGCCAAATGAGAATGAAGAGATTCTCCATGTGCTTAAGGAGAAGCTGGAGTACGGGAAGGAACCCAGCTTCCTCAGAGGCCTCTGAATCAAACTCTAAAGTAACAGGGCAACAGGCAGGGAAATACAGTCTTCTGCTTTTACCCAAATTCTGGGAGTAACTCATGCTAGCTAAAGAGTAGGTTTTCAGCCCCTGAAGTTTTTTGGTTGTTTTCCTTAAATAAATGTTCTTCCATCTCTTCAAGTCTTTGCCGATTAGTGCAGTTGCCTGCAAACCCTGGAAGATGAAGCTCTGAGAAAAGTGTGCGAGATACTGAGATACCCTGAAGGCTCGGCCACCAGGGAGTACAGCATCATGCTGTGGCTTGCGCTGCCGGAATTTACCAGAGGACCAGGAAAGCCCACACTTACTGACATCCAAGCAAGCCTCAGAAGCACAGAGGTCCAGCAAGCAGTAACAAGCAAGTCCAACAGCCTAGTAAAACCAGGAAAGTTCCCTATTGAACTGTTACGTGATCAGTAACAGCAATCACAAATGTGAAAGGCCAAACAAGATGGGAAAACAACATTCCTTTAAAACTCTTTGATGAAGAAGCTAAGGACCAAAGATTCAGCATTCCAGGTCACAACTTTTCTACATTCCTGGCTCTGGAGCATATTCTGGTGAGAGAGGAAGAGTAACGAAAGTCAAGAGACACTTATTCAAGAAACAAATATGTGAGTGTTATGGCTAGGACACATCCATGGTTTAGCAGATGCTGGAGAGGGTGGATCTACAAGACAGAAGGAAAGAAAGCTGTGAGTGGCCTCGGTGGGAAGAAGTTTGAACTTGTTAACGTGCAAAAGGGCAGAACAGTTGGATGCAATTTGTAATTCAGTTTTGGCCATGTTAACTCTGTGTCAACAAGGAGATTCACAAATACAGACAGATTCAGCAGACACGAAAGCCTACGATTCATCACCCTTATCTTCAGAGATGAGTGACTGGGCTTAGTCAATATAGACTTCCTTTCAGTGAGTGAAGAGAAACAGACGCTTCAGAGAATGAGTCATTGACTTCCTTTCGAATTAAATTAATCACACCCTAAATCTGTCTGCCTCTATGCAGAGCCTCTGAAAGGAGATGAGAAACAGGAGCTCACACACACATCTAAATTTTGCCACCCATGTCCAGCCATGACATAGGACTAGATGGAAGAGGTATGTTGAGGTTGAAGAAGGTTACCAAGGGAAAAGGCTGTACTTGAAACATCAACTACCAAACAAAACAAACAACAAAAAATCCACCACCCAACAAAACACACCCACACACGAAAAACATGTAATATCATCCCAAATGAAAAGGAGAAGATGCCCCGTTATCATCCTTCAAAGAGAGACGGGGGAAGTTAACACATGAAATGTGAAGATGAAGGAAATGGATGAGAGAGAAATTGCTAATGGTAACACTGGACTCGTAAGGGACAAGGCAGTAGACAGATCAAAGGGTAAAACTGAAGCGATGGTCTGACTAGAAGAGGAAGTCTTTCAAAGCCTTAGTGAGTAAAGAAATTTACGAAGATATGAGGCAAAACCAGAAAAGGAGAACTTTAAGCAATGATTAGTTTAAAAGACAACAAGAGGAAACTCGATGTGATGCTAATAAACACAGAGATGAGAGGATTAGGATTAGCCTCTATCACAACAGAAATGAAGGCAAGAAAGACAAGATAATGGCAGAGAGACTAGACTAGAAGTTTCATCATTGAAATCAAAGCCGGGGACAGGAATTGATACAGGAGGAAGAGTCAAAGAAAAGATTGCATCTAACGAAGGAAACAGTCTGGAAGACTTCAAAGCCTATGCACAGCTGCAAAACTACAAATTCACTGGGGAGCAACAGACACACTGTGGAACAGCTCACATGACTGGAGTAATGAGATGGATGGTTACAGGCTCCACAAGAAGGACAGACAGGGAAGGTGACAGGGATTCATTCTATACAAAGGAACAGCCTGAAAGTGTGAAGCTCTGCTGAAAAATGATTGACAGGCCAATAAAGAGCAAATGGGTTTGGATGAGAGGCAAGGCCAAACGAAACAGTCATGAGCACCTGCCACAGACCATTTGATCCTGAAGATGAAGCCTTCTTTAGAAAGCAGGAAGACACCCAGGTTCTCATGGTGAATTGCATCCACCCCAGCAGCTGCTGTACAGGACCCATAGTGGGTCACAGGCAACCAGTGGAATTCTAAAGCACATCAGGAACAGGTCAAGCAGAAGCACACCTACCACTCTTTAGACAGAAAGAAGTGGTGGAGGATGTAAAGTCTGATGGCAGGCTTGGTTACAGCAACCCGAGATAAACAAGATCTTGAGGGGTGTGAGGAAGATGGGTAGCATAATTACAACCCTGTATTTCAGAGGGTTTCAGCTGGTTCAGAGAAGAGGTTAAGCAACTATCCATGGTAAAGAAAGACTGAGCAAGGGCTCATTTAAACAAAATCTACACACACAAGTTAATTGGACTTGATAAGATACATCTGAGGATGCAAAAGAAGACGGTAAAAAGAGTGATCTCTATCTTTAAAAAGCTGTAGGAATTTGAAGAGGTTCTCTCTGACTAGAAGGCAGCAAGCATCAGGCTTTTCTTCCAGAGGGAGAAATAGGACTCCAAAGGTGAGTCAGGGGCTCCCCTCAGCCTCTTGGAAGGCTACAAATCTACCTGGAAACCATTTCCAGACACACAAAACCCAAGAAGGTTACCAGGAATTGCCAGCACAGACTCCATGAGGGTAGATCATGCCCAACTGCAACAGTCAGAATGCAGTCAAGATAAATTGTAACTACAGTCTTCCCTTATCCCCTTTCATCATTCTCCCTGGCAGCCAAATTGCAGAGATCTGGACTAGGCCAGTGAACAGCAACTTGGGTGAAAGGCTGGCCCAGTTCAAAAAGTAGTGCTCAGCACTTTCACCATCAGGCTTACAACTGGGACTGATAGTGGGGTCATTACACTTCGACACCTTCATTAACAACATGAACAATAGGCCAGGAGGTTTCCTTTGCCAGCCTGCAGAAGACATCCCATTGGAACAATGGACAATATGCTGATGGGCAGAGCCACTATTCAGAGGAACCTTAAGATGCTGCAGAAATGAGCTGGCAGAAGTCTCTTGAGCCAAATGCAATTTTTCTGCACCTGGGACCAAAGAACTGCAGGGCAAAAACATAGGCTGGGGACTGTTTGGCTTTTTTGCAGAAAAGGATCTAGGCTCCTCATGGACAAAAAGCTGAACATGGCCCAGCAGCACCCAATCACAGTGGTGAAGGTTAATTTCATCCTGGAGCTGTGTTATTAAGACTGCAGACAGCAGGTCAAGAGAAGTGATTATCATCCCCTGTTGAGCACTTGTGAGATTCTATTTAGAGTACTTTGTCCAGTTCAGGACTCCTCTGCAGAAGAGGCATTGACATATTGGAGCAAGTCCAGCAGAGAGTCCCTATGATGATTTGGAGACTGCAGTACATGGATTAGGCTGACAGATTAATTTGCTGAGTCTCAAGACAAGAAAGCTGAGGTTTTTGAGAAGTCTCTTTGGTGCCTTCAGCTCTGCAGTAGGAGCTTATAAAGATGGAGCCAGAGCTCCATCACCAGAGATGCACAGCAAAAAGACAAAAGGCAAGAGTCACATTTCATCAAAATAAGTTCTGACTCAACGCAAGGAAAAATTCTTCAGTGAAGGTAGCCAATCATTAGAGAACAGGTTGTCCAGGGAAACTCTGTCATATCCTTCCTTGGTAATAACTGAAGCTCAGCTGCCCTAGGCCCTCAGCAGCTCAATGCAACTTCAAAGTCACCATTTTGTGAGCCTCCAGAAGTCTCTTCCAACCTCAGTTATTATTCTAGGATTCCACTATTCTCTCTTCCCTTGCTGTTTTAGTTTTGTTAAATAGTGTTCTCTGTTCCTACCCTTTGGATACTTCTGTTCTTCACGTGCATAATATATTGTCCTGGTCTAACTCACAATGTATAGTTCTGGGAGGAAGCAGAGCTCTCCATAACCACTTGTAATAAACCAGCTATGAGATGAGTGATGACAACAAACGTTAAAGAATTAAGCAAATACATTAAATGTAAACAGTAAAAAATGCATTACAGAACATCTTCAGAAACGTTTTCCCATTTAGCATTAAAATACTGTTAGCTATGTTTTGGTATTTAAGAGGACTGAGGGAAAACACACATTCATTTAAAGAAATAATTAAAAACACAGCACAACAGTTCAGAAATTGGATTAAGCTAGATGCAGCTGCAATCTTCAAACTTAGTTTAAACCAAATTTGAATATTTGCAACTGAAGCTTTCAAGTTATAATCATGCCATTGACCCTCCTTCCCCTCTCCCTTTTCTTTCTGGTCTATTGAAAGTATCAGAGCTCCAAGTCAAGAACAACTCCCTTGTAACAACAACTCTGACACGGATATAGTGAGAGCAGATTGCCTGCAAGGAAACAAGAATAAACTGGCTATTTACAGAGATTATGTAATGCAGCACGGAACTGTAAAATGGGATTTAAAGAGACATCACTCTGTGTTTCAGCCCTGTAAGTAACTGCAAGAGTTGACCAATACTGTAGAAATTTGAAGAGGCTCAGACACAGAGGAAGATGTCTTGTCAGAGTCCCCCCCTGAGCCAGTATTTTATTCGTAACTCTTCTTTTTCACAAAATCAGCAGTGTTTAGCTGTTTTGCCATATCCCTTAAAACAAAGTTGAAACACCACATCATGTCACAGGTGTGCAGATTTTTACTACAAAAATGAGGTCTGTATGCACAGATACAAAGCATTTTGTGGGCCTCAGCTTGTTGAACATGTGGAGTTTCATACACTCAATCAGCACAGTACTGAACTCTGAAAATCAAAGTGATTATGAACAAATACAACAGTATTAAGTCTTCCCTGCATAAATATTTTAGCAAGTGTAAACAAGACTCCAGTTTCTGTAAGCAGACAGTTCCCAAATGAACACACACAAACATCAGCTGGTTCAGCAAAGAAAGGGAGAAACTGAACAGTCATGCCCTGCTGCACTACAAATAGTGAGGAAAGGTAGAGCAAAGGCACATGTGGTAAGGGAGACTAGTTCTGTGTAATGGACATTCTTACATAAACCTGAAAACTACAAAATACTCAGGGTTTGCCCATGGCTTTGTTTAGAGCACATATATACATTTTTATAAAAACACCAGTGCATACAATGATTTTATAGAAGAGTCCAGAATTGATGAGCAGTTGCTGGGAGATTTTGCTTTTGCATTTCTTCACTTTAGAATGGATGAAAAAAAACGTTATTACCTTAAGCATTCTAATGCAAAACTGTTCTTCATCCAATTCTAAACATCCTTTCATTAAAAGCCTCGAGAATCAGCAGCATCATACACTCAGCCAAGCCCAGCTGCTTTGCTGGTAATTAAGTAAGACAGTGAGTCCAGATCACCTCCCTTCCACCTCCCCCGAAAAGACAGACTTTACTTTTATCCAAGGAAGAATTTGGCCCAAACTACATGGGGAAGGAGAGGAGCAATGGAGGGATAGCAGGGGGAGGTGGTTGTTTTTTAAAACCCAGCAAGTCCCTGCTCCATGGCTGGACTTTTCCCCGCACCACGTCAGGCGCGCAGGTTGCTGGCAAGCAGAGCAGGCGCAGAGCAAGACCTGCCAGCACTGTCGGACCACACGCAGGCTCTCAGCTGCTCTCCAGTTACACTGGGGACTTCCATCCACACATCCCTGCTTCCCACAGCCTGGCTCTTCACTTCAGCAAGAGCCTGCATGGAGCACCGATGGTACAGGAGAGAATCGTGCGCTCACAGTACTGAGGGCAGGAGCAGCCTTGACAGAAGAGTCACCAGTGGCAGGACCAGGCCTCCCAGAGCTGCTCACAGGCTGTGCTGGGCCAGCATCCCCACAGGAGCAAATTTCAGCACTTCATTTGCAGCACAGTTAATTTTGGAAATGCCAACATAGTGGCACCAGCAAATAAATAAATAAATAAATAGCTCAGCATGTTTTATAACTGCTCATTTTTAATTCAGCCAACTACCAGTGCACTTCAGTTTCACTCAAGGAACAACTCCATACCTCTTGTTTAAAATACATACAGTAAGTTCATTTACCTTGCTACACTTTTAAGTCTAACCATGATGGATATTGACATAATTTCACCCCCCAAAAAAAAGCCATGATCATGGGCCCACAGTGACAGGGTGAGATTTTGTAAGCTCAATTTGCAATTAAAAACTATGTAAAGCCAGAAGTGTGATTAAAAGCAGCAGACAACCGGCTCATTATACAGCAGCAGAAAAGAAAAGCCTTTCAAACACCAATTGCTCTACCTGAAATATCAGCTGCTGTTGTCATGCCTGGGACTGAGCAAGAACATCACTTAGCTCACTGAAAAGAACTTTCCCAGAGACAGATTGGCAGCGTGACAAATGTAGGTTGGCTACAGAAATCAAAGACCAAATACTTGCTCCTTATAGAAAGGATAGGCACAAGGAAAAAAAATAGAAGAAAACCTGCAAAGAGCTTCAGAGAGGTGTAAGTAAAAGGAAAAATTATCTTCCTGTTTCAAGACTGTTCAGGAGATAAGCTCATTTAAAGCAACTAAAATTTCTTGTATACGATGCAGATATACTTTAGCCAAGTCACAATCATTGTTTTTGATCAGGGAGGCCCCACACACAAAAGCTGTGGGGAAGGAAGATACTCAGACATATTCCCCAACAAACACTCATCCAAGAAAAAAGCCGTGTTTAGATTCTAGAAAAACGCCTACACTGTCTTTACTTGTGATTACCTTTTGGCGTAACCAAAAGGGCTTTTGAAGGATTCAAACACTCCACGAAGCAACAAGACAGATTTCCTTCCATCAGCATTTTACTTTTCTACAATTAGAGACAACTGTGAAGTTCTTACGCACAAAAAGCCAATTTATTTTTAAAATGCCTGTTCAAGATTACAGTTTTGATTAAAGTGCCTTAATCCAAAACCAGACTTCACTAAGTTTAGTGGCTTTGTCCCACTGCTTATATAGGTTACATTTTAGACAGCAAATTTAAAACTCCTAAGATGGTAACTTCAGACCTGACACTGACACTAGCTCACCTAAAGTGAAAGCTCTACTTTGCCAAACAAAAAAGGGTTCAATACTCTGAAGTACAAACAGCTGAATAAAACATTCTGTATATAAAACAATCTGTATAGACATCAGTTGAATAATGCTGAGTAAAGTAATCTGATTATACTTCAATGACAGATCAATCTTAACCTGTGAAGATACAACATCAGATCAATCTTACTCTTCATGTACCTATGGGGGCATAATATAGGCAAGATTTTTCTGTGTTGAGTTGCAAACGTAGGATTAATTTAGGAAAATACCTTTCTCTAAAATATTCCCCCCCCCCCCCCCCCCCCCCAAATGAGCACCTTATCAGTAAAACCCATTTACATCCCTGGTTAATTACATGTCAGCTTCTGAGACTTTGCTATGACAGCCCATCAGCTGTCATCTCTAAGAGTCATGAGACAGGAGTATTAATTAGCCGAAAAATGACAACTCCTGTCCCTTGATACGAGTAACAGCAAACTGGAAGACCATTCTGCTCCTGGAATAAAAGCTGGTTTTATTCACTCTCTTTAAAGAGAGTAGAATATGGAGATCTCAATTAAAATGTAAAGCATGTAATGAGAATATTTATTTTAATGTCATCTGTGTGCTAAAACCTTTTTTCCATTTTTCCTCTCTCTATTCACTGATCACATATTAAGCACATGATTACTTATATACATTATCTCACACTTGTATTGCTTAAGACCAAAAATATTTGAATAATTATACTTAAAAATAAACATGAATATAGCATTTCAAGAACCCTGAAAACTGACTTAAATAAAAAGCCACAATAGGTTTAACAGATAATAAAAAGCTGCAATTGGCATGTCAACCTTGAAAAAGCCCTTTTAAACCACAGTAGTATTGTCAGGTGCCATCACCCTTTGTCAGTCAGCTACATGAACTCACAAATCAGGTGTAGCACCCAAATGAGAGCACAATGAAAAATCAGCACTAGGCAGACTTGTCCACTGAATAATAAGGGGCCTGCCAAGGTTTTGAGGTCACATTCAAAACTAAAAATTAACTGTAATAATACAATATATTGTATGTATACTAATAAAAAAAATCTGCTAGTACCATTCTGCAGAGTCTGTGCTCGTGACTCCTTTCCCAGATTGGCGTGGAATCCTCCTCCTAAAGTCGGTGTTTTCCCTGCACCTGTCAGGGGAAAAAAAACAAACATGAGATATGTCAAAGGGAATAACTTAATTAAAATATTAAAATAAAACTTATTGTGCCAATATATTCAGTATCTGTATAATCTACAACATGCCAAATTACATTAAGAAGGTCTTAAAGTACTTAAAACATCAAGTACCAATACTGTGCAAATTATTTCCTGCTTGGGATACCATAAGAATTACATGACTCCATAAGCCCTCCCAATCTCAGGTCCAAAGAAAGTACAAAAATCTCTCAATGCGTATTTTAAACAGAACATGAAAATCAATACTGTAAAATATTTCTCAAAATAAACGACGAAACAATCGCTTAGTTAGTATTTTTTGTCTGAAGAATATTCAAAAAAGAATTTGCAGAATTTTAATACATAATTGCTGGCATTACAGAACATAAAACATATTTAGCATTCAATAATGACTGTGTTGGCTACTACAGACATAACACTTATTTTAAAGCAACTTCAGTTTGTCATTAGGTAAACACAGCAACACTTAGGCTACAAAAACTGCAAGTCTGGAACTGCTGCTTTTACACCCTGAAAGGCTGGAGACTAAAAGAAGTCTGAGTTGTAAATCAGAATAAACTGGAGGCTGGTTTGGGCATCCATGCCAATGCTGAGCAGCATGAATGCAGAGATTGCTGGGAGTCAGTGGAACTACTCATGCAAACCAATCTTGCAGAACAGGGAATTAAACTACCAAGGACAAAAATAGTCTCCCACTAAAGCAGGAAGGTTTTTTTAAAAAACAATCAGGGTACCTCAAGCAGGATATCTGAATCTATCAGCTTAACAGCAAGTGAGATCCAAAAGCTAAATTGCACAGGATTGAAAACAAGCAATTTGTTAGTAATTGGACTTCTACTTAATTCAAGTAGTCTGGTCTTCAGGATAGAGGAAAAAAGCCATCTTGTTGTCTAAGATGCCTACAGCTTTTCCTCAAGTTCATGTGGCTGTTTTCTCCTCTTACACTAGCTCGTCAGAACAAACTAGAAAGGCTTTGGGATAGACACAGAGAAGAAAATGAAGTGGCTCTTTAAAGCAGTTCAGGGCATTTCTTCTACACACCTGAATAAGATACTTCCATGGCAGGTACAACTGACCAGAAACTGTGACCTGAACTGTTCACTCTTACCAGATTTTTTTAGCTCTAGTCTCCTCTCAGTTGCACTTAATGTACATCTATACCAAGAAAACAACCAAAACCAACTAAAACCAAAACCCAGAAAAGCTAATAAGCTAATATTCCTGCAGAATTATTATCAGCCTTCAAAGCTTATTTTTCCATATAACCTTTAAATTAGGTTTCCAGTGCTATCCACAACAGAAACCAACTTCACTTCATTAACAGATCCTTTCAACAAACAGCAATAAGCTCTCACATAAATGCCCCACAGATTAAGTACTTCATCCTAATAAGAAGTGAAAAATATTCTCAGTGATCTCCTCACTGGGTACAGAGGTAACTCTCCCAACTCTGCATTTGACTATTAGAGACAGCACCATCTCCTTGCCATTCTTACAGATACAGCCTTGTATTTCCGCAAACACTTGAAAAGAAACCAATGCAGCAAACCAGAGAGAGGTTACCAGGCTACCACAGCAGGCATAACATTTTTGGTGTACGTTCAGTAAGAACGGTTTACCTGGCAAAAAAAGTATCAACAATGGCAATAGTTTGAGGTTCCTTTTCTTCAGCAGCAAATCTAAACAGAAATTCTGCCTCCCATTGTCCTTTTTTTGTTGTTGTTTTAAGGTTTGCTTTACTACAGGCTTCCTCACTAGTCTGACTTGCAGCAGGAGAGCACACACTCGAGCATCAGTACATGGGAGGAGGATGCCAACCACAAGGCAGGAGCAGGAGCAAACAACAGGGCAAGCTGGAGACAGGAGGCTCACCCAGAACTTGTGTTAAAGGCACCACTGCCCCTCCTGTAGGCAGACTCCACTTCCCAGTCCCCTCTATCCTCAAATATACCAAAATACTGAACTGCTTTGGACTATCATTGGCAAAACAGCTCTTTTAAATGTTTCCCTGCTACTACTAAGCTTGCACAAAACAATCCTACCATGGTGATAAACAATACTAATAACTAAATAATTTAACTTACTCAGGAGTTAAAATCCAGAATAATATAAACAAAATTAAACTAAGTTGGTATTTCAGTGATTTTGTGCTGTAGGACTCTTTTTCATTAGACATTAAGCTATAACATCATACATAAAAGTAATTTCTTTCCAAGCTATAGAGACTGCAGCAGATACCAGCAGAGCTATCTGAAATACAGATTCTGCTATCAGAATTGATGTACCCATTTTTCAGCAAGTTAACCGGAAGGACTGAACGTCTCTACTTAGCATTTGGCTTTGAAAACTGACAGAAAACTAGTCTGTTGCGCACTTACACTCTCGGAACTACAAACTAATGTTGCCATTGACTATGTAGTCTCACCATCAGCTTTAATCTTACAAGCAAAATGCAAACCAAACTCATTAACATAACTGTTCAGCTGGGTAATAAAAAGATAAACCCTTAAAAAACTGAAATCATCAAATTCATTTGAAGACAAAAATCTCTACAAAGCTAGTAATTTAAAAAGTACAAAGGAAAGGAACAGCAATTGCTAGGCACAATCAAATTAACACCCCAGCTTAACTGCAATTTTTACATTTCTTGACCTTTTCCATTCTTCCCTCACAACTTCAAAAGTGAATTAAGCAGGCTTTTGGTTTTTCACATTCAGCTTTCAAGATATACAAAAATACATCCGAGAAGTATTTGGTGTCTTCAAGTACTGCCTGCCAAATCTTTAACATTAGCACTACCATTTCCCTAAGGCAAATCAAATGCACTCCTCCATGAGGTGGTGCCTCCAAAGGTACATTGCTAACTCCACTCATATCTACTCATCTCATCTCCTGAGGAGGGCCAGCCGTGTCCTGACAGGGCATCAGGCACAGCACTGCCAGCCGGGTGAGGGAGGGGATTGTCCCACTCTGCTCTGCACTGGGGTGGCCTCACCTCCAGTCCTGGGGGCACCAATTTTGGGCATCATAACATCAAAAAGATATAAAGCTGGTAGAGTATCCAAAGGAGGGCCATGAAGACAGTGAAGGGTCCAGAGGTGAGGCCGTATGAGCAGCAGCTGAGGTCACTTGGTCTGTTCAGCCTGGAGGAGACTGAGGGGACACCTCATTGAGGTGACAACATCCTCAGGAGGGGAAGAGGAGGGACAGACACCAAGCTCTTCTCCCTGGTGACCCGTGACAGGACCTGAGGGAACAGCATGAAGGTGTGTCAGGAGAGGTTTAGGTTGGCTTCTAGGAAAAAGTTCTTCACCCAGAGGATGGTTGGGAACTTGAACAGGCTCCCTAGGGAAGTGGTCACAGCACCAAGACTGACAGAATTCAAGAGACATTTGGACAATGCTTTCAGACGTTTGCTGTGATTCTTAGGGGGTTCTGTGCAGGGCCAGGAGTGGGACTTTCATGAGCTTTGTGGGTCCCCTCCAACACAGGATATTCTATGACTCCATGATTACTTTTAGAAACTCACTCAGATTTGCAGCTTTGCATAACTGAAGGTTCCTTTTCTCTTCAAGTTTGCTTTGGACATTAATATGAAATTTTGGACAACAGAAGGTGTGGAGAGATGTGTTAGGCAGCTCAGAAATACAGCTCCTCCAATTTTTTGTTGTCATCTCAGTGGGCTAAAATGCCTCAACACAACAGAACTGAAGATGCAGGAGATCATGCCTGGAAACTTGATGATACTTGGTCAAAGCTCACACAGGTCCAGACCCAGACCATAACCTCAAGTGATGAGCTACTTGTCAGAGCTGGATTAACAGCTGGATTTGATAATCTTAAAGGCCTTGGGTATTTTCCAACTAAACAATTATATGTCTACAGTGACTATCCCTCCATCAGCCAAAAGCAGCCACCCCCATTCTGCTTCTCACAGCACAAGCACCTCAGCAGTTTCTGTTTTGCTCCACCAACTCCCTAACAAAGGAAGTCACATCACTCTGCTTCTCTACAAAAATGCTCCCCAAGCTGTAAAAGGTGCAAGCAAAGCTTGAAGTGTGTGGCAACCTTGAACAGCAACAAAAAACAACAGGTAACAGGAACAGCACTTATCAAATCACTCCATGCAGTAGAGGCAAAGAGCAGCCACTTGGGTATCTGCAGCGTAAAGGGCACTTTTCTGTCAGGTAGTGACATGATGAGTTTCAGATTCAATACCTGAAGAAGAAACAGATCGAGTCCCAGCATTAAAGATTTTGCTTCCTCTACATAAATGAGCAAGTGAATACAGGGAATGAAGCTGCTTGTAACCTGAACTGAAGTGTACCTGCTATCTGATAGGACCAATCCTACCAAAACCCTTCCCTGTAAAATTAAACCCAAAAGCCACCAGTCCTTTCTTCAGGACAAGGTAGGGGAAAACCTTCTATTTCAAATACATGTATTTACAGACCCAGCATAAAATCTGGGTCTGGTAAAGAACGCAGACTGCATCACACCAATGGCTTCATAATCAGGGAAGGCAAGATAATCTAATATAAAAAAACTAATGAGCTTCCTACTGAAGTCAGACCATAAAAGTAAAAAAGAGGGTAAATAAACCTCCCACTACAATTCATACCTACAAAAGCAAAATTATATGAATCAAGTTCTTTAGTTTGTAACTGAAACAATTCTTTTCTCACTCATTTTTATAGGGAAATTAACAAGTCTGCAGAGGCACCAGAGCCTGCTGAAAGAGTACTGCCACATAAACTTACATGGACAAGCTTTAAATCTATTCCATCATAGCTTATTTTCAAGGGCTTATTTTCATAACTGCCAACTGTAGAGATAAATATACTGTTGCATCCACCACAACCCAGCTTAAGACTTCCCAAATCTATGAAACCAGTCTGCATCCAAGTTATGTACACTATTCTGCACTGCCACAGCTGACAGCAGCACCCTCTGTTGTCGCCATCCCAAGGTCAGTATGGAAAAGACTCAATGCCAGAAAAAACTTGCTATTAACTCTGGTGCACGATTGCCACCTGGAGGATTTGGGGAGGGAAGAAAAATTGATTTGCTTCATCTCACTCAAACACAGAGCAGATAATTATTTTAGATGGAAGTTCCCCCTCTTACTTCCCAACACAACACGATCATGAATTAATTTTGTAATGAGAAAATGTGGCACAGAGTAAAACAGGTAAATACTCGTCATGATTTCCATCAAAAGGTCTGCAAATCCAGCATACTTCTTTTCTCTATATTGCAAATGACATCATGACCACTCTGCATAACTTAACATTAACCATGAATTAGTGTCATCTCTAAAAAGCAGGGCCACAAATATGAGGAAATGTGTTAGTATTAATATTATTTTAACTTTTCAGTACCCAGTGTTTTCATTTCAAGCTTAGCATGTTTATTACTGGCAGAGCGCACTTCAGGACTGTTTGAGGCTGCACTGTAAGAAACATTTAATGTCAATACTTGGTCTATCAATTTCTTACATGGAAACCAATTAACAAATACCAATTAAAAACAAAACCCTTACTCCTTCCACTTTTTAATATTAAAAAATACACAAGAATGGTTTATTGTACATAGGAACCAAGTGGACAAAAGCACAGAATCCGATACAGAGTTCATCCCCTCTCCCAAAAGCATCACTAGCACTCACTGTGACAGGAGTTGTCCATCTTAAAAAACTCTAGAGGGCAAAAAGGTACAGACAATGAATGACTAGTAAGCTTAGCTTAAATTCCATGGAAGATTTTTCCTCCAGGTATTCAGTCCCCCTCTCTTCTTTCCAGTTTGCTGACCATAACTTTCCATTTCCACAATCCCCAAAAGACAAATATTTAGATCAAGGCAAACTCTTGTCAAGTTCTGCATGTGAGGTCAACGTAGTTCACATACGTCGATGCAAAAACATAGAGATTTTAAGGATAAAATAGTATAGAAAATATTTCAGTAAGCTTCCACAGGTATACCTGAAACACTGAGCGTACCACGGCTTTACTAAAGAGAGATACATTAAACATTAAATCTGTCACGGGACACTGCAGAGTGAGAGTACACATTCAGCATTTGTGGCAGTGCTAATGGATCTCTGTAGTAAGTTCATTACAATTTACTTGCAAAAAAACCCTGAAATAGTAGAAGTAAACTCTGCCTTGAGGTTCTAAAATTCGAAGCAGGCTACTTAAAAATGTTGTGGAACCTCCTACACCAAAAATTTTAACAAACACTTGTTGGTGTGTTAAGGACTACTAGTTCACAACTTTCTCCTTATGAGCAAAACCAAGAAGATAACCTCCCACCAGCTTCAAATTAGTGCACTGCAAACTCATGTACATTTGGAGATGCAGAGTCTTAATGCATGTTTGCTGTACCAGAGCCAGGAGCTCTGCGTGATCCTGGCTCAGTGCTGAACTTGAACTGATGCTGTCAGTGCCCACTGCAGAATCCTGTTTCTGTGACTGTGTCTGTGTATTTGTCACTGCCCTAAAACCTCCAGGCTTAAGTAAAAGTAAGTTAAAAGATTTACTAATAATTCTCATTTAAAGTTTTACTAGAGATGTGACTCTGAACTCTGTAGCAAGGCAGGGACAGGCAGAGCTGAGGGCACCGAGCACCTCCATGGGTCTAGGAATGGGCTGAGGCCAGGCAGGATGTCAGACTGCACGTGGGGGTCAGGGTCAGGCCCAGCATGAGGAACAAGGTCAGACAGCCCCAGAATGTCTAAACAGGGCCACAGGGATGGGTTCAGGCCAGACAGGACATGAGCCTGGATCTACAGGACCTACAGGTGAGAAGGGCAAGGCTGTGGGGAGCTGGAGACCGGCCCTGCTGTGCAATCCCTGGGGCAGGAGCTAACATCCTTGAGGTCTGGGATGGAGTCCTGCGCCATGGGCAGCCTTGGGGGAACCCCAGAGAGAAGCTGGTCAGGGACAGCAAGAACCAGCAGTACCTGGTTTGTGACCAAGAAGCTTATCAGATCTGTTTTTCTCAGCTTAGTACCAAGCATTTAAAGGGAATTTCTGGAATAAAAGAAGCTGAGCTTCCCCAGACAGCATGCTTGAGGATCACAAGCTCAGTACACCCTGCAGCACTGTTTCTTTGTGCTGTATTTCTGTTACATCTTCCAGCTTGCTGCTGCGCTGCCTGCATATCAACCTTCTCAGGTGGGACTGTTTTCTTCTCCTTCGACTAGTGTCAGAAGTCCCAGATTTCACCTTTCTCAGCTTCTTTCAACAAAAGCGTGAAGAGAGATCTGGACTGCCAGGTTTGCTCCATCTCAGCTTTCCCCCTCTCTTCAGCTTCAGTTTTTCTCCTGTCAGCTTCAAAGAAAATACTCATGAAAATGGTTCCTCCCAACAACTACCACAAGACAGGGGACTCCCACCCAGACACAGTGAAAGAGCAGAGAACTCCACACCTTCAGACATGGCACACAACTCTTAACTTGCCTTTCTGCAAAAGCAGCAGCCATCAAACCAGTGCAAACTGGCAAAGGGCTCAGTGTAAGTCCATCTTCCAGGATGCAATTATAGCATAATGGAGAGGGAGAAATGTAGCTCACTCTTAGACCCTGTATTGCTGTACCTCCTGCTGGGATGTGTTCAAATGTAGTGACTGATAGGCATCTGTTAAGAACTTGGGTATGATGAAAAATAAAAAGCAAGGCACATTCATTCCAATTAGCAGAATTCAAAAGCTCTCCAAATTTGTTAAAAAGTCACAGAGAACAATCTCTTGGGCTAGTCTGAGAAGGCCTGAACTGGCTACCAATTATAAAGTGAATAGTTATTGTTCAAAACTAGACTCAGCTAGAAAAAGTACGTGCCTCAAACACTTTCTGTGCAATTAACAGAGTTCCTTGGAGCTCAAATAGGCATGACAACCCTTCTCCACTAACACCTGACTTATCCAGGGTCAAATCAGTCAGGTTCAGAAACCCAATTTCAAGGCAAGGCCTTCACAAGCTTCAAGATAGTAACACAGCTAGGGTGAAGGGCTGAGGCTGGATTCTTTCCTGATTGTGACCACTCACAACAGAATTAAGAATTACAACTAAGTAGACCAGTATGGGGCCTATCGAAGGTTTCAGAGGACTTTCCTCTCAAAAGATCAACAAAACAATACACAGCAGCCCCTTCTAGAGCCTGAAGGGGTTATTTCCTTGCTAGTGAAAGAACTTACCAGCTCACAACCCAGGAAGTGACAGGTAGCTTGCAAGAAGACCTGACTTGCTACTCCTTCAGACAGACAGCATTGAAAAGAATGGTGGGATTAGCTCTGTAAAGCTCAAAGAACACGATCTTCCTGTGAAGACTCGAAAGAACAGCTGTGCCAAATCGGACTGAAAGACTGTCTAGTCCAGTGTCCTACCTCTGAATGAGAAAGTTCATTAATATACATTACCCTACAAGGGTAACACAAAACACAGGAGGAAAGCTTGTTGTGATAGGTCTCTCACATAATCTCCCAGTGTCTAGAGAACTGTGGCTCAAGGATTTCCTGAACCAGAAACAATGTATTTTTTTAATAGCCACAACATATTTTTATTCTGTCTGCCCAATCATTTAAAACTCATGTAAACTTTTAACATCCACAACTTCAGATTCACATGGGGTTTTTTTCTGTAAAAACCAAAACCAACCAACCAAAGCCTCCTAATGCTTCTGAACCTTCTATCCACTACCTTTGCAATCAGCTAGCGGCTAGATTTCTTAGCACTCCCTAGATTTTGCATTATGTGACCCTGAGCAGCCACTCATCCTTGCTGTGTTATTCTACTGCATTTACAGATCTCTACTATGGCCCCATTCAATCATCTCTTTTCCAGTCTGAAGAGGCTGAGTCTATTCAGCCATTCTAACTGAGAAGCTCTTCAGGAAGCTCTCCTCTTAATCACTCTATCATCCTCTCTGTATCTTTTCTAGTTCTATTAGAGGCTTTCCTGAGGAGGGGGAAGAAAAGAGAAACCCACCAGAACTGCACACAGCACTTCAGTTGGAGGTAACACTGTGGATACACTACAGTGTACAGACATACTGTACATGCTCTTTTAACTGCTAACATTCCCCTCCCTACTCAGGTTTTTTTGTACCATGAATGAACACTGAGATAATTGTTTTTATAGAGCTATCCATTAAGACCTAGGGATCTCTTTCCAACGTTATGCTAGCCAGTTTGGATGTAGAAGAAGAAGCCACATGTGGAAGAAAGGAACAATACTAACTCTCACAGCAACTCTGGATCCCAACTGCTATCCTACTACCCATCCACTAAAAGCAACAGGTCCTTCTACAGTCTTTACTACCCCAAATAACTTAGTATTGCCCACAAACCTCATTAACTCACCGGTCACTTGTTTTCCAGATTATCAGTCCAGATTCTATGGAATTTCACTGGCGTCTCCTTCACATTATTTCTCTCTAGACTATGTTTCATATCATTTCAAGAGCTACTCTGCTCTGTAAAGACTTTTCCTTATCAATGACAGCTCAGACTGTATAAAAGCTTCTGGTGAAGGATCTTGCTGACCTTCCTTTGAAAAACCAACTTTCTGCTTTGTCCACTTACCAAAAAGGCTTCTGGAGAAAGATCTTACTGACTTTTCTTTGCAAATACAACCATCTGCTTTGCCCACTTACCAACTTCCTTAGAAAGCTCCAAAGGATCTGCAAGGCAAGCCACTTTGCCAAAAACCATTGTTACCCTATATTTACCTGTAAAAAACACCTATTTTATCCTTCACTACTTCTACCTTCTTGGCTCATCCCGTGCACGTAGATATGGCACTCAGGAACATGGTTCAGTGATGGACTTGGCAGTTCTGGGTTAACAGTTGAATTCAATGATCTCAAAGCTCTCTTCCAACTTAAATGATTCTATGATTCTACCCTTTTGTCCCACAGCATTAACTAGCCTGCATTTTCCCAAGACTTCATGCAGAGCAAAGCAAAACCCCTCACTCACAGCCAAGCACAAGCCCACACTTTCACAGCACACCTAAAGCTCAGTTGCTAAAATATCAAAACAATGGAAAGGAACAGACTCACTGCACTCCACCTGCACTGGAAAACACTGGCTACACCAAACTTCTCTGTGAAAGGCATCAGAGTTGAGGCTTCCTACACCAGGCACATAATTAGCTCAATGTAAATACTGCCAGAGAAAACTTAACTGTGATCTCACACCTTCCTCCAGCCCCGAGAGAATAAAAGAAGGAATTTCCCATGTCTTATAGGGATTCTACATGACTTATTAGCAAGGACTTGGCCACTTTGTGTTAATACAGAGAAGTGCAGGATTCACTCCTTCAGTTAACAGATGCAGGATTCTGAAATCTTAACAGATAGCTTGGCAAAATAAAAGGTTTTGCTATACGTAAAAAAGAGAAATCGGCGTCTCAGTGCTTTCCACTCCCTTTTGCTTTTTTATGATGAAGGCGAAAATAAATTATTAATAAATGCATCTGTAACTATTCAACATGTATTAGCACACAAATAGAAGCTGTTGTGGATCTTGAAAGGATTTGAGGAATATTGTTGCACAACCAGCAGCTCTGAATTCCACAAACACCAAACACCCCGTTCAATTCTCAGCCCTGCAATAAAGAACCTGACATCTCTCATCCTTTGCAAACCCTAGACAATGTTCTCCGTGACACCCAGCCCTACTAACCATGAGCCAGGGACTCAAAAACAGCACTCCAGGCACCTCTGACACTGCAAACACTCCACACAGTTAGGCTGAGATCACCAGACCACAGTCCAAGCAGCCTCAGACCAAGGCATTTCATACACAGGGGATCCCGCAGGGCCACACCTAAAGAGCTGACCAAGATGACAGGAAAAGGTGTTAAAAACTTTTAATTTTGGTGGAAATTTGCTAATATAATCAGAAGTCACTGAAAGATGTAGCTTACCAGAAAATGTTCCTTTCAGCAAGTACATTGTTTCTGACTTAAAAGAAATATACATTCCTTTGGAAATTCCCCAACCTTTGTAGAGATTAAATCCTTCTTACACAGTACATGACTTTTCTCCCCATTCCAGAGGACTTTAATCAGTCATACACACATTAATAAACAAGCACACATGATGAAGACACTGCTCTTGGAGCACAAATACAACTTTTCAGATTAGCTTGCATCACTCAGTTTATGTCAAGGAAAAAAAGTTATTCACAACAAAGCACCTGTTTTGGAATACAGAGAATTGTACCAGCATAAGCCACCCATATTCCACTTTCCTTAAAATATTTCTTGTGTGGAACAGGGCCTGCACTCACAGAATCACAGAATGATTTGGATTGGAAGGGACCTTAAAGATCATCTAGTTCCAAACCCCTGCCATGGTCAGGGACACCTTCCACCAGACCAGGTTGCTCCAAGCCCCAACCAACCTGGCCTTGAACACCTCCAGGGATGGGGCATCCACAGCTTCTCTGGGCAACCTGTGCCAGGGCTGCACCCTCACTCATCTTTGCAGTAACTTAACAAATCTACAAACAGCATTGTTTTGGAAGTCCTGTTCAGTCACTTCCACAAGCAACACTTCCCCCAAGCACACACACCAGTGCATGTGGAGCCTTCCTAGAAGATCACAGTATGAACACACACTGAAGCCCCTGCAACCACAACTTGTGCTAGCCAGATAAAGCTACCATGAGCATGCTAGAATGTGCTGCAATCACATTTTCATTTTTACACACCCACCACCTTTAGGGTGTCTATCTGTCTTCATGGGCAATAGACTCTGTTCTTTCAGGGTAACATATAACAGGTAACTAACTAGCTATGCAAGATCAAAGAATTAATGGACTATCCAGGAAAAAAAGATTAGCCAACAGCAGCATCTCAGGACTTAGACAAAAAAGAAAGGCTATTCCTAAAAGAAATTTTGTAAAGTACTGTGCAATTCATCCAGAAGAGGAAAAAAGCCTCAGTGTGGTGCATTTCTCTCTTTTCCTTTAGATTTTTTTTAAGGATAAAGGCATCCCAAAACGAGCTCTAGCTTGCATGCCATCTGTCCTGCATAATTTTGGGTGGGAGGGAAAAAGCAGAACAAGCCCTAAAAAATGTAGTCTCCACATCACAACAGGAAAAAGTGAAGGATACAAGAGCTGCTTATAAGCTATAAAAAAAGTAATGTCAGCACCCTGAGTTGGAAGATAGGAATGGCATCAGACAAATCCTAGCCTACAGCAAACTCCCAAACTCCAATTTGCAGTGCTGCATTCTCCACCACAATTCCTCTTTCTTCCCCACAGCTATACAATCCATCAGAGCCACTTGCTTCACTGCTAAGCTCTTTCCCATGTTTTGCTTATGTTTCTTTCTCCTTATACACATTCCCCATACAGGTTTTCCATCTCTCCCCTTTCAAACACTACATTGTCCCCACGCCCATTTTCCTTCTCTCCCCTTCCAAACACTGCGTCTTCTTGTCATGGCCTTTTTCCATGTTCTATCCTCCAGAGCATTCACACAAAAACCCCAGCCCATCTACTGACAGGATACTCTTGACCCTTCACTTACAGCCTGTTTCTCCTCCATCACTGACTCAGCGCCTCCCCATATTCCCCCTACCCGTTAAACACCCAACCCAACCTTTCCTATCCTCTACCCCAAATAATTTCATCTACCTCCCCATTCCCTGTGCACCCAGCCCTTCCACAGAGCCCCAAACCTTCTCACACACCTGCCCCAGTCCCTCACACATTCACTCCATCACACTCAGAGCCTCTCTCATCCTGCACAGCTCTTTTCTCCTATTCATCCCAGCCTCCCCCACTCCATTTCTGTCTCACCCTGCACAGCACGCTCTCCTCCCCATGCATTGCCTCTCCCATTTCCACTCTCTGCAGCACTAGCTCCCACATGCCCCGTCCATATCCCTTCTTTGCACAACACGGTTTTCCAGTCTGTCCCTCACACCCCTTTGCACAGCACCCTTTTCCCTATACATTGTCCTTATCTCCCAGCACAGACTCCTTATCTCCCCTATACATTGTCCTCACTCCCCCATGCAGCATCCCCATAACCCCACCCTCTGGCACAGCATCTCCCTGTCCCTTTCCCCACACTGGCCACAGTTCCCTCACCCCCATGCCCTGTCTCTGAACTCACAGAATCACACAATCAATTAGGCTGGAAAAGACTTCTAAGATCACTGAGTCCAACTTATGACTGAACACCACCTTGTCCACCAGACCATGGCACTGAGCGCCATGTCCAGCCTTTCCTTAAACACCTCCAGGGATGGTGACTCCACCACTGCCCTGGGCAGTCCATTCCAATGTCTAATAAACCCTTCTGTGAGGAAATTCTTCCTAACGTCCAACTAAACCTCCCCCGGGGCAGGCGAAGACTATGTCCCCTCGTCCTGTCACTCGGTCCCTGGGAGCAGAGCCCGACCCCCACGTGGCTCCACCCTCCTGTCAAGGAGCTGTAGAGTGGTAAGGTCTCCCCTGAGCCTCCTCTTCTCCAGGCTAAACAACCCCAGACTTGTGCTCCAGACCCTTCCCCAGCTCCGCTGCCCTTCTCTGCATATGGTCCAGCCTCTGAATGTCCTTCCTGAATTGAGGGGCCCAGAAATGGACACAGCATCGAGGTGTGGCCTCACCCATGCCCAGTACAGGGAAACGACCACTTCCCTGGTCCTGCTAGCCACACTATTCCTGACAGAGGCCAGGAAGCCACTGGTCTTCTTACCCACCTGGGAACACCTAGGGCTCATGCTCCGCCGCTGCCGACCAGCACCCCCAGATCCTTTTCCACTGGGTCGCTCATCCCTGTCCCTGATCCCACACCTCTCACATCCCCTTCATCCTGTCCCTCTCCACGCCTCTTCCAGCACCCTTTCCCTTCTGCCATGTCCCCCATCCCCGCAACACCCTCTCTTCACACACCGCCCGCTATTCTCCACACCCCGTTCCCTGTGCCCGCGGGCCCCTCTCCGCACACCGCCCCCCCGCCCCGCCCCGCCCCAGCCCGGCCGCACTCACCGTCCAGCGACACGAACTGTCCCACGGCGGAGGAGCCGCCGCCGCTGTTCTCCACGAACTGCACCTCGGACACGATGATGTTGTCCTCCAGCACCGACCCGCAGCCCGTGCACACCGCGTCCCCGCGCGCCGCGTCCACCTCGATCTCCGCGCACCCGCAGGCGCCGCACACCCGCCCGCCCGGCATCCTGCCCGCTGCACCGGGACGGGCCCGGCCGCCGCCCCCGCCGCTCCCGCCGCCCGGCACAGCCCGGCCCGGGCCCGGCGCAGGCCTCGCTCGCCGGCACCGGCACGGGGAGGAGCGCGGCAGCCGCCGCCACCCCGCCCGCTCTCGCGAGGCTTCGCCCGCCGCGCCCGCCCCTCCGGAGCGCTCCTCCCATCACCGCCCGCCCGGCCCCGCGGCGCTCGGGGAGCGGCCTCTCCCCGGCTCCTGTTGGCCCCCCTACACCTGGTTCCAGCCCACTGCCATATGGGCAGGGACGCCTTCCACCAGGCCAGGTTGCTCAAAGCCCCGTCCAGCCTGGCCCTGAACATTCCCAGGGGTGCGGCCATCCGCACGTTCTCTGGGCAAACCTGTGCCAGGGCCTCAGGACCCTCTGGGCATCAATTGAATTCATCAATCAAATTCATCGATCAATCTATTCAATCGTTCTGTAATGCTGAGATAAAAGTTTTTGAAGCCTAATGAATTTATTTCATTAAAGCGCTTTGAGCCCTGCCTGACAAAGGCAGCATAACGTTGAAGTCCGGTGCTTTGGAACTCGTTTATTATTGTATAATCACAGAATGGTTTGGGTTGGAAGGGACCTTAGAGATCATCTAGTTCCAATCCCCTTGTCTTAGACAAGGACATTTTCCATTATCCCAGGCTGCTCAAAGCCCCATCCAGCCTGGCCTTGAACACTCCCAGGGATGGGGCAGCCACAGCTGCTCTGGGCAACCTGTGCCAGGGCCTCAGCATGGCCACAGTAAAGAACTTTTTGCTAGCATTTAATCTAAACTATTCTCCCTCACTTTGAATCCATTCCCGCTTGTCCTCTCACTACATCCCCTTGTAAATAGTCTCTCTCCATCTTTCTTGTAGGCTCCCTTCAGGTACTTGAAGGCTGCAATTAGGTCACCCCAAAGCCTTCTCTTTTCCAGGCTGAACAATCCCCATTCTCCCAGCCTTTCCGCGTAGGAGAGGAGCTCCATCCCTCTAATCATTTGGTGGCCTCCCCTGGACTCACTCCATGTCCTCAGTGATTCATAGAATCACTGAATCAAAGAACTCCATTTTCATCCAAGTTATTGCTCACTTTAGCACTCAACCCACATGTAGCAAATCAGCACCATAACACAGATGGGAAGGAAGCTGAGCAGAATAGCTGCTGTAGCTGGATGTTTGTACAGACTTCCATCTATCAGCTTTTGAAATGCAGAATTAATGCAGAAGCAGAAATTTTCACCTTGTAAAGCTCAATACTGACAGTATCTGTCTTCACCAAATGACTCAGATGTAGCCCGGTATCAGGTACAGACCTCCATGAACTGACCGGGTACATGGTACAAAATGACTTGCATGTTTAGAGGGACACTGGGGCACACACTAAAGCAATGTCATTCCACACAGAAAGCTGAGCATCTGACAGGCCTGAAATTATGTCATATGCCTAAAAATTTTAAGGTTCTGTGCTTTTGAAAAGAAAAATAGCAATATCATAATGGAGATTGTACTACTATATACACAGTTGGTCTTTTTTTTTTTTTTTATTCTATTCACAGAGGTGTATGTGTTAAAATAAGAAAGTTGGGTCTCTCCAGATTTCTTCTGCTTCTGGAGGTTATTTCCTTCCTGAAGTTCCTCCTGCTGATAATGAGGTAATGAGTGCTGCAGTAGCCAAGCATGAGCTCACAAAATTATACATGGTGTAGATAATATCAGAGGAAATTTTTATTCCTGATAAACAATCCCTGATGGGCTCTGACAAAGGCCAACACGAACACAAGAAATCCTGCAGTGAGCAGTTTTGAAATACCTTTCCATTAAAAAGCTTCTTCTTATCTCACTTAGGTAGAGACTAATGTAGTCCTGTCCCATGAGGACTTAGGTTTTATATCCCTTTGAAAATTGCTGGTGCTTCAGTTAAGTGTTGCAAGACTTTTCTGTGAGTCCCAAACAAGTTTTGAGTGTTTCACTTTGAATGTGAGCAGCAGAGGGCCCTTGTGAGAGCACAAGGTACAGCTGCTGTCCAAAGAAAGAATCTCATTTAATGTCATATTGAAGAAGGATGTATGTTTTAATTTTTATCTTCTTATAAGGTTAGTGATGATGAAATAAAATGGGTTCCCAGTCCAGATGACTTCAGTCTTTGCCTCCCACTCATGAAAGCTTTCATATATGATACCCCTTAAATATTTCAAACATTTCCATAGGACTGTTTTCTACCAGCCAAAATGTAATTTTTCACCTCTGTAAGTTCTTTGCCCTTTCTGCTTGCTAGAGGATTAACTAAACTTCTTTTGACATATAGCATTGAGCCTGCTGGATGAATAACCCATAGGCTGATTTATTTAGGCTAAAAAAATAACAATCTTTTAGTAAATTGTTCTAAGCCTGAGAGTTAAGAGCTGGTCATTTAAAAATTCGTATTGACAAAGCTCTTTCCCTGCATTATTTTGCCCTTTTAGTTAAGAGGAGGAAAGGACCTGTTTTCCATTTCACCTACTCATATTTAACACCTCTTATTTCACTCCTAAGTGTGCCAAAAGTGGTGATCAGGATGTCTGTTAGCCCAAGCCGACCAATTTCCTTCCTGCTGTGCCTCCAAAACATCAAATACAATCCACCTGTGGGTGTATGGTTTTGACATTCAGTTGTTGAGGTTTCAAAGAGAGGAACCGTTCTCATTTGCTTGAAAATTATATTTTTATTTTTTCTACGGCTCTTACAACATCAGCAGGAATGCAAATGGGCTGTATAAATCCAGACTGCAGCGTGAGGGAATCCTATTCTGCTCCTGCAAATGCTGTGCAGCACAACAGGGAATATGCCAGGGCAAGCCGATGACACGTTAGTGTACTTCCACAAGAGATGGATCCTCCTCTCTGAACATAAAGATTGGAAGCAGATACTTCAGTGTCATATGACAGAAAATCCAGAGCCTTTCTGGCTTTTTGGTTGTAACTCAACTTTCTGGGAACTGAGTTTCCCAACACACCAGCCTGCATGGGAAATTTTTACATGTGGGGTGAACAAAGCTTAATCCCTTAACTTGATCAGCTTCTGTGAGCATCCTCAGCTCTCTGGCATTTCAGCTGGAATTGTTCCTCTTAAAATCATGCCTAAGAGCATTGATGAAGTCACTCAAGAAGCTTGAAAATGCACAAAACTTGAGGCAAAAGACAAGCAGAGAAGGCCTTTTTTGGTTTTGGACAGACCAAGATAAGGCACAAACTATGCACTCAACCTGAAAATTTACACTTTGGAGATGAAGTCATAGGGTTACTAGATACAGGGGTGGGAAAATGGATTTCTAAATGAATTAACCTAATAAGGTGATAGCAAGTGGATACTTCTTTTTTTTGCCTCTATCAGTCCGAACTGTAGCATTCGGCTACACTAGTGATGGACACGAGGGGGCACCCAAGGAAATGAAATCGCCGAGGAGCTGCAATGCTCCCAAAGTTCAGCCTGATTTTCCATCTGTTTTCCTTCTTTTTTTCTTTTTTTTCTTTTTTTTTTTTTTTTTGTCTGCGTCTTTTGTAATTATTTCGTCCCATTGTTTTCGTGACGCTCATCAATGACTACGAATTGAAAAGCTTTGGGGGGAACATTCTGAGAAGAAAGATTTTGGCATCTACTAAACCACGTCACTGCTGTTCAGAGATAGCACTTGATAGCTGAGCTTGATTCCTGAGTATGTGGCAGAGACCCCGTGGCTTTCCCAGTTACTTTGCCAGGATCTGTGCCAGGTACAATTCTTAGTACATGAGGACGGCAGAAAGCACAAATTCTGTTGCTTAGAGTATCTGCTGAGAAATTGGCAGAGGAAAAGTCCAAAGATACTGAGCAGAAAGATCCAGAAGCTACCACCACTTGAGGAAGTTTCTCATCAGCTGGAAGCTGTGAGCAGCTATTTTGCTCTGAACATCTGCCCCTGCCAACACACCACTTGAAAATGCATGACTGATCAGTGGGTGCTTTTAAGAAGGATGTAAGCAAGGTAAAAATAGATGTGCCCTCCTAGTTTCTAGCAATCTGCAACTTAAGGATTCACCAGCTGAAGGCTCATATCCACTAGCAGATTTTTTACCTCTGTAATCAATTTTTTATCTGTTATGCTTTCAAGAACTGCAGCATTTGGTGCTTTGAGGTGTATCACAATATAGTTGGCTAGCAAGTGAAAAAGTTTAAAAATGGTCCAACCATTTCACTTTGCAAT
Source organism: Corvus moneduloides (assembly GCF_009650955.1). Taxonomy (NCBI): domain Eukaryota; kingdom Metazoa; phylum Chordata; class Aves; order Passeriformes; family Corvidae; genus Corvus; species Corvus moneduloides. The sequence continues at coordinate 7,196,306 of NC_045481.1, read as the reverse complement.
CCTGAGTTCTTGTGCTATTGTCAGTGGTGAAGAGTTGCTCCCATCACACCTCTTTCATGTCAGTTGGGATTTTTTACTCCTGTTTTATAACTTCCCTCAATCATGATCACTTCACAAGAGCAACTCTTTCTCCAGATAAATAGTGTGATAGTAATCAGGCAGTCCTAACACAAAATAATCTGTTCAGGGAGTCATTTAGGAGGAAACCCTTTTTAGTGAAACATTGGTTATGTTCTGCACTGAATAACTGCAGGCCTCTGTCTCTTGGGGATATAAGCACAGGCAAATATTCCTGTAAAAATACAACTCTGCTTGTCTGCAGCTCTCATGTTCTGAAATTTATTTATTAAAACATTAGAGGATTCATCACTCACCATCAGAGAACCATTCCAGTCAGCCAACTGCCTGTTTAAGAAACTGTCTGCCTAAGGAAATTGAACTGAACTGAGGAAATGCCTGGTAACAGGTGCCATTTTTGTGTGCACACTTGATACTTTGATGCAGATACATCTTCTATATAGGCTAAAAGTGAGGCCTTCACTAAATACTGATACTCATATGCAAGGGAAGAAAAACAGGGACTTGACACTGAATGGTTCTGCATACTCAAACACAGAAGCAAACCACAGATCTTACAGAGAGTTCCTATTGTTTTCCCAAATTTGGAACAGAAAGCCAGAAATTCAGACTAAATTAGTTGGAAGCATATAAAAAAGTAAATATGAGCCTCCTTTAGTTCTGAAGAATAAGTTGGAAAAAGTAGCTGTGCAATGGTTCATTACCTGCTTTAGCATCAAGGTAAATGCAATGTAGTAAATTCAATGTAGTAAATTCAGTTCAGTTAGAAAGTATATATACTATCAACTATGTAAAGTACCTAACACTGTGCTGACCATTTATAAATTATGCCTGGCAAGTTACAAATAGGATTAGGAGAAAAGACAGCCACTTAAACAGGAGTTCACTAGCATTGGATCAGGACATTAAAATCTCTGCTGTCACCAGGCAGTATTAATAAATAAACTTTCTTTATTGGCATTTCTTAGGCAGAAGTCTGCCTTAATCAGAATGAGTGTGCTGGCATCGAAGAAGAATATGCCAGTCAAGTGTTATTTAAGACCATGAAATGTCTGTGTGTCAACATAGACCCAAAACTGTGTATTTTTTAATGTCATGAATCATCAGGGACTCCCTTCAGACTGAAACCTGCTGAGATAAGAGAGAGCATTGCTGTAGCCACACTCAAGCCTCTGCTTTTGCCAGCATGGAAGAAAAGCTGGAAGCAGGGTAAGGAACACAGTGTCCTCCTTCACTCAGCCCGTTAATACCAGGGAAAGTTATGATGGAGCAAGCAGCTTGGCTAAGTACAGGCTGGCCTGTGGGTGAGGCCAGTTCTCTCCTATTTGGGTCATAGAGGACATCAAAGACTTGTCCTTTGAATGAGCCATGTGTCATCGCCTGCTTTTCTGACAGGAGAGTCCCAGTGCCTCAAATATGCCAAAGTTATCCCAGTGCCAAAGAAACCATCAGTCAAAAATACAAGTTGCTGTCTACTGTCTAAAGCTGTGAGCAGGCTAAATAAAAACACCATTAGACTTAGAGAAGTCACAGTATAATAATTTCCTGTCACTGGAGAATTTTCAAGAATTTGGCAGATTTCCTAGTTTGAATTAGTTGGATAAATTAGACAAGTAACATTTTTCAGAGGGCAGACATAAAAATGTCTTGAGTAAATCAAGCTGTTTCATACCAATAATTTGAGTCAGCCTAAATTAGAAAAAAAAAATCACTTATATTTGCTTTAAATGTGGAGTTATCAAAGAGTAAAATCTGCCACAATTTTCAAAATGAAACATTTATCATCAGTAATGAAATATTTATCATCAGTTTAGGTATCAATGAGTGCATTTTTTTTTAATTCTAAAATAGTTTAAGAGAAAAATTTTAATGCTGTGCAAGCACATCTTTCCTTCCCCACTCTTACCCCAGGGTAGAAGATTTCTTAAACAGGACCCATCCCCAAAGAGGCAATCTTGCCATTTCTTCAGAAAGAAGGCCACATGAGTAGCACAAAGGGGGAATGCTGTCACTACAGCCGTGGCCAGTCTCTGCTTTACTCAGAAAGAGCTGCAATCATCTCTCTCCTCTGTATTTACAGTTCACCTTACTTAGCTGGGAATTGGGAGCCACAGAACTGATGGTGTGAGTGAGGGACAGGTCTGGAAATTAACACTTCCCTGGGAGGATCGCTTGGTTCACATCTCTTGGCTCTCTGTTTCCAAGTGCTGCAGATTCAGACTACCACCTGTCCTCATTAAAATCACAGTTTTGAGTTGTTCTTCTTCCCCATCTCATGAGTTAAACACGGGGTTTTTTTCAGTAAATTAAAAGTGGGAATCTGATATAACAATATGCCAGTAAGATCTGGAGCCTTTGGCTTTCCCTTCCATTGTCTGTGCTTCAATCAGTCAGCTCACACCAAGATTATAAAAAACCTGACCCAGGAGTTTACAGTCTGAAGCCCAAATTGAACAGAGCAGTCAGCAGATTATGTATTCGACCAAACAATGAGGTCTTCAGTCCCTTTTTGAACCAGTTTTTCATTACAGGGGTTATGTTTGTATCATATTGCTGAGAATTACACAAAACCATTATTTTTGAAATGAGTACAATAGACAACAATGTTGTCAATAATGCAAGTTGTTAGTAAAGTGTGTATATTTATAGCAGCATGAGAAGTATTTCAGAGAGCTCTAAGCATGTTCAATTCCACACACACACATGCATGCAGCATTCCAGAAAATGTAAGGCTTAACTACTAGATGTTTTCCTTTGGAAGGGAAACCTAGAAGAGGATCTTCCCATGCATTTTTTACCTATGATATTTTACAGATATAAAGCCTGTACTGAAAGGGCCTTCCTATATGACATCAGTAGAAAGGATGTCCAAAAAAAGAACAAAATTATAGTGTTGGCATTTCTAACAAATAAACTATCTTCCCTTCCTAGTTTATCCCATTCTAAACAGTAACTGTGGAACTTTCTTCCTAATAAAGCTTCAGAGCTGCTGCCACGACTTCTCACCCATGCTACAGAAATACTGTCCAGATGACCAAAGATTTTGTAATGCAGCAAGCTGCAAGAAATATCCAGCTGAAACAGCAATTTAGTGGACTCAGAGCAAAACCAAACTATTTTTATGGCATATAAAATTATGAGGAGCCTTTCCCAATATATACTGTGACTAATGATCATCAGCCTTTACAACAATGACACTTTAGCCACTCCCTCTGTGGTCACCTTTCATTTGCAACCATCAAGTCTGCTAAAAACAAGAGGAGAAATTGCAGTTTAAAAGTGAGATTTTATCAGCTTTCCCAGACAGAACCAGATTGAGAAAGAAGAGGAAAAGAAAACTTCCTCTCATAGTTGAAGGAGTAAATGAGCAACTAATAAACATTCTAATTTAATAAGTGCATATATCCTGCTAACAAATTTTCTTTTGAATAACAGAACTGAAAGGTTGATGTGGTATTTTGGTTTTGGTTTGGTTTGATTTTTTCCAAAGAGTAAAAGTAAGTCCCACAATTAAATTATAGCAATAATGAAAAAAAAAAAATTGAACAACATCCACATAAAGTTTAAGCTGGGAAATCACAAGGCAAATATTCATTTTCCAGTTCAGAAATGAAACCCTAACCTGCTGATTTATGTTCCTTCCACACCATTTTTCACTCAGTGAAAACAGCACTGGCCTGCATTGACAATTCTCTTGAAAAGCCCATGAATCTTGAACAGCATTGCTGAAATCCTGCATTTCTGCCATAACAAGCCTGGCAGCTGTGGTATTTTGGTTTTGGTTTGGTTTGATTTTTTCCAAAGAGTAAAAGTAAGTCCCACAATTAAATTATAGCAATAATGAAAAAAAAAAAAATTGAACAACATCCACATAAAGTTTAAGCTGGGAAATCACAAGGCAAATATTCATTTTCCAGTTCAGAAATGAAACCCTAACCTGCTGATTTATGTTCCTTCCACACCATTTTTCACTCAGTGAAAACAGCACTGGCCTGCATTGACAATTCTCTTGAAAAGCCCATGAATCTTGAACAGCATTGCTGAAATCCTGCATTTCTGCCATAACAAGCCTGGCAGCCTGGACAGAGCTGATGTAACTGGCTCCAGACACGTATTCTCCACGTCACCAGAACTTTGCTTTCCTATAGTGTGACATGGGGGGACACTGACATGAGGGCACGGCTTACCCTGGGTCCCCCACGTCTTCATCAGCACAATCCAATCCAGCAAGTTCTGTGATTGAAGGTGAGGCTTTTTTCAGCCAAACTCCTCTGCAGGCATGCTCATAGCACACATTCTGTGGTACCAGGCCATGGCCTCTTTCCTTCTGCACTGCTGCCCTCCTGCACCACGATCCATGGACAGCTACCTCTGCACTACAGGGTCTTGGACGGAAAGCCAGGCTAGGGGGTGTCATCTAGCTCCATGCAATTCCACTGGGTAGCTCATGCATTGTTTTCAACCTGTTATTTGCCACAGGATTACGACCCATCAGAGTTTTCCACCATCCACAACACTGCTAGTTTGGCCTGTCACTGTCACATAATCCTACCTAGGTGGCATTTCCTCCTGGGTGTAAGAGGCTTTGCACTAGAAAAGGTCCTGAGAGACCAAAATGACAAAAACTAGCCAGCCCTGAGGAGGTCTGGGAGAGCAGCACAGTGCTGATCAGGACACTCACAGATATAACACCCTCCAGCTGCCAAGTCTTCTGGGAAAACTTCATCAGAATGGGAATCTTAATGTAAACAAATGCCTAGTTCTGGATTCTTCCAGCCCAGCAGGCCAGAACAGGTAAATATCTATTATCTCAGCATTTCAGCAACTATTAGGAATACACTGATAGGTTTCAATCATGCTAAATAATTAACAGTAAGGAAGGGAGTTTCAGGTATTGTGTTACAACAGGTGCTAAAGGAATATGAGCTCCTTCGGAGGCAAAGTTTGGCATGACAGTCAACTTTTTCCATGACACATACTAGAAAGCACAGAAACACAATCAGCAAGGCTGTTTTCTTGCTTCAAGACTCAATATTTGAACAAATGAATCACTGATACATGCTTCAGATATTCCTACGCTAAAACTAGATTATAAGTCAAATGTATGAAATCCACTCCTGCCCTATAAGCTGCCTCTGACAGCTTTTTCCAAATATTGACCTAGAGAATGTCTGGTATGTTCAGACTGATCTAAGAAGTCTGGATTTTATATGCATGATCCCAATTTATAAGCACATGTCACACAAATGGACTTGTCTCAGCGCCAATTTCAAGAACTAAGGAAAATGCAGCAACAGAAAAACCTTTGCTGGTTCATTAGGTGAAGAAGCCAGATTTCATCAGATGTATATGCTTCCATTGCTTTAGTAAAGAGAAAACACAGATTTTTCTGGTGGCATCTGAGTACAAAATAAAGAGCTAATGACTGAACCGTTAAATATGTGCTATTCATTAGTACGTGCAAGGGGAAGTGTAGAAAAGAGCTGTTATAGGTGCTCTAATGACTAAGATAAGGGTCTAAGATTCAGAAAAGCCAGATATAATTGCAAGCTCTGACACAGACTTTCTTTATGACCTTCGACTACTCACCAGATATTGTCAAGCCCAAGTTATCCAGCTATACAATGAAGATATGTTTAATTAAAGCCCCTTAATCTATTTCGGTTGGCTCTCCTATATTGTTACACAGAGACATGGACCAAGAGGGAGATTTCTTTGACCATGAAGGAAGGGAGGGATGAGGTGTAAGAATCCTTTCAAAGATGAATGTGATTTGATCTAAGGAACAAGCAAAGCACACCTCTGGCAAGCCTGGGGGCTGAAGGAGAGGCTTCATCCCTGCAGGTGGCATGGAGTGGAGCTGGGGGACAGGGATTGCTGTTAGGAGCATTAGCACTGTAAGGACAACAGACCCACCTAGGAAGAGGTTGTAGGTTTTACTATCAAAGCCAAATGCATCTCCTTTGGCTTAAATCAGAGCTACAATGATTTGCACAAGAAAACAGCTGGTTCTGAAACCAAAATAGCTCCTTAGTCAAGTGCATATTCCAGGGCTTGAATCATCTTTAGCAAAAGAGAGGGACTCTGTCAGAGAGTTTGACAGGGAACATGGGAAAAGCTAACTGACCTTTATGGAGAATGTCAGCACAGGGGACCAAGGCTTAATCCTCAAAAAGCCCTGAGGTATCACTCTCATTGGTGCCAGGAAATTTGTGCCCCTCTGAACAGGCAGGCACACTTACCAATAGAGCATGCAGGTCCAGATGCTGTGTGTGCCTTGATTATTGCATAATATTACCAAATAGGATTTTTTTTTAAACGTTTAAAATTTCAAACAAATCCAGCTTCATTTTTGAGAGGTCAGTAAAAGGACCAGCTCATTTCTTTGATGTAAATATTAACTGAGTATGTTGAATCTGCTCTCTCACAGAATCACTTCTTTCCTGAAGAGAGTGAAAGGATATGTTGTTGGACACAATGAATTTCCCTTCTGCCAAACTGGAGTACCATCACAAGAGCACTGAGTGAATTGATCTGGGATACCTCAGGAAGTACCTTTAAAAAGTGCAGTATCAACAGCTTTGCCTTGTAAGGGTGAGAAGCCCTTGACATACACAGATCTCCAAATTTCTTATAAACCTACTTGATTCCTTGTAAAACACTTTAATAAAACACTTTAATTCTCTTGGCAAAACCACTAAGCCTTTATGGGGATGCCTTTGTGACTTGCCTTTTTGAGCTCCGTCTCGCTCTTTCTACTTCTTTTCCAGGTAAGAGCAAGCCAAGAATTAGAGTTCTCTGGTTTGCTGCTGTTGTCACTGGACACTCTGCCACTGACAGGGACCAGCTCCTGCATTTTGCTCACCACTACAAGTGCCATTGCATTGAGAATTATTGACATTGTCACCGAGGGGGCTATAGTTGTGTGAGTATAAATAAGCACAGTGCTGGGAAAAGACACCCGAGGATAAATAGCAAAGGTAGTGCATTGTGTGAGACCAAAATAACTCCATACTGTTCACTGAGAGTACCTTCTGCTGGCTGTGGTGTACTGGCTATTTCCAGCCAGGGTCCTTGCCTGAGAGGCAAAAAGCACGTATGGCTTCAGAAGCCATGGGGCTCCTCTCTGTCCCTCCAAGATGGTGACACTGAGAAGCTGGGACCCACTTATAAGTACACTGAGTAGCAATGCTCGATATTCAACATCTGCCAACCTTCTCAGAGCTGTGAAGATCCCAGGTGAAATTACCAGCACCTGTATGGACTCTTCTCTCTCCCTCCCTTGCATTCACAGGGTCTCTTCAGCAGCCCCCTCTGCCAGGGCCCAGTTTGGGGGTTTCACCCATGCTCTGTTCCTCCAGAGGAGGCTTATGGATGGCACAAGGGAACTAAAACATACAAATGGTCTCACTGAGAGGCAGAAGCATGACAGAAAGATTTGGGCTAAGTCAATTGGTGTATGTCACCTGAATGTACCTCACCAATTTGTGTGAGAAAGTGTGTGGGTGCTTGAGACTGTGAGGGGAGAGAAAGATGCACCAGGTCCATAATGTCCATGTTTTGGCACAGTGAGGGGCTTGAGTGAGAGCCAGGGGTTCGTTCTGCAAACTGGACCAATTAAATACCAATTTGATCCTAGACTAATGGGTATTGAAAGAGCCACACTCCTGGCATGTGACTCCATTGATATTAATTCATCAAGGACAAGGTTGGCTTGGATGATACCTCAGATGAGAACCATAGAGAAGTATTTTGTCAAAATACAGTACACGGACAAGTTCCTGATCTTCAATGCAACTAACAAAGATTCACATTTAGAACTCATTTGAAAGCTAAAACAATGGTTTGGCATTTATAATGGTGTTTGTAAATGTCCTCTTAGCACTTGAATTATGTTACTTTACTCTACAAAGTTACTATTCCACTGATTCTTTTTTTCATTGTTTGTTCTGTTTTAAAGTAGAACATTATGGAGAAATCCAGAACTCAAAGCCAATTCATGTGTTTGGAATCCCTGGTACAGCAACGTTTATTTTTAAAGGAATCTTTTAATTATCTTCTCCAATTACAAAATAATAAAAGAAAGACAATTCTTACCCTGCATTAGTTATCATATTACATGTAAGCCCTTTTAAGCAGCAAATTACTCATGATATTAAAGCTAGGTTCCTGGATTTTTACCCGACTTCTCTGCTTTGCTACTGGCCTTCTGCTCAGTGTAGTACATGAGGTTTCCCTTTGAAGAGAAAGTCCTCTCTTGAGTGCTATTCTAGTCACAACATTCAGGTGTTTCAGACTGTGAAGGGAAGATCAAAAACTAAAAAAGAATATAGTTCTACTCATGCCAAGGGGGTGGTAACACAGCGATCAAGCCCTGTTTGGAAGTGAACTTAGAATAGCATAGAAAGCAATTATTTTAATGCTGATATGCTCTCAGCTAGGTTTCTCACCTTTCTGTAGTTACACAATTTCTGCTGAAAGATTATACCTGGGACTGACATTTGGACTGTCATCAGCCAATAGGTCAGACTCAACATCAATAAGAAGGAGTACTCTTCAAAGAGATAATCTAAATTGTCTATTTCGTTTCTAACAGGCACATGCAATTTTGTCCTGTTTAAAGTTACATCCTCACTACAAAGTTAAACTCAGTCCTTATTGGGTTTTGCTCCACAAGATTTCATTATCCACAGAGACAGTTCAGAAATATTGTGAGTTTTGCTCCAAGACATTCACGGCTCCATGTACTCAGTCAGCAGGGGATGCAGCGTCTCACTTGTCCAGATACACATCTGCTGCTTCAGGCCTGGAAAATCTGTTCAGAAGTCTCCAGAGGATTAAGTAGCCTCCAGCAAAACTCTTCTGAAAGAGTGTTGAAATAAAAAATGTTAACATGTCCAAAACACTGACTAAACCTAAATTAATCCTGAAGAAGTTATGGCAGCCCTTCTGTGTGTATGAACCTGCTGAACCAGCAACTGTGCAACATCTGAAGCAGCAGCCGTTCAGGGACAAAGTAAAAGCATTACAAGAAATCCAGGGTCTGCTTGGGGTATGCTCCAGAGAGCTTGTCTGCTGCTAACTCCTGACAAGTCCTTCACTGCACTCTGCTGCCATTGTGACCTCTGCCAGCTCAGTGAGACAAGAACAGATCCACTATCAAGCCACAGTTGATCACATTGATGTAAATTCCGTTTCAGAGAGGTCTCTGCCCACCCAGAACTCTTGTTAGATCTGTTAGGGACTCATGAAGTCCTTCACCAACACTTTGAGTGAGCACTAGGAGGTTCAGGACAGGAAGTCCTGCAGTACCTACAGAACACCTGAAGGGTGGCAGATTAGAGTGGAGCAGCAGAGAGTGCTGCTTAAACCCTGTAATCCTCACAACCACCGGTTAGAGACCTTCCTCGAAGCTCTGGTTCCTGGACCACTACTACTAGCACCACCCTCTTATTTAGATTCCGGTGTCACATGGGTGACTGGGGGGCTCTGTGGCATTTAGGACATGCTACATTCAGTGTTGCACAATTTAAGGCGCATTTCCAGGGAATTCAGCAGTGGAATTTTCTTGGTCTTCCTTTCACTGCTAATGTACCTGTAGAAGCCCTTCCTGTTGCTCTTCCCATCATCACCAGCTATCAGCTCACACCCAGGTTTGGCTTTCTTAATCCCATCTTACGTAGTTCTGGACTGCTCCTTGATTGCCTGTCCCCGCTTCCCCCTATTAGGTGTTTTCTTTTCATGTGTGAGTTAGTCAGTAGTTCTCTGTACACCCTGGCCTCATGCACTGCCTGCTTAACCTCCTGCATGACAGTAGGGATCATGCCTGGGCTTTGAGGAGATGGCCCTTGAAGATCATCCACCCTAAACATCCCTTTATTCTTCACAGCAATATCCCATGACAAGCTGCTTGCTAGTTTCCTGAACAAGCCAGTTTGGTGTTCTGAGCCCAGGGTCATTGTTCTGCTAGTCACCTTTCTCTGCTTTCTCTTGATCTTAAATTCTACCACTTCTTAGTCTCTAAGGCTGCTATTGACCATCACAACCCCAACCATTTCTTCCGTGTTTGTGAGTAGCAAATCAATCAGAGCATCCTCCTACTCAGCATGGCCAGCACCTGTGCCAAGAAATCATCCCTGACCCACTCCAGAAATCTGGATTTCTTGCCCTACTGTGTTTCCTGCTCAGCAGATTTTAGATCAGGCAGTAAATCTTACAAAAGCCAGAGATTGAAACAGTGACACTTCTTCCGCTAGTGAGAGAAGGCTTCATCTATTTTGTCTTCTTGGCCAGGTGATCTGTAGCAAATGCTTACCACGATGTTACCTGTGTTGGCCTTCCCTCTGCTCCTGGCCATCACACAGTCCATAGCAGAATTCCATCCATCTGAGCTGCTCCTCTCTGTGCATGGCATAGCTGTCATTCACATCTCATCCTACTCCTTCTAAAATGCACATATCCACCCATCACAGCACTTCAGCTGTTAGAGCTCTTACAGCTTCTAAGTACAAAGGAGCAATGGATGGGTCAGTCCCCTGTCTATCCAGGTCTGCAGTACTGTGAATATGGTGTCTCCCAATCCAATCAATGCAGAGATCTGGGCACTGTCTCGAGGTGACTTGCTGGAACACCTAAATTAGATGGTGCACCTTCATCTCTTGGTTATTACTCAGAAAAATGATAATAATAGCCTTGGGGCAAGGCTTTAATCCACAGTCCCCACACATCCCATTATACTCACAAACACATCATGCGTACTATGTCAGGTGCAGTAGAAAGAATAACTATTCTTTTCCAATGTAGTAAAGACAGATGAACAATGGAAACCCTCTCTCAAAGATCTGGTGTCCATTTCCTTCACAAAGTCAAGGACTTCCCTGCTTGCCCAGTGGTTGATGTGCTTCTGTTGGCTTCAGACAGGAGAGAGAAAAGGAAGGAGCCACACAGAGGGGAACCCACCTGAGGTCAGACCCTGTCAGGACTGTGGATTTGTGTCCAGCAATGACTTGTTTGCATTTGTTTCAGCTGTATTCAAGGAAAGGAAAAATGACTGTTTATCTTTCCATAAATAAACAAGATCACAGGGAGAAATGCACTTCATTTATATGAGCAGTGTCTCTTCCAAATAGAAAGGCTGTGACAGGTGACAGCATACTTACAGCCTGTTCATTGAGCCTTAGTATGATCTCTTTCACACAGAAGAATTGGGGTAAGAACATACTGAAATTCTTCAAATGGCACTTTGGTTTCTTTCCTTCAAGTTGTAAAAATCTCACTGCAGATATTTACAGTTCAATTTGAGCCACAGGAGCTATAACTGGTTTGTCGTGCTTCCAGTGCAGTTTCTTTACAAGATGAAGCTCTTAGTCCCAGCCAGCGCAGGAGCACATATCACCAAGACTTGGAAGCAGGAAAATCCAGAAAGGAAATCCAGATTTTAAGGAAATCCAGACTGACAGCCTCTCTTCCCGCAGCAAATCACTGCCTGATCCAGTTTCCGGTTTGACTGCTGCTCTTTCCCGCAGTACACCTGCAGGTAAAAGGGCAATAAAAGCAACACACCCATTCCCAGGTGAGGAGCAAGTGAGGTGATGGTGCAGCTGTGTCTGTACAAAGGAGTTCCTACTGGTTCTCCTTGAGTGGAGGATGGTTGGTTGGTGGGTGGGTGTAGCTTTGGCTTTGAGAGGGTAAGGGAGACAAACCACAGAATAAACAGGAGCAATAAGAAGCATCTTTAGATCTCTGTCAAAGAGTGCTTTGTCTCTCTGAGAAGGGAACTAAATGGATGAGCTAAAAAATACTTTTCCCCCCCAGGCAGAGAGGAAACACTGGTGGGATCAGGAAACACAATGGCATTTTTCACTGCTGCAGCACCCAGTGACAAACAGCCCTGTTTGTAGTGACAAACAGCCACATTCCTTAACACATATGGAAGTGTTAGTTTGCTGGTCTCACTAGAGCTTAGCACTGCTGAAATGTCTGTATGATTCCAAGCAAAAAAGGACAAATCCTGTTATTTCGTTGATGAAATTCTGGGTTTGGCCTGCGCAGAAAAATGTGCTGTTCAGACTGCCTTGGTATTCCATGTATATCAGGCACTGGCCCCTAACAGGACAAGAAGAACAGTCTGAACCAGAGAGACTAGAGACAGGGAACCTGTAGGATCTCCAGGTCCTGCCATGCTGGCTCACAGAGAACCTGCTGAGCCCAGTGGGTGCTGCCTTCATAGGTTGCTACTTCAAACTCATCTGCAATACAAGTAAAATGGACTTGAGCTTACCTTACTTCTTTCCATACCTCAAGACACCCAACTACACATCATGGTCATCCCCAAATCCAGCTGGTTCCCCTTGATACACTGCCACCTTTCTTACAGCTGCAAAGTCTGAAACTCCCAAGGACAGAGTTTCCTTAATTAATCATCAGGCAGACTTTTTTTTCTTTTCTCTGTCTCTTTTTCCACTTCTGAGTTGTGACGTTTCTTGCCAACATTCTGCTTGGAATGAATTTCTACAACAGAGCCATACAACTTCTGAAAATAGATACTTACACTGGAAAGCCTGACACACCCTATATGGGGCATGTGAGTGGCAGAACCATAATCAAAAGAGAGTCAAGACACTAGGCCGTGCTAGCAGCATTCAATTAGGCTCTGAGCAATGCAGCCCTAAGAGAAGAAAGTAAATGGAACTCTGTAAACGCCCCCAGGCTCTTTTCATCACTCAGAGGCAGTTCAGTTTGTTCTCTTTAGGGTAACCCTAGCTCAGGCTTGTTATTCCAATATAGCTGGTATGTTCAGAACCCCTTGAAAAATAAAAATTCGTGGAAATGGCCAACTGTTGGGATTTCCTGATATGAAACTGCGTGCAAAACCTGTGGGAAAAAAAAACCAGTAGACATATGATATGTCTGAGCTCTGCCTATCATTAGCAAGGGTGGGTTTTTCAGGATAAAATTCTCCTGGGCCAAATAACAGGAGAGTGATAAATAAAGCTTGTCAACTGCCCTTTCTGACTCACTCTCTCCTGCTCAAGGGTGACTCACTGTCATGTGTGAAAGGCTGCCAGGTCTTGCTTACATGCTGAAACAAGCATGGGTTCTCTGTGTTGGACACACATAACCTCAGAAAAAGCAGACACTTGCTGCTGAGAAGGCAGCCCTGGAAAGGACTCTGCTGACTAAAGGACCTGAACTTCAAGGTATTTCTCAACCCTTTCTGAAAAGTTCAAGGTTGTTGTTAGATTACCACAGAAAACTTAGATGCAAAGCCATGGCTGAGGACTTGGCTGGTGAGTGCAGTGTTTTAAACCATTAGGACCATGAGGTTTTGCCCAGGTAACTCCTATGGAGTGAGCCAAACAGCACATTCTAGGTGCAGACAGAAGTAACTGAGACCATGCCTGGGCCAGAGCTGCCTTTTGTCCAAGGAAAATGGCATGAAAAAAGCAGTCCCTTGTTTCTTACTATTTCATGGGGCTGCTCTCTCAAGGAGCCTGTGAGGAACCTGCCTTGAATCTGTAGGGGGGCAAACAAAGCACATTGAACATCATCTCTGAGTGTGAGTAGCTCATTGTTCCTAAGCAGCACTAGCACCTGCTCAGCGCTCCCTCCTCTCTGCAGTGACAAGGACCTTGCAGGTAAGTGGCCATGCACAAAAAGCTTGTTTGCACCCAGGAGCTTTGCTGCCTACGTGAGTGTGTGCTCCACCCTTTGGTCTTCTCCTGTCATCCCGGGCCCACCACCGGCCAAGTGCGCAACTCTGTGAAATCTCTGCCCCAGGCACTAATAACAAATCCCAGTTATTAGCACGTACCACAGTCTGCATTGCCCTGCAGACAGGTGGCAAAGGACACCTTGCCCTTGCACTCTTTTGAAGGCTCCTTGCACTGTCGCCGTGCCGTGACAAAGCAGGGTGCTTTTGCAAGGACAAGCGTGCGGGGATGTCAATCCACAGATCCCAGAGGGCCCTGTGATGCAGCTAGAGGGACACAGCTGCACCTGTCCTTTAGCACACATGCAGGAACTGACAGGTTTCTCCTAAGAGGGGAAGATGTGCCGTAGCCTCCCTCAGCTCCGGGTATTGGCCAACATCTTGCTGCATCATGTAGGGAAACCATGCTGCCACAGGGCAGTGATACCACAGCTGCCTCCTGCGTGTTCCACCAGGCGTGCACCATCCAGGAGCCACCCATGCAGCTGGGAAAGACACTGGCACATGCTTTGACCCAGCAAGAGTCTCAGAAAAACTGCAGCTAAAGCCCTACCTAAGGTCTCATCACCATTTTTCAGATCATATGATCACTAACCTGTCTGTCTGAAATGAAGGTATAACCTAGAAATGTTAATTTTGAATAGAATCACAGAATGGTTTGGGTTGGAAGGGACCTTAAATAGTTCCAACTCCCCTGCCAAGGGCAAGGACATCTTGCACTAGATCAGGTTGCTCAGAGATAAAGAGTGTACCATCACTTATATGAGGAAGATACAGAAGCCGCACACAGTTCTAAATATATCTTTTATATTTATTCTTCTCTGGAAGAAGGTTTCCATCCCCTGAAATTTCTAAGAGGTTATATTTAAATGTTTTTGCTGCGTACCAGAACGGATGTCTAATGAAAAGCTTAAAGAGAAGCTGCAGGCCACAACAGCTTCATCCAATGGTAAAAGGACTCACCTGACACATGGAAAACAAACCTAGGCCACAATGCTACTTAGGCATTAATATCACATGTGCCAGTCTAAGTGAGGAGACTGAGTATTAGCTGTGAACCTGCACTGCAAGTGTCTGTCTCAATAAGGCAGTGCATGGCCATCCCACAGAACTGATCTAGTCCCTGGTCTATTGGTTACTCCAGAAGAGGTAAATTTCTCATCATAATTGTGCTGCAAATTTTCATCCTTTTAAAAACAGAACCATATATTGCAGTGGTAAAAAAATTGTATCATTCTTATCCAGCATTGATATGTTTTCATGAAAAACTTCCAAATTGGCGCTAATATGTCAAATTTCTCCTCTTAGCAATGATGAAATATTACACCTCTGCTTTTCTTCCACTGTTTAATCATCCATTATTTTTCCATTGATTCTTAGCAGCTATGACCAAGTCAGGATTTCATCCTAAATTTTCCTTGCTAAAATTTCCATGCTAACATTTTAATAGTTGGCAGGTACAGATAGTTTTATAGGTAAAACAGTCATTAATTGAGGTTAATTCTATCCAAGGAAATAAGTCAAAGATAGGAAAGGAAATTTTAAAAAAATAAGTGAACATAATATATTGGAAATTCTGGAGTAGCTTCCTTCAGAAGCAAAATTTCACCAATTTTTTGGCTGTACTAAGTCATGTCTCCTGGTTGTTTTGCTAACTCTTTAGAAAAACAGGGTTGACATTGAAATCAATAATCATATTCATCTGCAGGTGCCAAAGCACTTCTCAAAATCAGCCAGGAAAATAGTCTTCTCAGAAATGACCCAACAAAGGCATTGAGATGAAGGACCAGGAATTACAGCCCAGATCTCCAGTCACCCAGCCCAGTCCCTTGTGTGTCAAACTCCCCCAGCTCTGACAAATGAGTTGGACATCTTAAGCTGCAATTTCAAAGTGATTTACTGAGCAAAGTGAAACCACGCTGTCACACAGACACCACTGCTGCGAGCTGCTCTGATTGCAGTCACCTTCTGCCACTGCTCTTCAGAGCACAGTGCTCCCACTGCTCAGCCTTCCTCTGGGGGCTTCTCAGGGTGGCAAACTGAGGTCATTTGTCAGGATAGAGGAACCACTCGTCCTTGTTCTTGTTCTTCCTCTTCCTCTTCTCCTCCACTGTGAGTTAAAATCCTGGAGGATTTTAACTTACTACAATGATCTCCAGTGATGCCCGCCCTGTTAGAAAACATCATGCTAATCTGCTTGACACAATGAAGAAAAGAAAAACAGGAGAGAGGGGTACAGGTTTGCAATGTTTCTTAGGTAAATCAGCAAAGAACCTTGCCTCCCTTAGCAGAGGATGTCTGCTCTGCCCCAGGGGAAAACAAATAACCATGCTTGTACCCTCAGCACCTTGAAAACCCGTGGTGTTCCTGTCTGGAGTGAGCATGCACACAGCATGGATTGCAGACATCCCAGTGAAGCTCCCTGAGAGTTTGGTTCCTTTGCATACCAATTACATGACTCTCTGTACATAATGTATAAAGCCAAGATGCTCGGGATGCACCCAATGATCCCAGAGCATGCACAAAACAATTACAGGAGCATTTGCAGCAAATTTCACGCTCTCAAGAAATACCAGACTCACTGGTCATGTGCTGTAGGCATGTCTAAAGATTTTGCATGTGCAGTGCTCTAGCATTCATGAAGGCAATTCTTAACTTCTCATTTCCAGGCAAAAGAAGACTTAAGTCTTAAAGGGAGCTTTCCATACACTTCAACAGAGCAAAACTGATTTACTGATAACTCAGTAGTCCTGAGTTATTGCATTTAAAAGTACTGCAGTGATATTGCTGTTAACCACAGCTGGATGGGAAATGGAATTCCTCTCCTATGGCATACCCAGGCTTGAAAGATTTTGTGTTTAGCATGAATCAGGAAAAAAGGTCCTATTTCTATTACCATCAAAATTGCATATTTGAAGTGCAATGTAGTAACAAAATTACTTTTTTGGAATAAAGTATATCACTAATGTCTGATCAGAACATCATTAAAAACTAAAAGTCAAGAAGACTGAAGAAGTCGGAATGAATCATGAGTAAGGAAATAAATTTGTTTTGATTTTCAGAAGTTTTGATTAATTTCTGCTCAAGCTTATGTTAATACATATTTCCTTTCCACAGAAAACTTATGATTTTTAACAAAGCACTACAACTGGTGGTAGGTGCTTTGCCATCAAATAACCAAGAGAACTATCTCTGCAAGCTTCAGGCTCTCTCAGCCCTCTCAGAACCCACACTCCTGTTCCTCCTGTGCAGACCAAATCCTCAGTCCAGTGGCCTCTCTCCTAGTGAGAAAAATTTAGGTTTTATCCTTCCTCACAGCACTACCAAATCCATGCACAGACCAGGGAAGATTTGAAAGCACTGTTTTTTTAAAGGTATGCAGACAGATGAGGCTAGAAACAGGGTGAGCTCAGATGGATTTTGTCTTGCTCAACTCTGACCAGTTTGGCTTAGTCTTGGCTAGTCTAACCTGAGATCACCACCCAGTTTCCCTCAATAATCAATGGAAAGAGACTGATGGGATGAGTCACTCTGTGGGGGTTCCTATCACACACATCTGTCTCAAGAGGCAGCAATTCACCCTCTGGCTGAGCTTCTTTATTCCACAGTGGCTGTTGAGGCAGCCAAAGGCAAGGTCTGACTGGACAGTGTTTGGGCAGCTGCAGATAGACAAGATGATCCCCACCCTGAATGACAGCATTATTATCATGGAAAATATCACTACCAAGTACCAACTCATGGCATCTCACCTCCACATGTCTGCTTGCTGCTTAAAAAACCAAAATCTGGCTTTTCACTCCTATGTAACATTTGTCATCCCTGGCACGAGCTGAATCAACTCCCAATAAATCTGATCTCTACCAAGCCTGTTCTTGAAAAGATGCCCTCACTGGGGCTGCTGGGTATCCTTGGAACTGAATCCACACTTCCCCTCTTTCAAGGGAAAATTTCCCAGTTTATGAAGTACAAAGTATAATTTGGGCCCCGATGTGCTGTATTGATCTGCGGAAGCCCTGCTGCATGGCAAGTCTCACAGCTGATGGAGCTGTATGTGGCAGGTCAGAGGAGCTTATTGGCATCTAGAAATGTCTCCAAGGGCAATGGAAATGAAAGACTGTGAAATTTCTAACCTACAGAGATGAAACTATGAGGCTGATGATGAGAAGAAATCTATAGAGCAGACTTCCCAGAGGGACCTCAGGCTGTGGTGGGAACTGTCGGGAGTCCAAGAGCCACCAAGGGACTGGAACTCTTCAGCTTAGAGCTCCAAGGGGAAAAGGTGTGGGCTGAAGGGCAAAGAAATGGTATTTTACAGGGACACCTAGGCCCTGGAGGTAAAATTTTATTCTAAGCACTCTGCCCTACAAATACACTACTGGGGGAACCAAAAAAGGAAAGGAGCATTTGGGTGTATGTGCAAGGGAGGGACACGCTCTGGGCTGACACTCAGTCACACTCTCCATTTATCTTTGTGACTTTCATACCTCAAAGAAGCTCCGATCTTTGTGCAATGATGTTTTTCTCCTAAGGCAGCGAACAAGAGCACAAAATTAATAGCAGCAGTCGTCCTTTCAGTTCTCTGAACAGAGCATTGAATATGACTCATGGGGCTATGCCAAGCTGGCATGCCACCAGGGCAATAAAGTTGTTGCTGGTAGATCCTCATTAACAGCACGCGGACACCCACCGTCCGAGAGAAAGACGGGACTTCTGTGTTGCCTCAGAAGAAGAAAATGCAAAATATTGTACGGCTGAGTTAATTAAATCTGACAGAGAACAAAGCTGGTTGTGGTGAGCAGGCGAGGCTCCCCTGCTATGCTATCTAGACTGAGCTCTCTGCATGGGGCTCTCAAAAGTGGTCAGCGCTGATCTAACCCAGTTCCCACTGAAGGCAATAAAAAACCCCTTCCTGACATCACTGGAAGAGCAACAAGCAGAGTTACTGGGGGCACAAAGCCAGGACAACGCTGAGACAATGCAGTTGAAAACCAGGAAGGGGTGCCTGATGTATCTCCAAGAAGAAATATAAAACATGCCCAAGACCAACAAAGGGCCTTTGTTAAAGAAGCAGCAATTTTCCCAGTGGAAGCCTGAGAGATGCGCTCGTCACCCACTTGAGCCCAAGATGGTCACACAAAGCCAAATGACCATCCATCATGGAAGTGGCCATTAAGCAGAGGGTGACACACACATCCCAGCAGCCACTCAGTTCTCCTGGAGATGGCACAGCTCACCCTCATGGAAACGCAAGCACATTTTCCCTGCTAACCTACAGATCCCCACAGGTCTGGCTTGGTCCTGCCAGATGCACAGGAAAGCTGTTCTCCACATCAGCTCAACAACTCCTGCTGTGTCCCTCACCTTCCTGATAACATCAAGTGGTCCACACCTTGAGGGCATCCCCAGCTGCCATCACCCCAGAAATATCAATGCAGAGCAGTCCATGAGAGCAACACCTCTCAGCCCTTTAGCTCTATTTACCATCCCTGGACTTCTATGTACTGATTTTTTGATCAAGAAAACCATGTAGCTCCATACCTGGCACCCATCAACAATCCTGCTGATACTTCACACATATACAGGGGAAAAGAGGCCTGACTCTACATGCACAGCATGGCCCTTTGCCAAAGAAAACTCCCAAAACAACTCCAGTGATTTTGGTTCCTTATGGATTCTGGTAGAGCACAGCATTCTGTCTTCAGAGTACCAGAGAGGAGAAACCTAAAGTGACCCCAGGTTCTTAAACCTGAATATGAAACCCAGATTCACCTTTTAACATTATACAGCTCATGTGGTATCTGAGAGCTGAGCTCCTAGTTTAGCAGAGAAACCTATGTAGAAGCCAGGAACAGAAAATAGCCCTAATAATTAGAAAACAACGATGGCCAGGGGTTTTCATCCTTCTTTCTCCCAGTGCTTTCTTCCCTGAGGTGAGGTACTAAGCCAAAAGACCTGAGTGAAGTAAAGTTTCCTAAAATAAGTATTGAACTGGGAGGCACCTCCAATGTCTAGGGCGCAGTTGCTAATTAGGAAAATACAGAAAAGGGTCAGGAAAACATCCTGGAGCAACAAGCTTCAGGATAGGACTTGTAAGAAATTTGAAAGAGTGAGCAAAAAGCATCATGGCTTCTAGTACCACAGCAATATTTATGACAGAATTGACATAGCAATATTGATTTCTCAGAGCTGTGAAGGGGACGGGGTGAATTCATGCATAGAAGAAAGAGGAGGCCAGCACAGCCCTGTTTGCCCCATCGATGCAGCTTTGGGAACACTCTGTATTTTTCCCATCGTGACAAATGCCCATAAGGAAACTGGCACTACAGAAAGGTTGCACAATCCTCATAACTTAAAAGGAGAAAGCCAGACACACCTATTCCTTCCTTAGCATTGGAGGCACAAAAGGACTAATGCTAACATATACAAATAACAGGTCTGGAGGAACTCTCAAATTCCAGTCTGGAACAGTGTCAAGATAGGATTTTAATGCTGCATTTTACAAATCATGTAAGTGTTTAAGCTGATCTCCAACTAAGCATCCCTTTTTAAAATTTCAGGGAAAACACTTCCATGAAACATCAGTAGTTTCATATGAACACATAGACATTTGGCAGATCTGGCAGAGAAAGCACTTTAACAACATTGTATAAGATTGCATTAAAATGTTGCTATGGTGAATTGGAATGAAAAGCAACAGCTTCAACACCAACATGAACCCGTAGCTGGGTTATAAGGAAATACAGTAAAACTGGGGGTGATACACCATCAAGAGTGTCTCAGTTTTTTAATCTAAACATTTTTCATGTTAAAAAACAAACTCATCAAAAGTAACCTTCCCCACAGTTTCCACTTCATGCAAACCCAAGTGTGCTCAAAAAATTCCTAACCATCTTATAATTAAGAGTGTTAACCAGTTCTGTCCTTTAGCTCTTGTACTTGGCTGTTCATATAATGGTCTGGGAGGATCCAGATAACATTTAAGACTGGAATGAGTCAGCCTGGAAAAGATTATGTTTATATAATTGCAGAATAGTATGGGAAGTGCCCTATATTATAACAGGCTCAGCATTAGGCTAACTCTGAAGGCAGCTGTAGTCAGCCACCCTGCTATGAGTAACTCAGTGAGCCCTCTCTTCATACAGCACCTGCCTTACATCATGAAGGCTTTAAAAACACAGCTCTTTTCCAGCCTTTGTGTTTCCACAGCCTGGACACCAACATCCTGACCCAATCCAGCCTCCAACCCCCACTGTGATGGAAATATTCAAGAACACAGTTTCACTCTCATGCTGGTGGTTTTTCACCACTAGATCTCTTGCTTGTCTCAGTCATTCCCATTCACCAGGCAATATGAGTGGCTGAGGAGGCAGCAGAGCTAACTGGCTGCTCTATCCAGCTGCATCCAGCTCTTGAATCCAAGTTATTGCAATAAGTTCCTCCAACTGATGCTCCTAAACACAGACATTAGGGCCACCCAATAAGTAATGAAATGCTGTCATGACCCTCCCTGTCCAACAAGAGAGAAGGCTGACTCTGCTAATCTGGATTTGGGAGCAAGAATTTGGCAGAGAAGGCTGCTCACACAGTGGCTGGTGAAGAGCTGATGTGTCAGGATGCTGCAGGAACACATTCTTAATTCTGTGTCCAGCACTCTGTGGTATGGGACACACTGAAATGGAAGCCCTGTTGGGACAGTGATTTCAGCTCCCCTTTGACTCCATCATTTCATGGGTTACCTTCTCCTCTGGATTACAAAGAAACCCAGGTTCCCCCACCCCAGCCAGGAGCAAGGCTGCCTGGAGCTGTGTCACAGGAGGGCAGGTGCACGTTTGTGACTCCTCTGGGGGACTGGCAGCAGTTTCACACCAACTGACTGCAAGTTTTCATGAAACTGCTCTGAGAGGATCCCAAGGGACTGGAGTGCTGTGGGGACTGCTCCTTTGTATTGCCAGGGAAAGGAAACACTGTGTGAGGATATGCATGGCTGAAGAAAGAGTCCCTAACACTAGGACAGTGCATGATCTCTCTGTCATTACATTTTCCTTCCATTAACCTTTTTTTTTGTGGTGCTTAATTGCTGGCCAGGGTTAAACCACACTATCCTCATCACCTGTTAAAAATCCCCTTTTTC